>NC_052519.1:1439346-1461992 GCF_014356525.2 Nilaparvata lugens
TTAAGTGAAACGATAATCACATTCCATCACGTACAATAGCTTCAAAGAGAAGAATGAGAGGAAGAAGAGTTATGAATGCACTCGGCTACAAGTCAAATTGCTAATTGCTTCTCACAACACTATTTGCATGGTGAAATGAAACTTCCAGTGACAGGTTTTTTCTTAAGGAAATAACAGAACTGAGGCATGCATCTAACTGACAGATTTTAACTGAATCGTTATTCCTCTCTATGGACTTGTCATTGCAGCAATGGCAAGTGGAAATGTCAAAACAAGTCAAGTAATACTGACAGATTTAAGTGATTCAGCCAGCAACACTACTCTCTCTTCTCACAACATCATTTGTATCGAGAAATGAAACTTCCAGTGACAGGTTTTCTTAAGGAAATGAAAGAACTGGCATTGTATCTAACTGACAGATTTTAACTGATTGTTCTTTCTCTCTATGGACTTGTCATTGCAGCAATGGCAAGTGGAAATGTCAAAACAATTCAAGTAACACTGACAGAAAAGAGTGATTCTGAAATCTCACTATTGGCTTGGAAACCATTCTTATCAACTCTCCTTCTCACTTCATCTAATGGAAGAGATTTAATTTGATCTTACTGTTATTATTTGCGGTAAGTTTTTAAAGGACCAGTCATAAGAAGCTTCACAATAGTTCTGCATCACCAAAATCAGAGTTGAAGCAAAATTAGATGAAGTTGCACTGATGTAAGATGTTGTGAAAGCAGCAGTATGATTGTAGAAAGCAGATACCCATATTTGCAGATAGCAATATAGATGAAATTTTAATGATAGTACTTGAGCAAAGTGCATAATTACATTGAAGTGAAACAAAAAATCAGCGGTTCTGTTGATACACATGAGATGCAGTAACAAGAAGATTTTCATCTCAAGAGATGTTCAATCAAATAGGAGAAATGTAAAAGTTCAAATAAAATCGTATATTGTTAAATGTAGAGAAAATACAAATGATTGAAAATCACATATCAATCATAATATTCTAGAGGGACATCAAACTCTCCATTCATGGAGAGTGAGCATGAGGAGAAAAGAATAATATTTTAATTTGATATGACAGTGAATGACTACTTATTTAGAGATAAGGCAGAATTAGAGATAACACAGTTTGAGAAAGTACTAAAAGGCGATTGTTAAAAATGAAAAGCAAGTAGATTATTTGAGTAACAAATTAAGACTGGTAGTAATATTATGGAAGTAGATTCAGACAGAACTTTTTTCTATCAAAGGAAAAATGAAAGCTATTGATTATAGTTATATTTGAGTAATTATGCAAGTAGGTATTTAGATAAGTGTAAGACAACCTTGATGTATCCAAGTCAATGAACGTCATGATTCAGATTAAGTTGCACAAGTGGCTATTGTTGAGAGAAGCAAAGCGATTATTTGATTTCATGCGAGATGCATATCTAGCTAGAACTAGTTTTTTGAAAGCCACAGAGACATTCGGGGAACAGCAACTAGCAGAATTTGAAAATACAAATTTGAGAGAGAGAAACTTGAGTGTATTTGACTTGTGATCACAATCCCTTACACTGTCGAAGCCAAAAGATACTACTTCCAAGTCAAATGAACGTCGTGATTCAGATTAAGTTGGTGAAAGCACAAGTGGCTATTGTTGAGAGAAGCAAAGCGATTATTTGATTTCATGTGAGATGCATATCTAGCTAGAACTAGTTTTTTGAAAGCCACAGAGACAATCGGGGAACAGCAACTAGCAGAATTTGAAAATACAAATTTGAGAGAGAGAAACTTGAGTGTATTGAGTGACTTGTGATCACAATCCCTTACACTTGGGAGATTTGTCTATCAAGAGGAATAATTTGTCTCAAATGCTATAAGGAACATAGATTCTCTATCAATTGAGTTTCTGTCACAAGCAAGGAAAACCTTTTATGGAATACTGTTATAACACCGCAATGCTGGAAAATTAAAATTACAATATGATGAAAGTAAGATTCAATCAATCTTTTTGGTACGAATTTTTTGTTGTTAGCATCCTTTGTTAAACAATAAATATGTCTAGAGATTTGGTTAGTTATGAGTTAGTTCTATGTCTAGTTAGATGTACACTTTCAACATGAATTAGATTACAGTTAAGTACTCCAGATAAGTATGAATAGCTTTTTCATCTCACACTCTTAACCCACAAAGTTAGAGTGAAAAAACACTATAATTTCATTGGCTTTAGCTGTTGTGCATATTCTCACTCACAGTGTTGGATAACTTCTTCATTTTGGAGGAAAGTGTGATATTTCATAGTTTCTCAAGAAGACTTTGAGAAGAATAGATTTATAAAATTAGAATCAAGCTGGGTGAAAAGATTCATGCATGAGGAAAGAGATACTGATGTAATAGTCAAGTGACTTATTTAGAAAATAGCATTGCTAACACTTTGAACTTACCTCATGAAAACAAAAGCATATAGTTTTGACAAACAAACAGCAACTTCATTTTCTAAAATTGAATTTGAACTATGCGATACTTTGCTTGTTGCTGACACGGGTTAGAATCATTGTTGCAAATCCATATCAACGCCTACTGCGTTTTTCACGAGGTTAATTCCACATTCCACTGCTCTCACGCTTACATTATGTGTTAGAGCACGCACACAAAATTATCAGAATCTCAAACTTTAGTAGCTTTCAGTTTTTGATATAACTCCTCCATAAAACTTGTTACATGCACTGTTATTGCTTACCTCTAAGATGATAAACTCAGTTGACTTGTCACTCTATAAGCTGCTGCGTTTGAATTCAGTGTATACTGAAAAAACAGAACACCAGTCTCTCCTTGTTTTTAACTGTTATTTATCCTACACTTGTCGTTTTCACTCAGCTAACAAATAATATTAGTTGAATGACATTATGGAAGAGGAACTTTGGATTATCAGAATCTCAACTTTAGTAGCTTTCTTTTTTGATAACTCCTCCATAAAACTTGTTACATGCACTGTTATTGCTTACCTCTAAGATGATAAACTCAGTTGACTTGTCACTCTATAAGCTGCTACGTTTGAATTCAGTGTATACTGAAAAAACAGAACACCAGCCTCTCCTTGTTTTTAACTGTTATTTATTCTACACTTGTCGTTTTCACTCAGCTAACAAATAATATTAATTGAATGACATAATGGAAGAGGAACTTTGGATTATCAGAATCTCAAACTTTAGTAGCTTTCAGTTTTTGATATAACTCCTCCAAAGAACTTGTTACATGCACTGTTATTGCTTACCTCTAAGATGATAAACTCAGTTGACTTGTCACTCTATAAGCTGCTGCATTTGAATTCAGTGTATACTGAAAAAACAGAACACCAGTCTCTCCTTGTTTTTAACTGTTATTTATTCTACACTTGTCGCTTTCACTCAGCTAACAAATAATATTAGTTGAATGACATATAACCTATAGGAAAATTTCAATGCAAAACCTGCGGATTACCGAATCTTGAATGATTTTGCTTCTTCCTTTATCAGAAATATTAGGAAAACTATACATTTATGTTGACTCAGTGCAATCTGTGCAACCTTGAATATGCAAGTATATTATCTGAAAGATTACAGAAACATGATGCATAACAAATAGACAGAAAACTTTTCTGTGTAATTACAAATATTACTAGTCTATCAGCCTATACTCCAAAATCCACTCAACTGAAGATCTAAAACTGAGTTTTTTCATCATGAAAACATGAGAAGCAGAGTTAGAGTGGAGGATAAGGAGGAGGAGGAGGAGGAGGAGGAGAAGGAGGAGGACACAGCAAATCAAAGGTTAGTTATTTGATGAAACTATTTGATAAATTATACTAATAGATCTGTTCACATTACAAGAGTTGGAAATTACTGATTCAGTTAATAGTTATTACTTGCATATTAACTTGTTGAATCACTGTTTGATTCTGTAATATGAAAGCAAGAAATAATAATACTCACTTTGAGATTCCATGTACTGGTAAAACACAACAAGAAACTCTCTCATATGCATGTGTAGTGAGAGACAACCTTGGAGGTTATGCTCCAATTATTCTCTCAGTCACATCTTACTTCAGACAGCTTCAGCATCATGAATCTCTAAGATATAAGAACCCAATTCAACTTATACTGACAGATTAAAGTGAATCATTCCAGACTAGTATAGATAAGAAACTCTTTTGTAGATGTGCTAAAACCCTATTACTCTTTAAGTTTCTCGTTCTAGAGTTAGTTGCAAGGATGTTTTCAAATATTCTTTCCAAATTCATGTTAATGCATAACAATATTAGCTACAGCTATTGACAACTGCTTTTTTCATATCATATGCACTTCAAAAAATATTTTCAGTATATATTATGTAAATTCATTATAATTTGCTGTATTGTAAAAAACCAGTATATATTGTAATCTACACGAATCAATCACCAGCTTTATTTATTATTAGATAGAGCGAACAATACAATAGTTGGAAAAGAAAAAACGCTATTGCCCAAAACTTCTTCAATTCCTGATTTTGTCACAAATCGTCAAATATTATGTTCACTTCAATTTAACATCAAATCTTCAATCTGAAACTATGAATCAGAATAAAACAAAGAGTTTCAAATTAGATAAATTGATAATGAAACTTCCGTTAAAACAAAAACTTCACAAAATACTGTTTTTGTTAAGAAGTTTGATGAAACTTCTATAGCAATGATTAAACCTTTCCTTGTCTGTATGACATCTCAAGTAATTGAAGCATTTAATTTGTCACAAAATTTGGTTCTCAAGCACTATCTCGGATCTATTTGGTGACTTTCCTTTAAATGCTATGAGCTTGAATTTTCTTTTTCATCATGTCAAAGTTCATACCAATCCTATTGACATGAAAAGTGCAAATTGAACTTGGTCTTCTGTTTAACAGTATCGTTTGCATATGATAAAGAGTTTATACAAGCCAATCAGATGAAGCTCTACAGGCTAATAGTAATTGCTGAACCAATAATAGCTTATGGAAGTGTATTTGCATGCACCCGAAATGAGGTTCCTTCGAGCAGTTAAATGTTACACCAAGTTGGAGTGAACGAAGTAATAAGAACCAAACTGAATGTGGAGTCTTTATTGCAAATATTGAAGGAAAGTAGAGAAGACTGTCCAACCATCTACTTCGTATGCTATCAAATACACTTTTGATTCAATCTTGGCAAAAAAAAGATCAATCAATACTTGATGATGAGCTATGTGATTCTAATAACTTCAACAGTCCTTCATACCTTGGATTTCTACATTATTTTTAACATAATTTCTGCAATTTCATTGCAGGACTGGTTTTATACTACGGTAGACACCATCCTGAGTTCGAGAACTGCGTCAGCAACAAGAGAAACTGGATGAAGCAACCGATCTAATGATCAACGTATTAAGGCAAACGGTGAGTCTCTAAATCATCATTTCAATTAATCACTTTTCATCAAAAATTCATGATTTATCTACGATTTTATAGTTTTAAATTATACAAACCGCATTTAACAAGATATTTGTTTATTCGATCAAAAAATCATTGCATAGTGTCACTTCAAACTGAATCTCAGTTTAAACGGGATACAAACAGCATTTAACAAAGTATTTGATTATTCGATCAAAAATCATTGCATAGTGTCAATTCAAACCGAATCTCTGTTTAAACGTGATCAAATCAATATCAAAACTTGTTTGTTATAATGTGATTCATTTTGAGATTGAACCACCAACCAATTCAATTCAGCTCTACCATCCACTGTGGATGTTTACACAGGCACTTGTCTTGGAACAAGCGTGTAAATTATGTGTTGAAGAAACTCTCAAAAGGGCTATTTCTTATCAGAAGACTGAGCACATGTATAGGCGTTGATATCCTGCTCAAGGTTTACTATGCTCATGTCCAGAGCATCATGTTTATGGTGTACTGATCTGGGGCAATAATCCAAAGACTATTAAAATCCTCATACAAAAGAGGATACTGAGGCTTATACTATGCAATGCATTGTATCGAGAAAGCTGTAGACCTTTATTCAAGTAAATGAGGGTGATGACCTTCCCAGCTCTTTATGTGTATTTTTGATTGTATTTGTGCATTCCAATATTGAAATATTAGATGTGAATAGGGATCACCATGTTTATGACACAAGAAACCGAACCAGTCTGAGAGTACATAGGTTTCAACGTAGCTCCTGTCAGAAACTCTTTCCTTATATGGCTGTGAAACTCTATAATTATCTGCCTGTTTTTATTAAGACTTTGAGCAAGACATTTTTTAAAATGAAAGTTACGAAAATTTTGATAAACAAAACATCATAATAAAGTAACTGACTATTTCTCTATAAATTGGAAAAATTATACATAAACAGTATCAAAATTAATGTATGTACTGTATTATTTCTGTCTCTTTTCAAATGATATTTTATAAACTTGATTATGTTATACAAGTAAAATCTAGACGTTTTGTGTTGTGACTTTGAAATTTTATACATGATGTTGACCGTGCATTGTTGAAAATAACCTTGTCAATGAAGCAATTTCTATTTTTTATCTTCACTGCGCAAACGGTTCTTAATCCAAATTTAACTGCCCTAACTAAATGTAGAATTATTCTGTTTTTGTGCAGCTGTGTGAGTTGCAGAGAGACATGACAGGCTTCGAGGGTCTGGCCACCACTCAGCGGCAGTTCATCAGACAAGGATGTCTGTCCAAGTTCTCCCAACGCAAGGGCTACCAGCAGAGAATGTTCTTTTTAGTAAGTAGTCCTAGTAACCAATCTCAATCTATACAATAATAATTCAAATTTATTTCCACCAAGAAAAACTACAAGAGCAAGATGCAATGCAAATACAAAATAAAATAAAACTTCTTAAAATACTGTAGAAAGTAGATAAAATCAATTGATAGTTATGCCCACATGAGCTCTAGGCTAGTGCGTGGGTGATGAGGTGGATGATAATGAGAGATGAATGGATCTACAGTTTTAGGTGGGCTCCGAACCACCGGGAATTATTTTACAACTCATGAATCATATATAAAAAACATTTCTTGTTGAACAGGGCACTAAATGTTCCTTACATTCGAATACAATACATAGTGGAGAAACTACTGGCAAAAGGATGACTTGACCGCCAGTGAGAATCTTATAAATAATTTCTCATAAATAATATAAGATTGTAAAAAATGAGCTATCCAGAGATTGTCAGTTTGGTGTAAGGATAAGCATTCCTGACTAGCAATTAGGAGGTATCGGGTTCAATTCTCGAGCTGACAGATAAGTTTTGAACAGTAGCGCTCATCGAATTTCCATGTAATTGTTCAACCCATTGCCAATATTTGCAGTAGCAGAAGTCTTTGGGGTGATTATCAGTATTTAATTGGGATTTTCGTTTAACAATAATAATTATTAATTCATTATTGGCATTTGAATAAATGCAATTTCTCAGTGATTTCCATCTCTGAACAATAAGATTGTTGAAATCTCTCATGTTTCATTCAATCTCCATTCTTATTTATTACTGATGATTTGTGTTTCAGATGTCTGATGTGCTGGTGTACACGAACAGGTGTGGTCATATGTTTGTGGTCATTATAGGTGTACTACATCTTGAGTCATAGTAGATGCTGTCTTCTTTATCAAGATCACACTGTATCCCGATAGAGCGTGTTTTCTTCTCAGAATTAGAAGACATTCTAGATGTTAACCGATCAAAGCTAAAACCTCAAATGAGTAAAATTTGAAAATGCAATACCTATATAGCTTGTGCTCTATCGAGAAATTACTGAACTTCTTCACCATGGAAGTAAGGGAGTGTACTCCATGATACGATCACTGATTAAAATGCAATAAGCGGGAGTATTTGGAGGTACAGCTTCCTTAAATTCCATATCTATTCTAATATCTGTGGAGGATTTCAAATGAGAAGATTGATGTGAACAGTCAATTACAATCAGGGGTGTTTTAGTACAAAATGTGTCAAAAATCATCTCTGTTCCAAGCTCAGTATTGATACTATGGTTATAGTACGCTGAGGGAAAATCCAAAAACATACGGTACATCAATTCTTGTTTACCAAGGAGGTTTTCATAAGGAAAATAGTCAGAGTTCAAGTAGACCTTTGCATTTTGAAGATTACAACTATCAAATTCCGAGATTGATTTATTAATTTTATTCTTACGATCTGTTTGAAACGCTAAAACAACATACTTTGGTGTGTCGAGATGGGATGCGGTTTTTACTGCCCAAGAATGAACAGTGCTATTTTGTAAATTTGGTAATTCTGAAATCTCCCAATGACGAAAGCTCAGCTTCAGCGGTGTATCAGCATCTAGCAATCTCAAAATTTCAACCTCACATGATCTTCTAAAGTAATATAGGGAATTCTCCATTGAAGCTTCGTTATTTTTATATTAACGTTTGTTGCTTCTGTAGACTCGATGCAATTGAGATCTGTTGGCGATCTTAATAATACAAGTTCTTGTTTCAAGTTTAAAATTATTCTTTGAAAGTCTTCAAAAAATGGTAAATCTGATTTAAGAGGTACACAGAATGTAAACTTATTATCTTTCAGTGTATATCCTGCTCTGTCAAACCCGGCCAAGTGATATGTGTTCTTATCAAACATATTTTTCACTAGTATAGCTTTAATTGTTGATGTTAATCCAATTAGTCTTGATTTAGAAATTTGTTGCCCAGCCAATTCATATCAAATTTCATCAAAGAGATTTCCAATGAGGTTACGGATAATATATACTTAGCTTCTATCAGAGCATCCCCAGCCTTCGCAGCTGGTTTTGTACACTTCACCTCCCCTCAATAAATATGAATGATTTGCATGGGAGGCTGTACTGATCCATAGAAGCCACATGGATGCGAGCTTCATCTGAGGGTTTAATTTCTTGTCCCAAATATACTGTATGAGTATGGAACTGAAATTTAGTAATATCATTATAGAACTCGAGTTGAGATTCAACATCAAGAATTTCACTAATTGCTGCGCCGTACATGACGCCAATCTACTATAAATCCCAACTTTTCCAATATTCTCGCGCTTTTCGCTGATATAGCACGTAGCTTTTTAGGTGTTGACTCTATCACGTTCGAGTCTCTAATGAGCTTCTGTGAGCAAATGCTAGTGCGAGGTTTGAAAACGAGGAATCCCATTTCAAGTTCTTTGTTTTTCACGAATGTGAAGTCTATTGTAATTATATCTCCTCGGAAATCAATAACGATCCTTCTTGATCGGTTACCTTTACATTAATGCTTTGAATTCTATGTGTGTTTAAAGGCATATAGATTATCGGATTAGGCATTTTATTATCAAATACCCGCTAGGTACTCTAGGTGGAACTCGTATATAATATGTTTCTGTTTGCCATCGGAGTAACTCCCACAGGCTATATTGCACTAACTACAATAGAGTTAATATTTGTTATGCTAACTAAATGCTGAGAATAATACCTTTATTCGGTTGTAATATAACATTATCAAAACCAAGCATTTTTCCTATTGAAGTAGATGATGTAAAGTCAATAGGCTTATCAGAACGAATTTCGAGCTTCATAGTATTCGTGTTAGCTCTTATATTAAGTTCTTTTCGTCACTATTCAATTTACTCTTTAAAGCTAATATAATGTCATCAACTTCATATGCACCGGTATCAAGATCAATTAATTTATCACCATATTTGAAGGTAGATTTTTACCTTTTATAACATTTGCAATGCTATTGTAAGTACAGAAATTAATCAATCCAATTTCCCATTCTTTATTTTTATCCAAATCGAGAATTTCTTGTAAATGTTCATAGAGATCACTTGATCTAGATCGTAATGTAATACACCATCTTATATGTTTTTGGTACAAATACTGGATTACAACTGGTTCGCAAAAAACAAGAGCATAAGGTGTCCACATATATTTGTATGTAATGGTTGCATGTACTCAACATTGTAAAAAATATTTACCCTGTTTCTTTTTTCCAATATTTATTCAATTCATAAGGTGGTTGTAAATTACCAATTGGATCAAAATAGTAAACATTTGATCCTCGTTTCTTATAACCAACCCAGTGTGTACCATGTCCGGATTGAGTGTCTAAATTGACAATACAATTCTCATTTTTTAGAATTCTATTAGGTAATGTATCTATCATGTATATACCTCGTAGGAGAATTTGTAATAATTTACACCATTTTATTAGATCGTGATTGGACAATTCACCATTGATATTAATTTTTTCACCTTCTTTGTCTTTCTACGTTTTTTAACTCTTTTTTTCTTTGGGAATAAACTTACACCATATGGTGAGGAGGAGGATGTGGGGTTGGGCCCAATCAAAATACGACCACCACTCGAGATTGGAGGGTACGGTTTCAAATAGTAACCTCTACCTGCAATATGCTGTTTCAACTGAACAACAGCTTTTTTCCTTATCGAGCTGCTATGAGTTTTCCCAACACTTGTGCTCTCTCCTTCTTCTCTTTCTCAATCCACCACCAAACGCTGCTTTAGCTTTCATCACGTTTGTTACAAGATAACTAAGTGCTCTTTCACTTAGAGATGATTTTGGATTCTTGAATATTTCCCATGCTGTGTTTGCAAGAGCTCTGTCTGCAATCGCACGCGACTTATTATCACTATTTTGAGTGTATGCTATATCATGTACCTTACAGGCCCTATCCAATGAATTTATACCTTGATCCCCTCTCTTTAACCTCTCATTAACCTTGGTGCCAGGCCCACACCACTGGTACCCCCCCAGGGGGTGAATTTCAGGTGATGCGTTATTAATTTATTTATAATAGTTGATGTAATGTCCCCCGCAGTACCCGCTATACCTTTGACAATTTTGCTAGCCAACTCAAGATTCCTTTACTCGTTCCTAGAAGATAACTTCTTCTACATACCATTTTCATTACCTTTCAACTCAATAGTTGAACATCGACTGAGGTTAATTAATCAAACACTTAACCTCAATCGAGACAAAGAAATTGTCACACTATGTGCTTTATATATTACTACAAAGTTGGTATGTTTTAATCAATAGGGAATACAATTTTCTATCATCATGATGTGTCTTATTAACACACTTGTTAAGTATGTTGTAAGTTTTGTAGAAATGCAAAGAATTGAACGTTCATCAATCATGAATCTATACCAATGTCTTAG
Organism: Nilaparvata lugens; assembly: GCF_014356525.2. Classification (NCBI taxonomy): domain Eukaryota; kingdom Metazoa; phylum Arthropoda; class Insecta; order Hemiptera; family Delphacidae; genus Nilaparvata; species Nilaparvata lugens. Next base: position 1,450,512 of record NC_052519.1, read on the forward strand.
ACTAACATCGAGAGAAGCATCTGATGAATTGACACATGATTTGATATAAGATAATGTATGATTTCTTACTAGCAGTGATTCCTGCATCAATTGAGGTGTTTCCAAATCCCTAATCTTATTTCGTACATTTTGTATAGATTCCAATATTCTCTTACTATCATTTTGCATTGAATCATATTTTTCAAAGCAATATGGAAAAGTAATAGCATATTCACACAACATATTATAAAGAGAAGAACAAATAAAACTCTCCATACGATTATCTTCATTGCACAACTTCTCCATTCAAGTGTTGTAAGCATACTGATAAAAATAGATTGCTATATCTATAGTGAGTGTATAGCGCAAACAGATGGAGGAGAATCTCGCAACAAGGTCAAGACTGGCATGCGCGTGCGCGCGCAGCAGCAACTATAAAAGCTTCTCTTGTGAGCGAACACTCATTGACTGTACAAGAGCATTACTATTCTACATTCATTGAGTGTTCAGTTACAAGAGGATCTATTCTTGCGTGAACTATTCTACATCTTCTTTGACAGGTGAGAATTAAGAACAATTTTTTTAAAAACAATATTACAATTTATTATCAAACACTACAATATTTACATTATATACTACTTGTGAAGCATATAACACTACATGCTATGAGAATAAGATTGTTACATTTTATCAATCTTATGTCGCTCCATGTAGCGGTTATATGCTTCACTACTATTCCTAAATTTTTACACTTAGAATTAAATTTAACAACTTACAAGGTGAAATTATTGAAGAAAATCTCTGAGGCAGGTATACCTCAGAGATTTTCTTCGTAGAAGCTATATTAATTTCAAAAATAATTCATCTGCCATGATGGTTCGTTTCCTCCCGCACTGAGATGATAGTATGTGGAACATCCTCCGCCAGCTCGCGGAGAGGCATCCACGGTTTTGGTGATGGTTTATTGATGATGTGATGAAGTCCTCATCATCATCATCATCATCCCGCGCGGCTGCCTCCTCCAGTAGCGGAGCCATGGAGGTGTTCTCAGACATACGTTTCTGTTAAATGAAAATCTATGATTAGTAACTTCATTATAATTTGTTTCAGATTATCAACTACTTGTGATCAACAGATTATTGTCATAATCTCAACTTGATATCATCAGATTGACAAGACATTCTCTACTTGTGATCAACAGATATTGTCATAATCTCAACTTGATATCATCAGATTGACAAGACATTCTCTACACAAAGTGAGTAATATCAGTTATTGAAATAATATTTCTTGCAGAATCCAATAGTGAATCAAATTAATAAGCAAACTCTTTCATTGCAACAAATAACTATCAACTGAATCAGTAATTTTCTTAACACATCACTTCAATATTATAGCAAAAAAATGCAAATAATATGTAAGCATCATAATAATGAAATCAAAATATTCATCTTATTCAATTTTTGTCTGAACTCTAATCAACTAGTAAGGTTGATCAGTTCAATTTCAAAAAGTATTCATTATACACATCTTAACTGAACTCTAATCATTTAATATCACATTGTGCATGTAATACAAAGACATCTATTGGAAATTAGTTTTTTTCTCACTTATTAGATAGTAGCATGCATTCAACCAATCACTTCAAATAATTATATTTCTTGATTTCATAAAACAATTATGCTCAATTCAAATGAATTTATCATATTCATGTAGTCGAATATACATCTTAACTGAACTCTAAAGTTGAATTAAGTTCCTATATTTGTTATCAAGAAATTGTCTTTCAAATCAGATTCATCAATAACTCCAATGTGAGTACATGTAATGTGAACATTGGAAATTAGTTTTTCTCAGTAAGAAATTTATCAGATACTAGCAAGCTTTTGGATGACAACATATAAGATTAAAATTATCTGTTCACATTACATGTTAATAATATTTGAAATAACTAACCTGTGAGGGTACGAAGTTGGTTTCTTCCTCCTCCAGAATTGCAGCTTTCTCTTCCCCTGCTGCTGTTGTTGGTATTGTTGTTAGTGCCGCACGTTTCGGTGCCCATCCCAGATGAGATGGTGGTGTGTCTGGTATAATGAACTCATCTCTGCTCATCCTCTCTCCACGAAGACTCCACGTCTCTTCAGGGGCGACTCCTCGGGGTCGGATGCAGCAGCGACAGCAGCAGGGGAGCAGCACTGGTAGAAGGAATCTTCTTCTTCCGCGCAGCTTGCGCTGCCCAGTAAGATGGGAATGATGGTTCTTGTTGAGGAGGTGTATCCGGAAGGATGTACTGCTCACGTGTGGGACTCCATGATGATGATAGCGAGGATATGTGTGAAACGTGACTAGTGGTCGAATGAAGCTGGCAAATCCAATGACCGCCGCTTATATACTCATCGTTCCTCTCTCTCTGTTTTAGGATGAGTGAGAGATAGTGCATTTTCCGCTTGTCAAATCCTGACTACAAATGCATTCTTACACGTACAGCAAGTTGCATTCAGAGAAAAAATATCAAATTCTCACAATGCACTCGAATTCTCACTTCCACATATCTCGAATAACAATATTTCGAATGTAATCTCCTCATCAATTTTCATAATTAACATCACATGTTGACTTGCTAAATTTCTTCTCAATATTATTGTGATTTTCATTATGTTCGTTGATTTCACAGAGTTCGAGACTGCATAATCACTCCAGTCTTCAGGAGGAAAGACGTATGAAGAACTAGTGTAAGCAGAGAGAGAGAGAGAGTACAGCACATCATTCATTGCATGTAAGTGATACAATTCTTTATTTTTCTAATCATGATTTTTCAGAACTTACTTCTTTCCTATTACTTAGGAATCACTAATATCTCGATTACAACAGAGTGCATTTTGTACAATATCCAGCTTTTTTTCCCCCGCATCTTCTTTTTCTCATTTGTCGTTTTCTTTTTCGTTATAGCTCATCTTTTTATATATACAAAATGGAACATGTATCACTTTTCCATAAGGATTTTCAATAATATATTTGCAATATACACATTGCAGATATGATCTCTCATGCAAAAAGTATCCATTTATTGCAAAATAGTCTGCTCTATTAATAAATACCGAGAGCTTGAATGGTTCTGGACGATGGAAAGTTAAAACTTGTTCTTCATATTGCCGTAGAATATTATTATCGAAATTCTCCTCTTCACATGAAATATTATCTTCTTTGCGCCATCCACAATTTGGACTACATTGCTCATGTTCCTTACTAGGATCGTCTGTTGGCAACAAATTTTCTAAATATACTGAACAAAACACACATTGAACAACGTCAGGTGCTCACACAAATTTAAAACCCTGTTTAGCCATATTTTGAGGTGACTACAGACTCGATTCTAATTCCAACGATTATCAAATGTTAATAACCTCAATCGTTCGTGCATGAAATCTGATCCTGTGATAGCATTTTTTGCACTGTACTTGCAGCTTGTTAAATCACAAGTGATTTTTAGATTAATGTTTACTTGTTTTTATATCTAATTCTGTGCCATAGTAATATATTCTTCGTTTGTTTTCAGTAACCTGCTAGTAGCAGAGATGGAGCATAGCAGAGAACACAGAGTTGGAGGCGTGAGTTCACGAGCAATTCGCCTTGCATTTTCCTTCGAACGTAACCTGACATTGAAATGTGCTTCAAAACTGAACTCGAAAGCTCGTGTTTTCGAGATAATAGAGAACACACTGCACGTTTCGAAGGAAATGTTAATGGTTTTTAGTATTAAATGTATTATTGTATAAGATGGTAGTTTTAGAATCAGAGGAATTTGATATCAAAAATCTTTCTGATAAATAGTGTTTTCTGTGGAGTGTTCTAGCCTATTTTCCCACCAAAACAAATAATTCAAATTAACGGTGAAATATTTGAGCAAATGTGCTCACAGGCTGAACACTCGTGGAGTTATTTCCCAACCACCGATCGCAAGTTGAAATCTCTCGGCGAGTATCATGATTTCTATCTGTGCCTAGACGTCATGCTATTAGTTGAGTTTTCGATGAAATGAGGTCAACGCTTTTTAGGTCATATGGCCTCGATGTGACTCATTTTCTTTTGCTTGCTCATTACACTTGGAATTGTATGTTAAAGTTCACCCGGGTTGAACTCCAATTGATTAGCGATCCCGATATACATCTATTGTTTGAACCAGGAATGCGCGGTGGTGTTTCGTTTATTGGCAAGCGTTATTGCGAACCAATAACAAACACATCCATGACACATACGATCCACAAACAAGTAACTATTTGCTTTATATAGATTGTAATTCTTTGTATGTGCACTCTATGAATCAATTCTTACCTTATGGAAATTTCAAGTTCTCTCAGAGGAAGAAATCCATGCTCTTGACTTTAAAATTGGAGAGTGAATCAGAACTGTTATGTAATTGAATGTGATCTCAAGTACCCACAGGTTACATGATATGCATGCCAATTTCCCTCTCGTCCACTCCATCAAATTCCTCCTAGCGAATTGTTCTCCGAGTACCAAACCAATGAGAACGTCAAACTCTGACTGAAAACTCATGAACACACTTTTTGATTGAGAGAGGTACATTGTTCATTACATGAATTTGAAACTGTACCTTCAACTCGGATTGCAATTAACAAAGGTATATCGCGTCATTAGCTTTCCCCAATCGCCTTGGTTGAAGAACTACATTGAGTTCAATACCTGTAATAGGCAACCCGCAAAAATAAATTTGAAGTCTCTTTCTTTAAACAGATGAGTAACTTATGCTTCGGAAATCGATACAGGGAATCGGCATCAATGTAATGTTCAGATTATCACAGATGCCAAGCGTCTAGATAAGTACATTTCAAATCCCCTATGTAAACGCTGGCAGATATAAGTTCGGATGTGATTGCGGTTTTCCGCGAAAGTTGGAACTAAAAATGAATAAGCCAATCTATTCAGGTTTCTGCATCCTGGATTTGAGTAAACTGCACATGTATGATTTTTTTCTGATTGTAAATTGCAAAAAATCATACCATGGCAACGCATCCAGCTCTGTATGACTGATACAAATAGCTTCCTCTTATCATTGGAGACACCCGACGTCTACCAACTGATAAGAGAAATCTAGAATTTTTGACACTTCAATTACCCAGCTGAGCACGAATGCTCGAATAAGTTGTAGGGAAATTCAAGGATGAGGCAGCTTCATTCCTTTAAAATCTTTTCTGGGATTACGGCGAAATTATATTCATATCTTGTAAATAATGAGAAGGAGGAAACTGTAAATAAGTGTGTAGCAAAAGGTGTGAAGACACATGTGAAAAATATTTGAAATTTGACTTGTATAAGAAATGTTTGATTGAATGATGCCAACATATAGAAAAATGTAATATGTTGAGATCCTTCAATCATAACATGCATCAATTGAATGCGCAAAGGTTTGTTTAAGCCCGTTCGATGACAAGCGCTTTATTGCAGAGAACGGAATCGATACATTACCATTCGGTCACTACAAAATAGCAAACTGATGGCACAGATCAGTGTGTGTGTAACGAGCTAGTGACCAACACATCGAATTCTGTTTCAAGCGTGTCTTCACACAAAGAAGAAGAATGAGTAATATTAGAGCAAATTAGCAGCAGAGCTTCACTCTGCTGCACGTGTAAATTAACCCACACACACAGATATGAGTTGAAGAATGAGAACGATTTATATCAATCAGATCTGATTGAGATGGGTAGCTTATCTAAATTCAATAAAGGATATCGTTATATTTTAGTTGTTATTAATTGTTTTACTAAGTACACTTATTGTATACCTTTAAAGAATAAGACTGCACAAAGTGTTTATAATGCACTCGAACCCATTATTTGTAAGAATAAACATATGCGTTTTTTCCAGACAGATGGAGGGAAGGAGTATTTTAATAAGCATGTGAAAGATTTGTTAGATAAGTATAATATCAAGCATTATTCTGTTTTTACTGATAAGAAAGCTAGTATCGCTGAGAGATTTGATCGTACATAAAATCAAAAATATATCGATCTTTAACTGAACGTGGGAGTAAAACCTGGTTAATAACTTACAAAATATTGTAGATGATTATAACAATACAGTACAGTAGCATTGGAATGCAACCTAAAGATGTAACTAAACATCGTAAACGTGTTTTAGAATCACTAAACTCTGCATTTATAGACGATTCAAATTAAAAGTGTTGAAACCAAATATGAGCTAGGTGATATTGTGAAATTTCTAAAAAGAAACAGATATTTGATAAAAATATCTAATGAATTGGTCATCCGAATATTCCAATTGTGAGCATACATCCCACAAGACCTATCACTTACTCATTAGAAGATCTTAGTGGTGAGATAATACAGGGTAGGTTTTATCAAGAAGAAATTAAAAAAACGCTTTTGAATGAATCTGAAACAATGTTTATTTGATAGAAAAAATATTGAGACGAGATAAGGATAAGTTGCTTGTGAAATGGATTGGATTTCCACAACCATCATTCATAAATTGAGAGAACTTATTAGAGTAAATAATAATAATTAGAGTAGATCACATGGTATAATTTTATCGAATCACATTTGTTGTAATAATTAGTGTAAGATCATATATGATGTAAATAATGTACATTATCTATCCACATTTGTTGTAAATAATTAGAGTAAGATCATATGATGTAATAATACATTATCTATCACACCAATGATAATCATTGTAATATTCTTTACATTGTGTGTTTTTAAATAAAAACAACTTGAATTGAATGTTCGCTCTTTCATTTCTCATTTTTGTCATAGAGAAGTGCTAGTAGCATGTGGCACAAGTGACTAGATGTTGAATGGGTGAGTACATCTAGTCACCTAGAAACGCTTCATTACCGAGATGAACCAGACACATGACACAGTTCTGTTTATATATCTCACTTTCTCAACATGAACAAACTCGACATTGTAAATTTCGATAAGTTAATTGCACAAGAGGAAAAGCCTGTATGGTGTAAGAATGGTACATTGATACCGCATAACGCTAGAATTCTCATTGTAGGCCTGTCTGCATGCGGTTAAACGAATTTATTGTTCAACTTGATTTTTTCCAAAAATGGATTGAGATTTAAACATATTTATTTAAATACTAAAAGCCAATATCAAGATAAGTACTTGTTTTTAAGAAAAGTCTTTTCAAAAATGAAAGGTATTGAATTTCATGTCAATGATATCCCGAGAGAATTCTCCACCCGAATAAAATTCAACAATTTTCTCTTGTCATATTCGACGATTTACAACTTAGTCACACACCTCAAATAAGAGATTATTTTACTATGGGTAGACATCGTAATATTGATACAGCATATTTAATTCAAAGTTATGGTGCAACACAAAAACATTTCACCAGAGATAATGCAAATATGATTGTTATATTCAAAATTGATCAATTATCACTCAAATTAATACATAGAGACTATGTGGGTGAAGATATTTGCTTCAGAGATTTCAGTAAATTGTGTTCAAATGTGTGGAATTCTAAGAAGCATAGTTTTCTTACTATTATGACCGAATGTACAGCTAATAGTGGAATATAGACAGGGTCTGGATAACTTTATTGACATTCAGTAGAGAGTGAGTAGCAGTGAAAGAATGAGGATGTCTCGTAGAAGACAAAACGTTAGTGTTGCTCTAATCGATAAGATTAAGAAATTGAGGAAAGTTATTAGAGATAAACATAGAAGCATTGTACATTTTGAAAAGCAATCTGACAATTACAGAGAAAAACTTTTTAAACCGATTATCACACCTTTAGTTGAAATGGGGAAAACTAAATCTTCTCACCACTCTGATCAGAGTTTTTATACCAAAAAAGGAGGAACAAGAAGAAGAAGAAGAAGACGAAAGTATGGAATTGGGAGAAAAACATGATGATGATGAAAACAATAGAAGTTGCATCACCATCAGCAGCTGAAAAAGATCTAAGCATGAACGAATCAAGTATATTTAATTCAACTAGGCTTGAGAGTGATACAAGCGCAAATAAAGAAGATAAAGAATCAAGTGCACAATATTTGTATACATTTCATAGTGAAAAATTGGATAACTCGATTCCTTATGGAATTTCCTACGATCTGACCGAAATTATATTTTATGGTGAGATGTTGTTAGCTTTGATAACTACTTCTTTTATATTGATAACGAAAAATCCGAATTACACATGGACTATTAGAACTGTTATTTGCGCAAAGACCAAATTCATATCTCTTTGATGAAAAAGATCTAAATAAATACAAGAAGATTTTATCAATAACAAAAGTTCATTTGGATAGACGAGGATATGTGAAACGTAACAGTGGTGTAAAGTCTCGCTTAATTCAAATGCTGTTTCCTGTTAAAAAAACAAGTAAGAGAGGTTCTGGGTTATTGAAATTTGCAAAAAAACTTCTAGCAATAGAATTTACCATATTATGACAACTATGACGAATTGGTTCAGAGACTTCATTTATTAAAATCATCAAAACTTGCTGGGCACTCAGCTCATGATGTTGAGATTGCATCAATTATAGAGGAATTGCGTGAAGGTAAAATTATTGTTTAGTTGCAGAATGATGTGCACAGATTCGAGGTAAAAGCGAGAGAGTCGCTGCGAAGAAAGACATTGTATGGAATGGACCAGATCTTACCAGTTTTAGTGAGAGAATAATACAGGCAATTATCAACAGGGTGTAGTGAATCTCTGCATTCGTATTTAGATTCACATTATCTAATATAGTTAAGAATATTGGATTGAACAAGATTGAAAAGGAACACATCTTCAGTACATTACAACAGTTATCTGACAATATCATAGGGGACATAAAGAAAATCTATCAATTTGAGAATTCTCTTCATGATCTCAAATCAACAACAGAGATATTCAGATCACACTTGAATACGATCACGATAATAAAGTTGACAAGAATTATTTGGATGAGAAATTGAAAGTTATCTCAGACAAGATTAAAGATTTGCAAGTATTAGATAGAAATTATCTAAATACCAGATTGAAACAGCTTAGCACAGAACTTTTTACTAGAGTAAATGAAACTCATTCATTATCGGTTGATAAGGAATATTTGGATAAAACTGTGCAGGCTTGAATAACATTGTTATAACAAAACAAGAGTTAGAAGATCGATTATCTGCAATGACTAATACGATAAAGACAAATCTTATGGAGGGGATTGAACAATTTGTTTCAAAAACGATTTGAATACATTGCTAACTACGTTTAGCGAAACTTATGTATTGAAAAATGATCTGAGTAGTGAAATGCAAGCATTTATTAAGAAAGATGATTACAAGCTACACTCAAATCAATTCGTGAGGAAATAGCAACTTCAATTAAAAATACAGAGAATGATGAAGTGACAGATTACAATGTTCAGCTGCATTCACCGATTATCTCACTTTATTTATACATCGAATAGCATACCAATAGTACGAAATTATGCTAAAGTTAGTTTCCATATGAATTGGATTGAGGCGAAAGCGCATAATTTGACAGAAGATCAGTAGGATTTAATCACTGATAAGATGGGTTTAAGTATCTACGCCGATGTTCTAAAACCCTAAAGTTAGGATCATATCAATCTTTAACCGATTTTCACTATGCAAATTGCTTGGGAGAAATAGCTACATTCTATTTCAACGTTCACATGCATTTTTCCAAGCTGAAACAGATTATGTCGAAATGTGTTAATGCTCGAATTTGAGATGAATTAGAACAGAGATGCATTCGTCCTTGTGAACTCTGCGAGCAAAAACGTGACAATACTCAAGTATTGAATTAGACCGGAACTGCATTCGTCCTTGTAAGCTATGTGACTAAAATTGCAAAACGTGACAATAGTCACTATTAAATTAGACCGCAACAGCATTCGTCCTTGTAAGCTCTCTGAAGTGAAATTTTGAAACATGTTAATCATCAGCCAAGAGCAGAATTGGTGTGTAATGATAATGCCCAAGGTTGTCTCACGGTAAGCTTATCTATACGTTGCTACATATGTTGTGATGAGTGAAAACTACAACAAGAATGACAATTTTTCAGTTTGATAATATGTTAAGAATGTAAGATTTGGTGAGAATGATTTATATCAATATAGATTCAGAAAAGAACTTTGAATTCACTATTATTCTTCCAAAGAATATTCAACTATGCTTGACACATAAAGAGTTTTGAAAAGATGGGATTTGAATGTTACTGCTGGACATGTATTCTTGGAAGAATGATAAACTCCTCCTAGTTGTCAAGTACATCTAGAATTTATGACAGTAAGAGTTCGTTTCACTAAATCTGCCAGTGTTCATTGTGTGTACAACCGTTGTCAAGAACATGTTTCAGTTAAATCTGAGAGTAAGATATTCATTTCACAAGAAGTTCGTTTCACTTGAATCTGGCAGGTGTTCGTTGTGTGTACAACCCGTTGTCAAGAACATGTTTCAGTTAAATTTGACAGAAGTTCGTCACTTGAATCTGTCAGTAGATTGCCTCTCTCTCTCACACACATATCTCTCTCTCTACTATTAATCATCAAATAGACCATGACTAAATGTAATTGAGCATGACTGAATGTAATTAGCCATGACTATATTAACTAGAGCATGACAAAGAGAGAGAGAGAGTATCATCTTCCTCTCCTTCTTCTTCTCTCCTTCTTCTTCTACTTCTTCTCTCCTTCTTCTTCTCCTTCTTCTTCTCCTTCTTCTTCTCCTTCTTCTCTTCTTCTAGAGAGAGAGGAGAGTTCTTCTAAGGGGGCGTTGAGGGGGGCGGGAGAGGTGCGCAGGAGCGGGGTGGTGCGGGGAAGGGGAGAAGGTAGGATGGGTGCGGGGGGAGGGGGGGAGGGAGAAAAGTCATAAAAAAAAACGCTCGAAAAAAAAAAGTTTTACCACTTTCCCATCTACTATATTTGTAATCCTATTGTAGTTAATACTTTTTTCATATTGTTTCAATACAGTAATGGTGACGTGATATACCAACGGTGTCTCATGTCAAATAAATCTTTGGCCGTATAATATACTGGGAGATCAAAAAGTCTCTCCGCATTAGCTGCGTAGTGGCGGCATATGTGTTCTGTTCAGACCCCTTTGACAAGTTACTCCCCCTAAACAAGGAAGGCACTCTCAACATCTATTATATTGAATGCAAACGTACGTTTAATAATCAAACCCCTGTTGGTTGTTGTTATAAACTCGCTTTGAGTGAGTGATTGAGTGTTTTTTTGTACAAAATTTCACTGCGGTGATCAAAAAGTCTCTCAGCAGTAGCCGCATAGTGGCATAGTGAGGGCTACTATTATCTATCAGGAATAAAAAATTTATAGATTCTATTAGATTGAACGGAACTTGACAAACACATACTATATACATATAGCAGTAATTTTGATTTCTATCAAGATGATGCCGTCGTCTTGGTGCACTCAAGTCTTGGTTAGATTGATACCTTCCATTCTGTATACATTCTGTGGCTGAACGG
>NC_052519.1:1462092-1492856 GCF_014356525.2 Nilaparvata lugens
AAGAAACTCTTTTGTAGATGTGCTAAATACTGACAGTGAGAGTCAACCTTGGAAGATATGCTCAAATTATTCTCTCAGTCAGATCTTACTTCAGCATCATGAATCTCTAAGAACCCAATTCAACTTATACTGACAGATTAAAGTGAATCAATCCCAGTCTAGTATAGATAAGAAACTCTTTTGTAGATGTGCTAAAACCCTATTACTCTTTAAGTTTCTCGTTCTAGAGTTAGTTGCAAGGATCTTTAAATGCAAGGATATTACTTTAAATGCAACCCTAAAATCTTTAAATGCAAAGTGAATCCATCTTTATACTGAGTGAATACATCTTTATACTGTCAAATTAAAGTGAATGCTAGATGAGTGAAAAAATAATTTCCCTTTGAGGGAAAAATTCTCTACTGACAAATTAAAGTGAATGCTAGATGAGTGAATCCATCTTTATACTGTAAAAAGTGATTGGTTTGCTTTCCACCCGACAGTTAAGAAAAATTTCACAAATTTATATTGAAATTTTCTATGTGCTGTACAAACCGCAGGCGTTGCTTTTTAAGTGTGCTCTCCGAGAATATCTATAGTAAATTTAGTACGAACAAGCATTCCAAAAATGGCTATAGATATCCTCAGACCTATATCACTTGGGGTATCAGCTCTATTGATGTCTTAACAGAATGATCTAAGTTGATCTTTTACATTTTTTATCTGCAATGTCATACAAGCATTTCCAAAGTTCATCGGTATTTGTAACAATAGTTGAGAAATCATTTGCACTACAATAATGTAGATGACCTGTATCTAGTATGTTCAATAATTCGAAAATCTCAGATAAAATTGGAAAATGTACATTTTCTGTTTTTGTTAACGGTAAATCATCGCCTTGGAATCCTGTTGAAAATTTAATATTTTTTGCAATAGAATCAAATTCATTGAATGAAATTGACATCAAGAGGCGAGATAATTTTTTGAATTTAGCAAAGCTAAAACACTGCATGACCTCGATTATGTTATGAACAATAATGTGCACTTAGCTGTAACAGAGTTGGCTCTGAGGGGGCGTATCTCTTGATAAGGTCAAGCTGTAACAGTTGTGTCTGAGGGGGCGTTTCTCGCGTGCTCACTCAATCAAGTCTACACTGATACTAAACCAAAATGTTCGAGGAAATATCTGAATTAAAAAATTTCACTACAACAATACATCATAACTTCATCTTCAATTTTAATCAATTTATCTACAGACAAATTGTATGGACGGTAATAGCACAAATAGTCTTTTATATCGTTCAAATTAACTGTGCTTAGAAAAATAGCCTTTAATTGTTTCGCCAAACTATAATTTTCACTAGATGATTTCTGAATTGCACTTTCACACTCATCATACCAGTCTATGCAGTTTTTTAACCTCACTTCCAATTCGTTGTCAGCAGCTAACCACTTTGCCGGATCCATCGTTGTCGAGTAGTAAAACTATGTGTAGGCTGGCACTATTATAGAGTAATTAAACGGTCTTTCTTCATTAATAATTGCAGACAGACAACACGTGCGAGCTTTATGCAGTCTCAGTGCATGCGAGCAATAAACACACTGTAATTCCTTTCCGTTGTAGAAGAATCCATATCGTGCAAAGTTTCTTTTCTGAGCATTCGTATACATAGGCGCCAATTTCATACTTTTCATACGAGTATTCTCGCACAAGAAATTATTTGTTTGATACATATTTTTAAACAGCAGAGAATTATAATGTTGGGCAGAGAATAAAGCACACCTTCCATCGGGTCTATACTTATGTATCTTACATGCATCATAACACCACGAAGTGGTGAAAAAGCTGAAATCGGGCTTGAGAAAGTCCTCCGGTATGCATTGTACGTTAGAATGCAATCTTCTCAAAAACTTTGCTTTCTCAGTTCCTTTTGTAAAAATTTTTTCATAACCTGCGAGGTATTCACGGATAATTGTCTCATTCCATTCCAAATCTCCATCGCTCCATTTTATTTTATGATAGTTACGTTCCAGCCATGTTACGTCGTTAAACAATTTTGTAGTCAATTCCATCTTTGGAAATGGTGATTTGAAATGAAATACAACATAATTATTGCTCTCATCGACAATAGCAAGTTCTTTCACAATAATTTGATTACAAGTTTGCTTAAACCAGTGAAGATCAACCGTAGCAATTTTCGTAGGTGTCTGCTTTTGCACTCCTTTCTGTTCCTCTTCACGTTTCTGTTCCTCCACCTCTGGCGCCCCCTCCTCCTCCTCCTCTCCCGACTTCTGGATTGGTGTACTGCTTCTCCTTGGTTCATAATAGAAATTTGTTGATTCAATATCGTAAAGTAGCGACGACTGAGCTTTGTCCAAAATATCAGAATCAAGATCACACTGGATAGAGCGAGTTTGTGGCTTGTCCACCAAAATATCAGAACACAAAGAATAGGACATGATTCCTGTTCAAAGGTAAAACTGATAATGGCTTACATTTGGTGCAGTACACACCTTATATAACCTGCAGTGATGCACTCTATCAACAAATTACTGAACTTCTTTCACCATGCTTGTGAGTGGCGTGTACTCCATCACACGATCGCTAATTAAAACGCAATACGCGGAAGTATTTGCAGGTACTGCACTATTAAATTCCATTTCAATACGAACATCTGTCGATGATTTCAAATGACTTGGTTGGTGTGAACAATCTACAACAATCAGCGGTGTTGATTCACAAAACGTTTTAAAATCGATTTCTGTTCCGAGTTCGCTATTGATTGAATGATTATAATACGAGGGTGCGAAATCCAGGAACATCCGGTATAAAACTTCCTTCTTACCTAGCAGATTTTCGTATGGATAATACTCACTATTCAAATATACTTTAACATTGTAAATATTACAGCTGTCAAAATTAGATATTGATTTTTTAATTTTATTCTTTCGATCAGTTTGAAATGCAATTATAATATATTTTGGAGTATCAAAATTCGATGTTGTGCGTACTGACCAAGAATGAACAAGTGAATTTTGCAAATTTGGTAATTCACAAATTTCCGAATGACGGAAACTTAATTTCAGTGGAGTGTCGGCATCGAGCAGTCTCAAAAATTTCAATCGCACATGATCTTCTAAAGTAATGTAGGGCATCCGCCATTGGAGCTTAGTAATTTTTACACTAACCTCTGTACCGGTTGCAGACTCAACGCAATTGAGGTCTGAGGGCGACCTCAATAATACAAGCTCTTGTTTCAAGTTTAAAATTATTCTTTGAAAATCTTCAAAAAATGGAAGGATTAATTTCAACGGCACACAGAGAGTGAATTTATTATCTGTTAGCTCATATCCTGCTCTATCAAAACCAGCTAAATGATATGTGTTTTTATCAGATGCGTTCTTCACAAGAATAGCTTTAATTGTAGAAGTTAAACCAATTAATCTTGATTTGGAAATTTGTTGACCTGCTAATTCGTATCGTATTTCATCAAAAAGGTTGCCCACTATGTTACTGCTTAATTTATAGTCTGCCGCAATGGGCGCACCAGCCGGTTGAGTTGCCTCTCCTGCTACTGTAATCGCAGGCGCTGCTGGTTTTGTACAGCTCACCGTTCCCTCAATTAATATAAATGATTTGCAAGGTAAAGTATAAACATCCAATGAATTTATTCCAATTCGAGCTTCATCAGAGTTTTTTATTTCTTGTCCTGAATAAACTGTATGTGTATGAAACTGGAATTTGGTTATGTCATTATAAAACTGAAGCTCTGTCTCCACATCCAGAATATCACTAATTGATGCGCCTGACATGTCGCCAATTAACTATAAAACCTAATCTTTCCAAAGTTCTCGCACTTTTAGCTGATAACGCCCTATTGCTTTTACTAGATGTTGACGCTATCGCGACCTTTTCTCTAATGACTTGATTATGCGTACACGTACTACGCGTATGCGGGTTGAAAATAAGATATCCCATTACTTTTGTTTTTCACGTATGTGTAGTCTAATTGTAATTGTATCTCCGCGGAAATCAATAAACGATCCGTTCTGGTCTGTTACCTTTACATTAATAGTTTGAATTCGACGTGTATTCAAAGGTACATAAATAACTGGAGAGGGTACTTCATTTATTAAATAACCGCTAGGAACCTTTGGCAAAAATTCGTAGATTATATGTTTTTCTTTTCCGTTAAAGTAACTGCCACATGCTAAATTACATTCAACAAGAATACCATCAATGCTCGATATGTTAACCAGATGTTTGGAATAATGCCATTTATTTGCTTGTAAAACTACATTATCAAAACCTAGTATCTTAGCAATCGAATCAGAACGTGTTAAATCAATAGGCTTATCAGAATAAATTTCAATCTTCATAGTATTTGCATTTGCACGTATAATAAGTCTATTCTTCTTCTCATCATAGTTCAATTTATGCTTTATAGACTTTATAATATCCTCAAGCTCATATGCACCGGTATCCAACAAGATTAACTTATCACCATATTTGAAGCTAGAATTTGTTCCTTTGTTTACATTTGCTATACTATTGTAACTACAAAAATTAATCAGACCAATTTCCCATTCACTATTTTTGTCCAATTCTATAATTTCTTGTAAATGTTCGTAAAGGTTACTTGACTTTGATCTTAACGTTATAACGACCATCTTGTGTGTTCAACACAAACACTTAATTACAACTGATTTGCAAGAAACAATAACGTGAGATGGCCACAAATATCACTATCTAATGGTTGCAAGTGATCCAAATTATAAAATATATTTACTCCATTTTCTTTTTTCCAATATTTGTCCAATTCGTATGGAGGTTGTAAATTTCCAATTGGATCAAAATACCATACATTACTTCCTACCTTCTTATATGCAATCCAGTGTGTCCCCGGTTGGCTGTGCTTGTCCAAATTCACGATCGCATTTTCGTTTTTTAGAATTTTTTTGGGTAATGCATCTAGCATATATATTCCTCTTAAACGAATTTGTAATAAGCTAGCCCAATCCATTAAATCATAGTTACTCAATTCTCCTTCAATATTCATGGTTTTTTCTTGCTCTTCTTTGACCTCTTCTTTGTTGTTCTACGTTTCTTAACTTGAGGGAATAAACTCACACCATATGATGATGATGGTGGGGGTGGGGGTGGAATTAAAAGTCGCCCACCACTAAGCGGGGGGTACGGCTTCAAATAATACCCTTTTCCTGCTATATGTTGTTTCAACTGAGCTATAGCCTTGCGTCTAATATCATTACTATAACTTCTCCTCTCATTCTTCTTCTTCTTCTTCTTCTTTCTCAAAGAACCACCAAAGTAATTTTTAGCTTTCATTACATTCGTAACAAGGTAACTGAGACCTCTCTCGGCTAGGGGAGTTTTCGGATTTTTAAAAATTTCCCACGCTGCGTTCGCTAGAATTCTGTCAGCTTTGGCTTGATTAGAATTATCACTATTTAGTGAATATGCTATATCGTGGGCCTTACAAGCCTGGTCAAGTTTGTTTATTCCAGGATCTCCACGTGCTAATCGCTTTTCAAGTTTCGTTCCTGGTCCGCAATACTGGTACCCAGGTGCTATTGGGATTTCAAAGGGTGTTACATCGATCAATTTATTTAAAATAGTTGAAGTAATACCTGTAGCAGTCCCTGCCGCCCCCTTAAGTACTTTCGCCGCCGAGCTTAAGAAGCCTCTCCCCCGTTTTCTTCCACTTTGCTTTCTCTTACATACCACCATTGTCATTACCTTTCAACTCAATGGTTGAACATTAACTAAAGTTAATTAATTAATCATTACACTATCTAAAAGAAAAATGGAAATTTTCTATTAATTTGGAATAATACTTTGAATTCATCTATTCAGATTGCATTTCAAAAACAGATGGCCCCATGCGTTATCTCCTATTCTCGTTACTGCTTTTTCCTCTATTACGAAAGAGAAATCCAAAGTTCCTTTTTAATCCAGCCTTCCTATACTGCCAGTTGAAGTGAATCCATTCTGCTCCTCGGGACGGCCTTGTGAAGGTCGGGAGGGCGTTGCCCGGCCTTGAGTGAGTGAGCGACCGAGCGATGTCAGCTTGTGCGTACATCAAGCTATATATGAAAACACATTTCTTATCACTTAATGCAACTTGGAGAGTGATTGAGTGCACTACACGTACTAGCTGCCGAGGAGGGCTATCACAATTGGCGAGCACTGCATACTCCACAGAGGTCACCGCTAACATTATTGATTGTAGGTAAAAATTTTTGTTACATTCTCATATTTTTGTGAAATAACACTAAATTGATTTTTATAATATATATTTAGTGTTACAGTTTGGTTACATTGTTTTTCCACAGCATTTTCTCACCTCACAACTCATAAGCAGTTGTGCTCTCGTGAAGGAACCTTACCTGCATTGAGAAAATCATAGCTGAGGAGCTAGCTGAGAGGAGCCTATCCGATTATTTCATTTCGTCAAATCAACACATGTAAGTTCATTTTTACTTAAATTTACCTCTTCTCCGAGGACAATATTGTTCTCCATGTTAGATCCTTCAACAAGGAAGGATCATTTTTCAAACATGAATCTTGACAGTGTTTTCTATCATCAATGAGACATTTTAATATTTAACCAACAAGAAAGATGCATTTCATTTATTTACAATATTGCACACATACTTGATTTTGATCTTTCTTTGTCAATCTTGTTCTAAGCCTGTTTCATCTGAAGAATCTCGTAAAAAATTCCAGATAAGTTTATTTAATTGTTCTTTTGTTAAATGAGCATTGTTTTCTATTATAACCTTCTTAATTCTATTGATAGACTGTGTAATTATTGCCAGACTACAGTCCAAAACTTCTTTTCATCCCAATTTCATAAAATAAATTGTTCAAATAAAGGTTATGCACATGCGACTTTTCAATTCTTCACTAATTTCCACGTTGAAACAGACACATGAAACAATTGATTTTGAATTTAGAAAGATTAAGATCCGAATTGACAAAAAAGCACTAAAAACTGTAAAATAAATATTAATTACTGTATTGTTCCTCATAAAACTAATGAATAAAGCCGATTAAGATCAATTAAAAAATGATAATCAATTAAGGTTCACCAGAGAGTTATGCAAAACTTTTGTTATAATTAGATTTATGAGAAGCAAACCAGCATAATTAATTTCTCACTATAATCCCTCTCATAAACCACATACAGGGTATAATCTATAAAGTAAATAAATGAAGATCTTTGATATAATTCAATATATTATGTATATTTTGTAATTCAGTTTAATTGATGAGATACTATACTTACAAAGATTGGGCTATCAATGCGATTGTCACTCACCTATTATGATGGAATCTAGACCACAAATAAACATTTTTTTACAAACAGCATTAAAAAATACATAACAATTTTGAATGTTTTTCAAGGCTCATTTTTGTTATTACATTGAATTCTATGCATACCTCTCTGTTTGTGATCATGAGGTTTACCAGCATGTAATTTTCCAGTTTACTCAAAGCTTGTAATTTTTCAATTGTCTGCCTACGATTTTATTTATTTATTCGTTGATATAATTACAAATCATATGAATATGATCGGGTAGAACAACAGGCACAGTCCAAAACTATTCTGTTCCTTTAGATGAAATGTCCGAACATTTTTTCTAAAGGAACAGTATGCTATTCAAAATGTCTATCTGTAATGAATTGAACGCACAAATCTGAAGACTTCACTGATCCATCTCAGTACAGTAGCTTGATGTTGTATCAGCAAAGACAAGATCACTACTAACAGATTAGCTTGCTCTAGCTTATTATTATTATGAAAAGCACACTCTAGCGATAATTTATTGTACTTTATAATATATATTTGGTTTCATTGTTTTCACAGCATTTTCTCACCTCACTACTCGGTCTCATAAGCAGTTGTGCTCTCGTGAGGGAATCGATCATACCATAGGCCGCTATCTACACCTGTACCATAGACCGCTATCTACACCTGTACCATAGACCGCTATCTACACCTGTACCAAAGACCGCTATCTTACCATAGACCGCTATCTACACCTCTACACTCGAGGAGATTCACGCACCATCAACACATGTAAGTTCATTTTTACTTAAAGTTTTCTCCTCCGAGGAGGAAAATTGTGCTCCGAGCACAGTTTTTCTCCTCCGAGCACAGTGTTTGTCCTCGGAGGATAAAAAACCTTCTACATTATACTGCATGCTTGTGATTTTTTCGCTTCATCTGTATGATGACCGTCTTTTGTCTTAGACTCATCAGCATAATATATACAAAACGGTGTATGCATTACTTTTTCAAATGGTTCAACGATAATATATTTACAAAACACACATTGTAGATAGTGATAGTTATGTAAGAAATAACCATTTCTTGCAAAATAGTCTGCTCTATCAGTTAATGGTTTGCAAATGTAACAATGTAGATGGTGTGGAGCTAGTTTTTCAAAGTACTCTCCTTGTACAGATAAATCTTCTGGCATATTAGTAAATGATAAATATCTTTCTTCATATAATCGTAGAATATTATTATCGTAATTCTCATCTTCAATTGTTATATTTCCTTTCCTTCTACAATTTGGGCTAAACTTTGCATGTTCGTTGGCTACAACATCATTTTGCTCCCAATCTCCTATACAAACTGAACAAAATACGCAGCGCACAATATCCGGTTCACTTGCGAATACAAAACCGTCTTTCGCCATATTTTCTGCCGACAAATTCTGACTAGTTTTTGTCCATTTTTTATCGAATGTTAATAATCTCAATCTTTCATGTAACATTATCTGTCCTTGTGATAACATCGTGAATGTCAATTCACAACTGATTGTGAATTACATTCCTTTACACATACTATTGCTTATGTCATCCTGATCATTTTGTTTTTTCAGTATCATGCCGAGGGAACGCAGACTTCGTGGGATCAATTCAAGCGCAGTTCGCCATCGCATCAGTTTTGAGGACGAGGATATTGACATTGAGAGTGTGCTTGAGAGGACGAAAACTCGAGTGTTCGAGATAATTAGGGAGCATGCGGCACGGTATGATGCAAATGTTAAGTGGTACATAGTGCTTAACGTTTTATTGTATAAATTAGTGGTGCTGGATGACAAGGTTGATGAGTCTGTTTCATCTCTAATAAATCTACATAGTTACTCCAACATAGCGCTGAACGTGCTTGAGAACTATGAAGATTTTAATGAGCATTTTTTCTTGGCTGTGAGAAAAATCATCATGTCTTTCGAAAATTTCGTAAGACATGGGTCTGGATGGGTGCTAAAGAAAATTGAATCACTGGATGTGAACGTGATTAAATATAATCCTATATACACATCCAGTTTCATTCAAACACCCCAGTTTTTGAAAAACAAAAAATGTATTATAAATGTCAAAAATCTTTCTGACGAAAAATGTTTTTTGTGGTCGGTCCTCGCGTATTTTCATCAGAAGCCAAGGAACTCGGACTTAACTGTAAAGTATTTGAGCAAGTTTGCTCACACACTCAATATGCGAGGTGTAAATTTCCCGGTGACGACACGCGATATTAAGAAATTCGAAATACTCAATCCGGACATTGCAATTCACGTCATCGCGTATGACAACAAAAAATTTTTTCCCTACCGTACAAGCATTTTCCGCACGCGTAAACACCAAATTAATCTTCTAATGTTGAAAGGCGATGCAGGAAAAACACATTATTGTTTAGTAAATACCGCGAACGGGAAAAACGGGCTATCGCGTCTTTTCTCCCACCTTTCAAAACACAAGGGTCAAGTACACATTTGCAATTTCTGTTTTCACCGGTTCATATCAAACAAATCTATAAATGTAGACGGGAAAGCAAATTTGTTGAAACATATGGAACTTTGTTCCAAGTTTGAATCTCAGCGCGTTTCATATCCTAAACGCGGAGAGACAATTAAATTCAAGAAACTAGGCGCGACGTTGAAGAAAAAGTACACTATTTACGCGGATTTAGAAACATACGTTGTGAATATTGATAATGATGATGATGATGATTCCGATTCTGATGAAATTACACGTAGTTACACCAAGAAAACGGCGCGGCATATTCCTTGCGGGTATTGTTTCGTTGTTATAGATGTAAACGGAGAAATCGCGTACGGACCTGTACTCCATAGATCGAGTAGTTTAGACGAAAAAATCATGGAGAAATTTCTTCAGGAAATTACAGATCTTGGCGAAATTTTGTATGAGGATATGAAACGTGAAATTCCGATGCAACATTTGACCGAAAGTGAAGAGCGCGAATTTCAAAATTCAGTAAACTGCGGGCTTTGTGCTGAACCGTTCTCAGAAACCGATATTAAATGTCGTCACCACGCGCACGAAACCGGTAATTACCTATGTGCAGCACACGTTTCTTGCAATTTAACAGCGCGTACTCCAGATTACATTTCGTGTTATTTCCATAATTTCTCCGGTTTTGATTCGCATTTTATCCTGAAAGCGCTCGGTAAATGTAAAAAAGAAATTTCCTGCATCGCAAATACGTCAGAAAGATTTTTGACACTTTCAGTAGGCAAAATTAAATTTCTAGATTCCTACAAGTTTATGTCTGAATCCTTGGAAGTATTGGTGCGTAATTTGGTAGAAAGTACAGACATGGAAAAGAAGTTCGAAAGATTATTTTCGGTGTTTCATGATCCACCTCGCGAACACAGACAGCTCTTGTTGAAAAAAGGAGTATACCCTACTCGTACATGAGCTGTCCCGAAAAATTCGCGGAAACATCGCTCCCTCCCATTGAATGTTTTCATAACGACTTAACTGATACACCTCTGTCTCGCGAAGAATATGAGCATGCGCAAAGAGTGTTCTCAACATTCAAGCTGAAAAATCTGGGTGAATATCACGATTTTTATTTATGTTTGGACGTTATGTTATTAGCAACAGTATTTGAATCTATGAGGTCTACGCTTTTTTCCTCATACGGCCTCGATGTGACCCATTTTCTTTCCCTCGCGGACTTCACCTGGAATTGCATGTTGAAGTACACTAAAGTCGAATTGCAATTACTTACAGATCCGGACATGCATCTCATGTTCGAAGCGGGAATGAGAGGCGGGGTCTCATTTATCGGTAAACGTTATTGTGAGGCGAATAATAAACATCTACCTGAGACATACGATCCCTCAAAACCGTCTAATTATCTCCTTTACGTGGATGCTAATTCTCTTTACGCGGATGCTATGAGCAGACCCCTCCCTTTTGGGAATTTCAAATTCCTCACAGAGGAAGAAATTTCCAAACTTGATTTCGCGAATTTGGACAGCAATTCAGGAACTGGTTACATAATTGAATGCGATCTCGAGTACCCGAAAGATTTACACGATAAACATGCCAGCTTCCCTCTCGCGCCGCTACACTTAACTCCCCCGCGGGAATTGCTGTCCGAGTATCAGACAAATGAGAACGGTCAGGGAGTGACCAGAAAACTCATGAACACACTTTTTAACCGTGAAAAGTACATTGTACACTATGTCAATTTAAAACTCTACCTTCAGCTCGGTTTGAAATTATTGAAAGTACATCGCGTCATTAGTTTTTCCCAATCTCCCTGGCTGAAAAGCTACATCGACTTCAATATCCGGAATAGACAGAACGCGAAAAATAAATTTGAAATATCCTTCTTTAAGGCCTGTTGCAATCTTTGTTTTGGTAAGACTATACAATCAGTTCGGAAACACATTAATGTTAAAATTATTACAGACAAAAAACGATTAGACAAGTACATTTCAAATCCGTTATGCAAACGCTGGCAAATAATTAGTCCGGACGTGATCGCGGTTTTCTCTCTTAAATTGGAACTTAAAATAAACAAACCTGTCTATTCCGGCTTCAGTGTACTGGAGTTGAGTAAATTCCATATGTACGAATTCTTTTATTGCAAATTACAAAAAATCGTACCCTGGAACCGCGTAGAACTCTGTATGACCGACACCGACAGTTTTCTTCTAAACCTAAAAGTCGAAGATGTGTATCAGTTGATCAAAGATAATTTGACCCTTTTCGATACTTCTAACTATCCACCTACCCACCCTTGCTTTTCCATGGAAAGAAATAAAGTTGTAGGTAAGTTTAAGGATGAAACGGGCTCAAGGCCGATCTCTAAATTTATAGGTCTTAGATCGAAACTTTACAGCTTTTTAGTTGGTAATGAGAATGATGACGAGGTTGTAAATAAATGCGTAGCAAAAGGAGTAAAGTCATCGGTTAAATGTAGAAAACTTAATTTTAATTTGTATAAGAAATCATTGTTTGAACGTAGTGTACATGTAGAAAAATTTAGTATGTTAAGATCCTATAACCATAGTATGTTTCAGGTCGAATGTGCAAAAATTTGTTTGAGTCCTTATGACGATAAAAGATACATTGCAGAAGATGGTCTGAATACTCTCCCTTTCGGTCATTATAGTCTCAACACTTCAACTGATTGATCAGTATGTGTCGTGACAATCATCCAACACCACTAATTTGATTTGTCTGTTGTAAATATCATGAATATTATTAGATCTAAGCTAGCTTTAGAGCTTCATAGCGTGCCGCGTGTGAACTATCCCACTCGCAAGTATGAACTGAAAAGTGAAAAAGATCTCCTTCAAGCAGACCTTATTGAAATGATAAGTTTATCACGTTTTAATAAGGGTTATAAATATATCTTAGTTGTTATTAATTGTTTTACAAAATTTGCATATTGTGTACCATTAAAAGACAAGACAAGTCAATCTGTATTTAACGCTCTCCAACCAATTATTTCTAAAAATAAGGGCATTAAGCTGTTCCAAACAGATCAGGGAACAGAATTCTTCAATTCAAAAGTTAAAGCATTATTAGATAAATATAGTATTAAACATTACCATGTTTTTACCGATAAGAAAGCCTCCATAGTTGAAAGGTTTAATAGAACACTTAAAGCAAAAATTTATAGATATTTAACTGAGCACGGAACAAAAAACTGGTTAACCAATCTAGACAGTTTAGTTAAAAATTATAATGCTACAGTGCACAGTTCAATTAGAATGAAACCTAAAGATGTGGGGAAAAAAGATCGTACACATGTTTTATCGTCATTGAATTCTGCATTCAATAGACGATATAAATTGAAAAATTCAAAACCAAAATTTAAGCTAGGCGATATCGTGCGAATCTCGAAGAAACGATTATTTTTCGATAAATCTTATAACATAAACTGGAGCGCAGAGTATTTTGTGATTCATTCTATATTTCCTTCCAAACCTATAACCTACTCACTGAGAGATCTAAACGGTGAAGTAATTAGTGGGCGGTTTTATGCAGAAGAAATTAAAAAAACGCAATTAAACGAAACGGAGAGACAAGTGTATTTGATTGAAAAAATATTAAAACGTGATAAAAAAGGATTGTTAGTGAAATGGATTGGATTTTCTAAACCTAGCTATATTAGTAAAGATCAATTATTAGATGAAAAATAGTTTTGTAATCAATTGTAAATAATCTATTGTAAATATCATGATGTACATTTGTTGAAAATATATTAGAAGTATTATTTAACATTGGTTCTCATTTCGTAATATAAGAATCCATAATCTGTCTGATGATGTGGAGAGTGTTGCTCTGCATTCCAATCTCTGGGAAACGCCTCTCTATACATCATCATGACCTCGGTCATTGTTCTAACTATTCAGTGGCTTATCAGATCACGCTCTGTACGTTTGTAATCATGAGCCAATTACCAATTGTTAACTTTGATACCTTAATTACAAATAAAGAAAAGCCTACATTTTGTAAAAATGGGAATCTGCTACCTCACAATGCGCGAATGTTAATAATTTCTCCTAGTGCTGGAGGAAAAACAAATCTCTTATTTAATTTAGTATTTGCTGAAAATGGTTTAAAATTTAAGCACATTTACTTATTTAGTAAAAGTTTATATCAACCAAAATATGTCTTTTTAAAACAGGTATTTGCAGGTTTGAAAAATATCGGATTTCACATGAAAGATGATGTGAGTCAAATTCCCCATCCAAACCGAATCCCTGAATATAGCTTGGTAATTTTTGATGACTTGCAACTGAGTAATGTGCCACAGATTAGAGAATATTTTACAATGGGTCGTCATCGTAATATTGATACTGCATATTTAATTCAGAGTTATGGTGCCACACAGAAACATTTCACTAGAGATAACGCAAATATGATTATTATTTTTAAGATGGATTTATTGAGTCTCAAATTAATTCACAGAGATCATGTTGGAGGAGATATGTCTTATAAAGATTTCAGTAAACTTTGTCATACAGTTTGGAATCGTAAACCGCATAACTTTCTTACAATTTTAAAAGAATGTACTATAAAGGAAGGAAAATATCGGGATTCACTGGACACGATACTTTCCCCTCAGTAGAGATTAATTCTTTGTACAGTCATGTTGTCTAAAACACATAAGAGTAGGAGGAGGAGGAGGGGGAGGAAGAGGAGAGGAAATAGCTTAGTAAATAACAGGAAGGAGAATTTAATAGAAACGATTAAGACATTACGAAAGGTGATTAGTGACAAGCATAAAAGCCTTATTAATTTTGAAAAACGAACGGATGAATTCAATAGGAAATCTCTTTCGCCATTAATTGAACCTATAATTGAATTGGGAAAAACCAAATCTACATTACATTCTAATCATGATGTAAAAAAGGAAGAAGTAAAAGAGGAACAAGAGAGTATGGAAATTGATAATGAAGATGATGATGATGAGTATGAAGATGAGGAAGAGGGAGAGGAGGATGGTGATGATGATGATGATGATGTTGGTGCTAGCAGAATCAATGATTTGTTGAGCAAATACCTAACAGTGTTTCATAAGGAAAAGTTGAATAATTCAATTACTTATGGAGTTTCATACAAAGATCAAAGTGAAAAGTATTATATCGGTGATATACAGGTAATATTTGATAATGGATATATAGATGTTGATAAAGAAAGAATTCAATTAACTCGCGGATTACTCGAATTATTATTCAAAGCGAGACCAAACAGAAATCTTTATAATAATGATGACCTTGACAAGTACAAACGTATCTTATTACTTACTGGCGTACATTTAGATCGAAGAGGCTATGTTAAACGTAATCATGGAATTAAATCGCAATTGATTCAGAAATTATTTCCCAGTAAAAAACTTGTTAAAAAGAAGGGACAAGGTTTGTTGAATTTTGCAAAAAATATTTCTCATGAAAGAAATTACCAATACTTTGATAGTTTTGATGAACTAGTGGAAAGATTAAATTTACTCTATTCCTCAAAAGCTTCTGGGAATTCTGCTCATGATGTTGAGATTTCATCTATACTAGAAGAGCTCAGAGAAGCAAAACTAATTATTTAGTGTCACGATGACCTTGCATCGATTCGGACGGATTGAAACACCTACTGCTACCGCTTCAACTGCTGAGGTTTCCTGTAATATTGATGTCATAACACAGACTATAATTGATTCAATAAATCAGCAGGGAATCAGTGAAGCTGTTAAAAGTTCATTACAGAATTTTAGTGCAAATATTGATAAAGTTATCATAGAGAGAACACAAACTCTACAGAGTGCATTAGGAGAAGTGAAAAATTTATCAGATACCTTTTCAACCCAGTTGGTTAGTATTGACAAAAATAAGGTTGATAAATCTTATTTGGACGAAAAATTGAAAGCCATTTCTGATAAAATTAAAAATTTAGAGATCTTGGACAGAAACTATCTTAACACTAAACTGAAACAGCTTAGTACAGAAATTTTTACTAAAGTAAATGAAACACAACCGTCAGTAATTGATAATAAATATTTAGATACTGTTTTGGAGAAATTGACTAGTAAAAATATAACTAAGGAAGAATTTGAAAAAAGATTATCTGGAATGGCAGACGCAATAAAAGCTACTATTTTTGATGGGATTAAACAATTCGTTACAAAGGATGCTGTTAATGGTCTGATTAAACAAATTACTGAGCAATATGCACAAAAAACTGATTTAAAAGATTTTATTAAGAAAGATGAATTGGATCTTGCTGTTAAAAAGGTTAATGATGAACTAACAACCTTGATTACAAATTCTGAAAAAGATACTGTGATGAGACTGCAATGTTCACCCGCTTTTATAGATTATTTAAAATTATTCATTCACAAAATGGCCTACGATATTGTAAGGAATTACGCAAAAGTTAGTTTTAATATGAATTGGATAGAAGCTAAACAACATAATTTGACTGAGGAACAGGTGGGAGATTTGATTACATCGAAAATGGGTCTTGGTCAATATGCTGGGTTTGTATTAGCCCCAAAAGAAAATCTATAACGAGCGGTAAGCATTGTAAGCATTGCTGGACATCACATTAGATAGGGAAAGTATAGCACGCGTCGAATTGCAGCAACAGAAGGTGTCATTTGCTTTGAAACGTTCGAACTGATAAGATGAGTGCTTATTTCGATTGCACAAGCTTTAATGAATTTTCAATTGATGCAGACCCACAAGCAAATTGGGGTTTTGACCATTTGGCTTACGATTGGTATACTGTAACCAATGTCACATTTCCTGATAGTGGTGAAATTTGCATACACATAATTGATAGTGAAGGAGACTTTAAAGAGGTTATCAACTTGCCCAATGAGTATTCTCTAGTCTTAAACAAGCATAAACTTAAAAGTTTTCTTTCACGCTCGTGGGAACTTAATGTCAGTGGAAATCGAATTTTCCTAAGAGAACTGCACCGATATTGATGATGTTGATACCCCAAGTGATATAGGTCTGAGAATATCTATAATATTTTTGGAATGCTTGTTCGTACTAATTTACTAATAGATATTCTCGGAGAGCACACTTAAAAAGCAACGCCCACAGGTTTGTACAGCACATAGAAAATTTCAATATAAATTTGGAAATTCTTCGTAACTGTCGGGTGGAAAGCAAACCGGATTCACTTTTTATTTGCGCAAAAATTTTTCCTTATTTCTCGCGGATTGCGCAAAAAAACCCGTCTGAAGTATCTATATGAGTCTACTAATATGACTAAACGCCCTAACGCAGAGAGACTTTCACACTACATTCGAGAAAACGCTCATTAGTGCAACAGTAATTTTATGTAATGTTCAGGTTGTAGGTTATGTTGAGGTGATTTCATAATAGTGTTTCATCGTGATAGAATTTGTAGAATCAATATTGATATTGTGAAATCTTTCCATAATAGAAAAAACTATTTGAAATTGTCAAATTCCACTTTAATAAACACAAAGTTCACAGGACATGAAATCATGTAAATCGTGCAAACTTTGTGTTTATTAAAGTGGAGTTTGACAACAATTATTGTCAATTTGAAATTATTTCAAATAGTTTTTTTTAATTTTTCATATATTTTTCATTTTCCCATGGAACACCACTCTAGATCTTCGGTTCAAGTTTTTGGCGCGCACTTTTGAAATTAATTTCCATAAAAGAATGTCGTAGAGTAACTGCGAAAATTGACAAAGGCTGATTCAAAGCAATAGTACAAATTCAAATCAATTAGCTGGTGCTGGTGCCAGATGAAAGAATACTTTATAAGTTCTAGGTTGGCTATGTTGTAAATGGAAACATTTTATTATTGTTGTTATTATCATTATGTTGTCAGGACAGGTGATTTTCCATAATAGTTCAATAGACAATAGTTGAGCTGGTATTGCAGAATGATTCAATGTGGAGAAAGCAGAAGATAGCTTGTTTTGCCTGCGCATGCGCAGAGAAACAAGCAGACTACAATTCAATCGATCAATGAGAGCTTTTCAAATGTTAATTGTCACAATTTACCAGGCTTCGACTGTGGGGCAGGAATTTGTTACTGGAACTGGTTTCTGGTCAAAATTGTTCCCATGGGACACGGAACTTTTTCATTTATCCAGAATGGGCTCAATATGAAGTACACATTAAAGTACCAATTACAATTAACTACCGAGCTATCTAATATAACCTACAAATTTGAGGTAAAATTCAAGAGAACACTATCACAGCGACTGCGATTGTAGTACAGAAGCTATATAGGGGAAGCGTGGTGCTCAAACCAGTGGTACCACAATCGCAAGGAAAATAATCGCTACCACAGCGCACAACGCCATGTGGAAGTATCAGAGCCACTGCCATGCCTGCCAATGCATTTCATATGCGCTGCGTTTGTGGTACCACAGAAGGAAAATAGTAGCTCCCACATCCCACATGCGATTGTGGTTCGTCTGCAACCGCCCTAAGAAAATATTCCATGGTGTTGTGTACAAGTTGAGATGATACTGTATCATATTCTGTTAATACTGTATCATTCAGGGTGATACAGTATCATTTTGTGGTGATACTAATAAATAAATAATTTTATTTCCATCTTAAATTTCACTTGACATTCATTTCAAGTTTTGGAAATTATATGACCACTTTGACAAGTTGTGTTGTCATTACTGTATCATTAATGGTGATACCATACAGAAAAGATAGCATAAGAAGATATCCCATGGTATAGGTCGTTTATGTTCCTATTTAATTTCCTAATTAATTGGCTCAGCGGCTAGAATGGCAACATAAAACATCATAACTCCAGAACAAAAGGCGATAAAAGCTTGAAACAAACGGGATTTGATCATAAATTCTATTTCAAAGAAGTTTTGTTTGGCACTTTATATCCAAAAATTGTCATTGAAAGTAGTTATTCAGAAAAATTTCTCGTGATAAATTGAATGTTTTTGAAAAAGTGCATTTTTCCAGGTTAAAATCATGTTTTAGGTGGAAATGTGTAATAACAAACTTGGTAGAATAGTTCATTGTGATTCGTTTTGCGTTTATTAGAGCTCTATGGATGTTAACCATTTTATGACCGTTTTAATTAATGCTGGATCCGCCATTTTGAATCGGCTATTACGCGGCCCAGTCGCGACCCCCGAATGCGCATCAAGTGGTTCGGATATCCTGAGGAACCCTAGAATCTGAATATTTGGGTATTTTTCCATCTTCACGAACTGCCCACGAAACCCTGCTTTTGTGCCATAAGAAGCCTGACTGATTTGTGTCTTACTGTTTCTGACAAAAATAAGCATAGCATCAGCTGATGAAAATCGAAATGCCTGTGTGTTCACATTATTTATTTTCCATTCTATACATATTTTATAGCTCTCTATTTTAACATATATCATATCTAATTTTAACGAAAAATATATAGAGTGAGTCTTTTTTTTAAATGCATTAATTTCAAAGAAGTTGATTCTACGTCGTCATTATTGACCGAGCGAAGTGAGGTCTACGATTCAAGTCGACGGTTTGGCATTTCTCTTAATGTTTAAATGTTTCTATGTTGCACATTTACGGCGAAACGCGGTAATAGATTTTAATGAAATTTTACAGGTATGTTCCTTTTTTAATTGCGCGTCGACGTATATGCAAGGTTTTTGGATATTTTGCATCTCAAGGATAATAAAAGAGGAAAAAGGAGCCTCCTTCATACGCCAATATGAGTAAAAATCAGAATTATTCATGAGTAAAAATCAATCATGAATTATATATGAGTAAAAATCAGAATTATTCATGAGTAAAAATCAATCATGAATTATATATGAGTAAAAATCAGAATTATTCATCATAAATCAGCTGACAAGTGATTACACAGATGTGTGGAGAAGCCAGTCTATTACTGTATTTGTTTAAGGTATCAGATCATCTATGCTCTAAAGAAGGCACTGGTAACGAATGAGCAGGCAGAGAATTGACAACGCTGTTCACCTATCTTCCTCCACGTTCATTATAACGTGGACCTCACAATAGAAGGTACTACAAGACATTATTCCATATCAACAGCATTGAAAGATTTAATTCAATGCCGGGTTGTTTGATCATTGATTAGAGTAAAAACATTTTTGTACTTTCACTTTTATTTTATAGGAAATATGACAGTGAGTAGAGTATTGATTCATACAATAGATAGGGAGAGAAAAAATTAGGTAACCTTGTGCTATTCCTCTCCCAAATTTAGATAAGGTTACACATAGTCCGAAATAGCTTAAGTCTTTTAGTTGTTCACTTCACAAAATTTCCAGTCCTTAAATATTTTCACAAAGTAGGTTTTCAAATTTAGATGCTTCAAAACCAAACATAGAAGGAATATTTCACATTATTATCACTAAAATAGGAAATATTCACATATTAGAGAAATAATTTTGTAGGACCAAAAAATAAACTTAATATTCTTGACTATTCCTACTTGATTTATCCAATCCCTAATTAGCCCAATTCCTTAATTATCTAATACTCATTAATTTAATACTAATTAATCTGATTCCTCAAGTTCCAATATTTCACTACCACGTGTAATAGCATTTTCCTTCAATGCATTCTACTTTGAATTGCATGTCCTGTGTGCAGTTATCCTTTGTTTCACACTGAAACAACAAACAAGATATTACAAATAATTATTACAATTGAAAATTTCATGAGAAACAGGTAACATCAAAAAAGAACTCAATATTACAAATTACAAATACGATATTACAAATAATTATCATTTAATTAGAAATCTCATGAGAAACAGGTAACATCAAAATAGAACTCTGTTATATTTCAGACACTGTATTAGAAAAAAACATTCACTTTTTGTTGAGAAAAGGGGAGGAGCAGGAGGAGGAGAAGGGGTATGATGAAGAGGAGGAGGAGGAGGATGAAGAGGAGAAAGAGGAGGAGGAGGTCCTTGATCAACCTCATTAGCAAACACTGATAAGATGTTTTTTGAATATTTATTTGGAAACACAGTGTTTGAACTGGGCCTTCAACAGAGCTATTATGAGATGATTCGTCATGCAGAACAACATTAATATCAAAAGAAAACTCGAAAACGAAGATGAACTCATTGGAGTGCCTAATAAACTCACGTTACTCCCAGATCAATAAAATAATGTTATCAGGATTTATGAAATTATTCGAATACTGTATGCTATGTTCATGGAGAAAATATATAACACAAGAAGATATCGCACGGTTTATGTTCCAAATCCCACTGTTAACTCAAGCCGTAGTCCGAGTGAATTTTTGTGTAGCATCGGTAGACTCTATGAAGCTGATATACTCTCATACTGTGCCGCTCGTATGCCCGGTTGCAGAGTCGACAAATAACGTCGCCCATAGTTAACAGCGCGGACTTGACTATTTAACAGGCCAATTTCGTTGCAGAGACGTTCTGTTAGCTATTGCTCTGCCGATAGGTAACAGCGCGCCAACAAACAGGGTTTTCCGTTGCAGAGACGAAAACCCTACAGGCAGATGACGTCATCTGAGGCTACCAATAACTAAAAATGTGCTCTTAATTTAAATGCCCAAAATCGTGCTTATAAATCCACTATACATTTGCGCCAAGTGTATTTCAAGGTTATGTTGACTTGTTTGCATGTTCTAAAAGACAGACGAAAATGATCATACATAATAGTTGATTACAATTATAATAACGTTAACTAGGCCTACTTGAAACTGTAGACAAAGTGTAAATAAACTGAATAAAATATCATTGACTATTCGAGTAGCTTGGACGAAGATGTAATACAATTTTCAATACACACTCTCATCCGGCCAAGGAAATAATAGACAGTAGTCAACAGTAATCGGCTTGAGATTTGGTACATGAACAACCTTCACCATGACATTATTTTTGTTATCTTCTTGAGCTATCTTTTTACTGTATTATCGGTAAAGCCTGGTTTCCATTGGTAGAGTTCCCTGGGTAATTACACTAACTATCTTGTGAACACTCCCAATGAAAACGTTTATGGTAGAGTACTAGTTTTTAGTAGAGAAGAGTGGGATAGTACTCTACCACTTGTCTTCCCACATCAACGCGTTTCTCACTCTACTCTACCACTACTATGGTAATGAAAACAGTCAGGAGCTAGTAGAGTAGAGTCGTGCCGTAGGCTATCAAGTTTAAGAAGTATTGTTATGTATTGAAAAGTGTTACCGTAATTTATTAAAGTGTTGATAAGTTTTTAAGTGTTAATTTATTAAAAAGTATTGACATTTTAAGTTTAGCTCTGTTCACTAGACAACACACATTACCTACTATTGTAGTGAAAACAGATTCTCGACCAAGTAAGTAGAGTAATGTTAGCTCGGTAGAATTAGTATGCCAGTTACTCGACCTAGTAAAAAACTCACTCTAGCTAATGATTGACTCCGACATGAAAACTTACTAAACCAGGCTTAAAGCAACTCAATGTGGTACTGTACTGGGCAGTTCAATATTTTTTTGTTTATTATTTTACAATCAGTCGACTATAAGTTACTGAGGCCCGGTTGCACAAAGCCGTTTAAATTTCAACCGTGATAAATTTCACGCGGACCAGTCTGATGAGAAGGTCTTTTAGAAAAAACGACTTCTCTGATTGGAAATTAATCACGGTTAAGATTTAACCGGCTTTTGTGCAACCGGCACTGAAAGTTATGATTGTGAACGTTTCTAGTTACTGAGTCAATGAAGAAGGTAATAAATCTATTGTTTGAGTCCAATATACAATGAACAATCATTTCAAAGATAGAAACTACTTTTTTCTTAAACTTACCGTAAGTTGCTTCAAATTTCATTGGACAACAATCATATTATAAGAGTACTCTCTTATATCATAGGAGAATTCATATTCCTGGATTTTTATAATTCAGTAATTTTCATTTGAGCTTAATATCAGAGTCTAACATGAGTCGTAATTTTCCGGTCTATATCTTCTATAATATTTTATATTTGGTTATTTATATTGATTGGTTATATTCATTTATCCTATAATATTAAACGAGCAACTTCTGTGTATATGTTTAGATGGTTAGATGTTTAGATGTTTATATGTTTGTATTTCACCGGATCTCGAAAACGGCTCTAACGATTCTCACGAAATTCAGAACATAGTAGGTTTATAATAAAATAAAGATTCGATTGCACTAGGTCTCATCCCTTGGAAAACTCGCTGAAGGACATTGAAATGATAATTATTATTCATCCTTGGAAAAACAGATGATAATAATTATTTCGTCGTCTGTTGGTGATGGAAGTGAGTGAGCGAGTTCATGTGTGTGGGACTGTGTCAAAATTATGACTCAGCTGTTAAAATGTTGTAATCATTCATTCAGGTACTTAGTGCCGGTTGCAAAAAAGCCGGGTTATTTTCAATCCTGATTAATTCCAGTAGATCCATCATTTTTAAATGGTCTTCTCTGATTTGGTTCACATGAAGTTATTCAGGATGAAAATTTAACCGGCTTTTGTGCAACTGGGCCTTCGTGAGGGGAATTTTTGCATTCCTCTGGGAACTAATCTCAATTTACTGTGAGTAGATAGAACATTTCTGTATAAATGTTATTATAATTTCTTCTTTCGTAATAAATTTTGCATGCTTTTGTACTCCAGAGCGAAGCTCGATCCCCGATATTGGTTATTTATTGTAATATTACATTTTTTTCTCACATTGGAATCGAATCTTCAATTCGAGATCTATGGAACTTTATAGTAAATATCAGAGTCATCAATAGACGGACAAACTTTTCGACAGAGAATTTTTTATCGTAATGTTTGTTGCATTGTTCCATGGTGTCACCGAGGCAGGGTTAACAAAATTACTAGATAAATGGATTATTTAAATAGAGATGATATATAAAAATTTAAAATAATAGTTTCAAAATAAAGTTTTATTGAGAACAGATGTAGAATGTGAATTCTAAACTTGTAAGTTATAATATTTTGGTGACGTGTCTGTAATGTTGGAGGCGTTGGCTCTCTGACTTGTAACTTAGGTTTTTTCCTGTTAGTGCCTCTCTAGAAAAATGGCTGGCTATGAGTGTTGTAGTAAAATTTTGCTCTAAATCATTTTCGTTTATTAATGTTTTAAATTGAGTTTTATACAAATTTTTGTGTTCTATTTTGTTAAGATATAGCTATTAGTGTTTTCAAGCCGATAGCCACTGTTTTTCAACTGTAACTAGATAAGTATTTTAGTTCGTAGTTACTCTAATTAATTAGGCTTAAGATATAGTTCTTTGTGTATTTGTATAAATTCATCTGAAGATTATAAGTTCATTTGCTCTGAAAACTGGATTTCTCATTCATAGGCGATAGATCCATTCACAATTTATCAAGAATCTATTTCATTGGAGCCGACAACTATCCTTAGGTTAATAGGTGGAATGCTATTCCAACCGATTTAAGGAAAAATTGGTAGCACGGCAAATGTTACCCCTGTGGTGGGACCGAATTACAAAATAAATATGTCCCAAATGGTACGCCCTGGTGTGGGACTCAAACTACAAAATAGATCCCTGGTTATAAAAAATTATTGGTAGGATAGATATCTTGATAGATTGTGAATGGGAGATGCTGCTGAGTGGGAAATCGGTTCGAGAAAGTTCAGGTTCTAATGAGTAAATATTTTTTACGCAGTAGCAAGATGGAGAGCAATAAAAATAATGAAGTTTTATCCAGTGAAAACATTCAAAACTTAGATGAAGAATCACAAGATTTAGACCTAACCTTAAACAATGACTCAAACGATAGTGTAGCTGTAAGTGAAAACGTTTCAAATGTAACAAGTCATGAGAAAGTAGTAGAAATATCAAATGAAACAAGTATGGTAGGAGCTAAAAATGATACAAATCTTATAGCATTCCTAACACAAAAGTTTGATGATTTGAAACAAGATCAAAGTGCTAGGTTTGATGAGATGAAGCAAGAATTTGCTAGCATTAGACTAGAGCAGGTTAGTATAAACCTTCTATTGAAAAATGCACATGAAACATTGAAAGATAATCATGAAGATAGTAATGTTAAGATACAGGATCAACTCATTCAAGTTTCTGACAATGTAGGCCTAGTTACTGTTGTTGAAAAAGTCAACCCTAATGAGATAGTAAAATTGAGTAAAGAAGTAGGTAGGGAGTTGTCTTCACTGAAAGTCAACTATCATGAAAGTAATATTGCTACATTGAAGGTTAGGAAAACTATGAACAAAGTGAATGATTACATGAGACAGGTTTCTGTGGAGGTTAGGAACAATGTAAACAAAATGAACGTTGCTTTGAGTCAAGTTGATGAGTTCAACTTTCAACTGAGAATTGAAAAGGTGTATGCAATGCATTCTCAAGTGAACATGACTGACTTTTGTGAGCAAAATGGCTTTGTTAAAACAAATGAACCCATGAATAAAATCATGTTCTTGAAGAAAACAAAACACAAAGTCACCATTGATGTGTTAGTATTCAAAGGTTGTTTCAAGTTGCTTACTTACAAGATGATGACTGTGAATCACATGATGAAAGGGTATTCCCCAGCACACAATGATTAGGAATCCTGTGTTATGCCGGGATTCAGAATAGCATAATCGCTACGCAGTGTATGGTAAGAGTCCATAATTGTGTCTTTTTTCTTTCCTGTAGCCTATTTTTCTTGGCCCTCAATCTTTTCATATTTCAATTCTTTCCTGTCTTTGTGTAATGTTCAGTAAATTTCTTCTATGATGCATATCTTAACCAATCTTGTCCATAGTCATTTAAATTTGTATTCTTCTGAATTAATTTTAGAAGTTGAAATAGTAGCTTATTTTCCTAATCTTTAAATTGTTGATAAAACTTAACTTTTCCAAAATCTATCCATTGTAGTGTAAATAATTGTTTGCTTGCGGTATATTTTTTCATCATGTATTACATATTTTAATCATGTCTATTTTTTTCAGGTATCATATTAGGTAATTAGGTTTTTCAGAGCAATTTTGTCCCATGTTCTCATCTTTCATTGCATATTGTGCCATAAGCCATATGTAATTAGGTTATAGTTTTCTTCTGGGCTTTTAACCCATTTTGCATTTTTTTTTTTTTTTTGCTGTCCAATACTTTGGATTTTTGGTAGACAAGTAGGTGTGATTCTTTTAGAGGTGTGGGCGTGAACCACATACGGCTGGACTCGATTATCTGACCTACTTGTTTGCGATATAAAAACCTTATGACTGCAACATCAAATGTTTGTAAAAACTTTTGCATACTTTTGTTCTTGTGGTCCGATACTAGAGTCTGCTATCACATTGCCTTACAGACATCTAGGAACTATCCACCCAGTCACAATAGTCAACATTTTTTCCTTCACCAGTTGTTTTTGTGGGAGTGATAGCTCACAATTATAACAAATTAGAGTCATACTTGGAATTTACAAAATTCCATAGTAGTATATTTTATTAAATATACTTCCTCATGAAAGTTCAGTACTGACATGTAGGATAGGCTCTAATTAATCTTTCTCTTCTTTGTATTGTTTTAGGGAATTTATTTACCCAGTTTTCTATTTCTCTTTTTTGTATTTTTTAGGGAACTTATTTACCCATTATTCATCTTGATCATCTTTGTATTATAATCTTGAAATGTTTGTACTTATTATACAGTCTTTAAATTATAAATTATTTTATTATAATAAATAAACTTCAAAATTTGAAAGTATTAATGAATTCTGTAGCCATATATATGTGATGTATTAATGAAAGTTAGCTTGAATAATAATGTTTTTATTGAATAAAAACGTTTTGTTATATTATTAATTGAAATAAGTTTTTTGTGATTGATATCTTTTTCAAAATTTTAAAACTGTTTGTTCTATAATTTTGATATGATTGATTATCGTTTGAAATGGATGCTGGAGTGTATGTAGAATTTTTAGTGGGGTTTGTTGATTAGAATTTTGCTGGTATGTGATTGTTTTTTGAGATGGAAACCCATTATTGCCTAAAGAAGGAATAACAGAGGTTATGACTTAGAGAGGCAGTAATGAGATAATATTTTTGTGTTGATTACTAATGTTGATTGCCATAGATGCAAAAATAATGATTAATAATGTTGATTGCCATAGATGCAGATTACTTATGAATATTGTTTGCCTTTGAAGCAAAATATTATTGATGTTTTGAATGATTTCTTGTTTAATGATTGATAGTAAAGTTTTGTCATGAAATGTAGTTTGTGTTTAGAACATTGAAAAGTCGAAATAAACTATAGTATCCAACAAACGATGATTAACAATATTAAATAATTTGCTTTTTATACAATTTTTGAACAAAATTAAAACTAAATAATTTCGAAACCCTGAATGATAAATCATAAATGTGAAATGAACTTGCTATAAATGCTATAAATGAAATGTTATATTAAATGATAATGAAATGCAGATATATTATGAAATGATTGTGAATAGAAGATCAATTGTCTGAAATTATTGAAATATATATTGAAATTAATTTTTTGTTGTGATAATCTGATGTTTTTTACAATTTTGATAATGATACAGGGTGTTATGAAATTCTATTTCTATTTTGAAGAATGGATCAAATTTTGATATTTGAACAGTGAATAGATAAAAATGAATTTTTTTTAAATTTATCATTGATATGTCCATATTTCACAATTTATGTATTGCTGACTGTATAATAAGATGTTAACAAATTTCAATTTCATAAATATTTAAAAATAATTTTCATGTGTATTAGATTGTATTGATAGCCTAATCAAGTTTTTCTTTTTAGTGTATAAGCATTTTAAGATAACAGGTACAGCACAGACATTAACATTGAAATAGTTATCATGTGAATCTCGAAATCAGCAACAAGTGAACGCCATGAAGAACATTTGGGTGATTTTCGAACTAGTGTGACATATCTACGCCGATGCCTGCGCCGATGCCAATGCCTGCGCCAATGCCAAAATCTGCGCCAATGCTGATGCCAACGCCAATAACTATGACAATGTCAACACCAATATCAACACCAATAACTACGCCAAAATCAATGCTGATGCCTACACTAATAACTACGCCAATATCAACACTAATAACCACGCCAAAATGTCAAAATCTGCGCCAATGCTGATGCCAACGCCAATATCTACGCCGATGCCTGCGCCAATGCTGATGCCAACGCCAATAACTATGCCAATGTCAACACCAATATCTACACCAATAACTAAGCCAATATCTACACCAATAACTTCGCCAATGCCAATATCTACGCCGATGCCTGCGCCAATGCCA
Organism: Nilaparvata lugens; assembly: GCF_014356525.2. Taxonomy (NCBI): domain Eukaryota; kingdom Metazoa; phylum Arthropoda; class Insecta; order Hemiptera; family Delphacidae; genus Nilaparvata; species Nilaparvata lugens. Next base: position 1,490,168 of record NC_052519.1, read on the forward strand.
ATGCCTGCGCCAATGCCAATGCCAAAATCAACGCCGATGCCTGCGCCAATGCCAATATCTACGCTGATGCCTGCGCCAATGCCAATATCAACGCCGATGCCAAAGCCGACACCAAAGCATACGCCAATAGCAATGCCAATGCTTATTGCTGACTTTGTATCTCAAACTTCAACACTACTGCATTACCTGGAGGTAATTGTCATCCATGTTCACATTCGCAACTTTGAATTCAGAAGAACAGTCACAGTATCATGAAAGAATTGATTCAAAAAATCCTCTCCTAAATTATTCCTGTATGCAGTACTCTAAACCTTGAAAGCTGAAAATATCAAAAAACCAAACCTTACCTAAATTAATCCTCACCTAAATTAATCCTGTATGCAGCGTCTATCTCTTTTCCAAAAAACGAATTACATTGTCATTTCAAGCCTGAAATGTACATTGTATAATTACAAATATGATACAAAATTTACGTGACTCTGTATTGAATTTGGAATGCAGCCGTCTACTACAAGCATGAAGCAATGCTAACTGAGATGTCACCTGTATCGAGTTTAATATGCATCAGTCGACTACAAGTATCAGCCCAACACTACGTGCATCCAGATCAGCCCAACACTAACGTCATCACATTGGAGTCACACTTAACTGAAAATCATACTGAGTGCCTTAACGGACTGTTTTCCAAAATGTGCATCAATAAAATCAACCACGTCAATAGTGAAAGAAATGAACATTTTTTGATTTATTGAAATTTTATGTGAAAATCAAATGTAACAATTCATCAATTCATTTAAAAAAAATATATATAAATAATAATAATAAATTTTTCATTCAACATACTAATTTTTTTTATGCAATAAAAATTGAATTTTTCTATCTATTAAATTTATGTGCAATTTCAAAAAACTATTCTTTACATATTGAACTTTCTGTTGAGATATTTTCCTTTAAATTATAAAGCTAAATCAAAAGTAATATTGATATTCTATATTTTGAAATATTGTTTGGAAACATATAACAAACGCTATTGATGAATTTTTATAATAATTTTCAATATTATTGGATGACATGTAATGTTTTTCTAGAAAAAATTGTTACTGTTCTCGAATTTAAATTTCAACAATTTTCATTAGGGTCAATGTAATTTTTTTTCTTTAAATTTTCAAACAGTAAAATTTTTTATGTCAAGAGGGGGTATTTGTAATATTACATTTTTTTCTCACATTGGAATCGAATCTTCAATTCGAGATCTATGGAACTTTATAGTAAATATCAGAGTCATCAATAGACGGACAAACTTTTCGACGGAGAATTTTTTATCGTAAATGTTTGTTGCATTGTTCCATGGTGTCACCGAGGCAGGGTTAACAAAATTACTAGATAAATGGATTATTTAAATAGAGATGATATATGAAAATTTAAAATAATAGTTTCAAAATAAAGTTTTATTGAGAACAGATGTAGAATGTGAATTCTAAACTTGTAAGTTATAATATTTTGGTGACGTGTCTGTAATGTTGGAGGCGTTGGCTCTCTGACTTGTAACTTAGGTTTTTTCCTGTTAGTGCCTCTCTAGAAAAATGGCTGGCTATGAGTGTTGTTGTAAAATTTTGCTCTAAATCATTTTCGTTTATTAATGTTTTAAATTGAGTTTTATACAATTTTTGTGTTCTATTTTGTTAAGATATAGCTATTAGTGTTTTCAAGCCGATAGCCACTGTTTTTCAACTGTAAACTAGATAAGTATTTTAGTTCGTAGTTACTCTAATTAATTAGGCTTAAGATATAGTTCTTTGTGTATTTGTATAAATTCATCTGAAGATTATAAGTTCATTTGCTCTGAAAACTGGATTTCTCATTCATAGGCGATAGATCCATTCACAATTTATCAAGAATCTATTTCATTGGAGCCGACAACTATCCTTAGGTTAATAGGTGGAATGCTATTCCAACCGATTTAAGGAAAAATTGGTAGCACGGCATTATGTTCGACGGATCTCGAAAACGGCTCTATAAAGATTTTCACGAAATTTGGAACATAGTAGGTTTATGATATAAAAATTCGATTGCTCTAGGTCTCATCCTTGGGAAAACACGCTGAACGACATTAAAAGGATAATTCATCCTTGGCTGAAACAGCTGAGACTTTCGTCGTCTGTGGATAGTAAAAAGTGAGCAAGTGATTCTGTGGAAAATCAAAATATCGCGTCCCCGAAATTCATAAGCTGACGTATAGCCAGCTGTAAAATATAAACACGATCATTTTAGAGAATTGTGTTTTGCTTATCAATAAATGAAAATAACGATCGAAGCTCGGTGCCCCGATATTATATGATAAAGGAAGAAATTGGCTCAATATACAATTCCCCGTATAGGGAATACACGAATGAAGCATCATCACGTCTGAACTACTGAACTTGAAATTTTGCATATAGGTTCTTAATTCACCAAAGATGGTTGTAGGCCTATTTTCAGTTCTTCAAGATTTCAGTACGTCAAGTTTCTCCTTGCGTTGCTTACTTCATGATTACCTGCATGAGGTCCACGTTATAATGCAGTGGAGAAAGATCAACGTTGCCGATCCGCTGTCTTGTCAATGCCTTCTATAGAGGGTAGCTGATTGATGTAATATTAAGTGTTCATTCTCATTTGAAATAATCAATTACATTTTGTTAAGCAGAAAAGT
>NC_052519.1:1492956-1550793 GCF_014356525.2 Nilaparvata lugens
TGGCAAATAATTAGTCCAAACGTGATCGCGGTTTTCTCTCGCAAGTTGGAACTAAAAATGAACAAGCCTGTCTATTCCGGCTTTTCCGTACTGGAGTTGAGTAAATTCCATATGTACGATTTTTTCCATTGCAAATTACAAAAAATTATACCGTGGGATCGTATAGAACTCTGTATGACTGATACCGACAGTTTTCTTCTAAACCTAAAAGTCGAAGATGTGTATCAGTTGATTAAAGATAATTTGAACCTATTCGATACTTCTAACTATCCACCTTGCCACCCTTGCTTTTCCATGGAGAGAAATAAAGTTGTAGGAAAGTTCAAGGACGAGACTGCCTCAAAACCTGTCCATAGATTTGAAGGCCTAAGATCGAAACTTTACTCCTTTTTAGTATGTAACGAGAATGAAGAAGCTGTAAATAAATGTGTAGCAAAGGGTGTACAGACCGGAGTGAAATGTAGAAAACTTAATTTCAATTTATATAAGAAATCGCTGATTGAACGTTGTGAACATATTGAAAAATTTAATATGATGAGGTCCTATAATCACACCATGTATCAGGTTGAATGTGCAAAAATCTGTTTGAGTCCTTATGACAACAAGAGATATATTGCTGAGAACGGTGTTGACACTCTCCCTTTTGGACATTATAGAGTGCCCACAACACTCTAACTGATTGCTCAGTATGTCCCGTGACAATCATCCAACACCACTAATTTTTATTTGTCTGTTGTGAATATCATGAATATTATTGGATCTAAGCTAGCTTTAGAGCTTCATAGCGTGCCACGTGTGAACTATGCCACTTGCAAATATGAACTGAAAAGTGAAAAAGACCTGCTTCAAGCTGACCTTATTGAGATGACAAGTTTATCGTGTTTTAATAAGGGTTATAAATATATCTTAGTTGTTATTAATTGTTTTTCAAAATTTGCATATTGTGTACCATTAAAAGACAAGACAAGCCAATCTGTATTTAACGCTCTCGAACCAATTATTTCTAAAAATAAGGGAGTTGAGCTGTTCCAAACAGATCAGGGAACAGAATTCTTTAATTCAAAAGTTAAAGCGTTATTAGATAGATATAGTATTAAACATTACCATGTTTTTAGTGATAAGAAAGCATCTATAGTTGGAAAGCTGAATAGAACACTTAAAGCAAAAATTTATAGATTTTTAACTGAACATGGAACCAAAAACTGGATATCAGAGCTAGACAGTTTGGTTCGTGATTATAATGCAATAACGCATTCATCCATTAGAATGGAACCTAAGGATGTTGGTAAGAAAAATCGTACTCATGTTTTAATGTCATTGAATTCTGCATTCAATAGACGATATAAATTGAAAAATTCAAAACCAAAATTTAAGCTAGGTGATATCGTGCGAATTTCGAAGAAACAATTATTTTTCGATAAATCTTATAACATCAACTGGAGCGCAGAGTATTTTGTGATTCACTCTATATTTCCTTCTAAACCTATAACCTACTCACTGAGAGATCTAAACGGTGAAGTAATTAGTGGTCGGTTTTATGCAGAAGAAATAAAAAAAACACAATTAAACGAATCGGAGAGACAAGTATATTTGATTGAAAAAATATTAAAACGTGATAAAAAAGGATTGTTAGTGAAATGGATTGGATTTTCAACACCTAGTTATATAAGTAAAGATCAATTATTAGATGAAAAATAATCTTTTGTAATCTATTGTAAATATCATGTACATTTATTGTAAATAATCTATTGTAAATATCATGATGTAGATTCGTTGAAAATATAATAGAAGTATTATTATCAAACATTGGTTCTCATTTCAATCCATAGTTTCATTTCATAATATAAGAATCTTTGCACACTCAATAGCCGATAAGCAGTAAAGAGCGTGAGGAACAGAGAAGGTAGATACATCCATCCTCTGTCTGATGATGATGACAGGAGGTGGAGAGTGGTGTCTACATTCCAATCTGTCGACTGATACGCCCCTGTGCTCGATCATTGCTCTCATTCATAGCGCCACTGATCTAACTTTTTAAAAATTTTCAGTAGCTTATCAGATCACGTTCTGTACATTTGTAATCATGAGTCAAATACCAATTGTTAACTTTGATAAATTAATTACAGATAAAGAAAAGCCTGCATTTTGTAAAAATGGAGACTTACTTCCTCATAATGCAAGAATGTTAATTATTTCTCCCAGTGCTGGAGGAAAAACAAATCTCTTATTTAATTTAGTATTTGCTGAAAATGGCTTAAGATTTAAGCACATTTACTTATTTAGCAAGAGCTTATATCAACCAAAATATGTTTTTCTCAAGAAGGTATTTGCAGGTTTGAAAAATATCAGATTTCACATGAAAGAGGATGTGAGCCAAATTCCCCATCCGAACCGTATCCCCAAATATAGCTTAGTAATTTTTGATGACTTACAACTGAGCAATGTGCCACAGATAAGAGAATATTCACTATGGGACATCATCGAAATATTGACACAGCATATTTAATTCAGAGTTATGGAGCTACACAGAAACATTTCACTAGAGACATGATTATAATTTTTAAGATGGATTTATTGAGTCTCAAATTAATTCACAGAGATCATGTTGGAGTAGATATTTCTTATAAAGATTTCAGTAAACTTTGTCATACAGTTTGGAATCGTAAACCTCATAATTTTGTTACAATTTTGAAAGAATGTGATATAAAGGAAGGAAAATATCGGGATTCACTGGACACAATTCTCTCCGTTCAGTAGAGATTAATTCTTTGTACAGTCATGTTGTCTAAAACACATAGGAGGAGGAGGAGAGGAAGGAACATAGTAAATAACAAGAAGGAGAGTTTAATTGAAAAGATTAAGAAATAGAGAAAAGTAATCAGCGACAAGCATAAAAGCTTAGTTAATTTTAAAAAACGATCAGAGGAATACAATAGGAAAACGCTCTTGCCATTGATAGAGCCCATAATTGAACTGGGAAAAAACAAATCTAGTTTTCACTCTGGTGTAAAAAAGGAAGAAGTAAAAGAGGAACAAGAGAGTATGGAAATTGGTGATGAACACTCGAGTTATGATAAAAGCTATGAGAGTTCAACAGACAATCTTTAAAGCTCGACTAAATTTGAAAACAGTTTACTTGGTTCTAGTAAAAACGATGATGTGCTGTCACAATATCTAAAAACGTTTCATGCAGAAAAATTGAATAATTCAATTAGTTATGGAATTTCATACAATTCTAAAGATGACGTGTATTATATTGGAAATCAGCAAGTAATATTCGATGATGATTATATAGATATTAATAATGAAAGATTTTGTTTAACACACGGTCTACTTGAGTTATTATTCAGTTCAAGACCGAATTTGAATCTTTATAATCAGAGAGATCTGGATAAGTATAAAAAAATCTTAACACTTACAGGCATACATTTAGATCGAAGAGGGTATGTTAAACGAAATCAGGGAATTGAATCGCAAATGATTCAGAAGTTATTTCCCAGTAAAAATATTAGTAAAAAGAAGGGATGGGTTTTATTGAAATTTGCAAAAAATAATTCTCATGATAGAATTTATCAATACTTTGATAATTTTGACAAATTAGTGGGAAGATTAAATTTACTCTATTCCTCAAAAGCTTCTGGCAACACTGGACATGATGTTGAGGTCGCGTCTATAATTGAAGAGCTAAAAGAAGCAGAACTAATTGTTTAGTGTTACGATGACTCTGCATCGATTCGGTCAAATTGATACACCTAGTGCTGGCACTGCTGTTGCTAATCTTACGTGTGATATTGACTCGATAATGCAGAAAATAATCGAATCGATAAATCAACAAGGAATCAGCGAAGCTGTGAAATTTTATTTAGATTAGCAAATAGCCAAACTCGTTTCGGAAAATACAAAGAATATTGGAGTGAGCATAATTGAAAGAGAACATATTCTAAGTACATTACAAAATTTTAGTGCTAATATTGATAAAGCTATTGGAGAGAGAACTCTAACTTTAGAATCTGCTCTAGGAGAAGTGAAAACTTTTACAGACAGCTTTTCATCCCAGTTGGTGAGTATTAACAACGATAAAGTTGATAAAGCTTATTTAGATGAGAAATTAAAAGCCATATCAGATAAAATTAAGAATTTGGAGGTGCTGGACAGAAACTCAATACTAAATTAAAACAGCTTAGTACAGAAATTTTTACTAAAGTAAATGAAACACAGCCATCGCTAATTGATAAGCAATATTTAGAATCTACTTTGCAGAAATTGACTAGTTCTTCATTAACAAAGGAAGAGTTTGAAAAACGATTATCTGAAATGGCGAGTGCAATAAAAGCTAATATTATGGACGGTATTGAACAATTCATTACAAAAGATGCCATTGCTATTCTGATTAATCAAATTGCAGAAAAGTATGCAACTAAAAATGATATTGGAGATTTTATTAAGAAAAACGAGATGGAAGTCGTTGTGAAAAGCGTTCGTGATGAAATAGCTGAGGCAATTAAAAATTCGGAAGAGGGCACCGTCATGAGACTGCAGTGTTTGGCTCCATTCATAGATTATCTTAATTTATTCATACACAGGATAGCACATGATATCCTGTCCAGATATGCCCGGGTTAGTTTTCATATGAACTGGATAGAGGCCAAACAACATAACCTTACAGAAAATCAGGTAGCCGAAATTATTACAGGAAAAATGGGGTTGTCACAGTACAAAGGGGTCGTATTGACCCCAAAAACATAAAATCTCAAAAAGACTGGTAAGCGGTGTAACGCATAGCTGCTAAGATCAGAGTGCAGATCATGGTTTCACTTTAATCTGGCAGTAGAGTACGCTCAATCAAAGGAGAGTTTAGAAAGGTGTTGTTTGAATTCTCCTTCTCTAGCCTTTCGTAACACAAAGATCGCTGCGCAGAGAGAAGCATATGGTTTCACTTTAATCTGACAGTATAGGAACGGTTGATCAAAATGGAACTTAGTTAGTCGTTGTCTGTATTCTTGCTTCACTCGCCTTTCGTAATAGAGAATAGCAAAAAAGGAATTTAGAAGGAAGGGTGCCAGTAAGAGATGGAGTGAGTAAAAGAAGGAGAGAGCAGATGTGGCATCTGGCTAGACGGGTGAGTTGCTCAATCTCCAACTGCTACTTGTGAGAGACAGAGAAACGAGGGGCGGATCCTGCTCTCTCTAAAACCTTGAGCAGAGTGCTGGCTTGTGCTAGCCATTAAGTGTTTGTCATCACCATCATGATAAGGAAAGTGGGGGGCGTAGCACGCGTTCTTATCGTATCCATTAAGTTGATACCATCAACATGTTGATAAGGAAAGTTTGTGTAGCATGCGATGTACTTTCATTAAGGACACACACTTGCCACTTGCCTCTAATCGTTCAAGCTAATAAGATCAAAAATGAGTGAGAATTTTGATTGTACAAGTTTCAATGAATTCTCAATTGAAGCAGACCCGCAAGCCAATTGGGGTTTCGACTGTTTTCCTTTTGATTGGTTTGCAGTAACAAAGACAGCATAGATGTAGAGTGAAGGATTCACTTCAATCTGTCAACATAGATGTAGAGTGAAGGATTCACTAGTACAGTATAACAAAAAGGATTCATCTGTCACCAGGGGAATTTTTCCCTCTCAAAGGGATTTTTTCCCTCATCTAGCATTCACTTCAATCTGTCAGTATAGCATTAGATGTAGAAATATGCATTCACTTTAATTTGACAGCGAATGGATTCACTTTAATTTTGTCAGTAGAGAATTTTTCCCTCAAAGGGAAATTATTTTTTCCCTCACTCCCCTCACAGGGAAATTATTTTTTCCCTCACTGAGAGAAAGATCACTCTCTCCTTCTTCATCCCCCTCGTCCTCACTGGGGGGGGAGAAGATTAGATTAGATTAGATAAGATAAGATAAGAGAGAGAAGGAGAGGGAGAAGGAGAAGGAGAGGGAGAGAGAGAGAGAGAAGGAGAAGGAGAGGGAGAGAGAGAGAGATATCTCTCTCTCTTTTCATCCCCCTCACCACCACTGGGCAGGGGGAAGGGGAAATCTAGTTTTAGAACACCCCCCGCCCGAAGGGGATGGACGATGGGTGAGAGGGGGGAGGGGATTTCAAGCAAAAAAGTGGCTTCAAAGTATCAGTTTATATCTACTCATCGAATTTAGGTCCGAGATCTACTTTTTATTGTCATAATATCAATAAACAAAAAGTTTGCTAACATTGCACCATTGTCCTATAATAATGGCAGCCGTCAACTTCCCAAATTTATGACAGCCGTGTATATTTTTGTATGTTTCCCCATGATGCCCAACAAGTGGCAACAACTTATGGCAGCCAGCAACGTTGCCAATTTTACCATCATAGATTACAAATTCATTCAGCCGGTTTTGCATCAACTCTGTTGGAACTAGATAAGGACCAGCCGTCCATCACCCCACAACTCCGCTCCCTCTCCTTGCATTTAGCGATCACTGCACTGGGAGGGGGATCTTTCTCTGTCTACACCAGGCTAAAACATTCACTCTCATTCATTCTCATTCATTCTCTCTCATACAAATCGCGCACGCGCGCGTACCTGAAGCTCTGTCAAAGTCTTTTTCTCTCAATCCTATGCTTTCCCTCTATCTCACTTAAGACCACACGTCTATACAGTACTTCTCTCTCACAATCTTGTTCAACTACTCTCACTTACTATCTATCATTGCAAAAAAAGTAATTAGTGATAATTCCCTTGATAGCATGCCTTAATCTCATTCAAGCAATACAGACAATTTAAAATGAATAATAATTGATGAAAACCTTGAATGAGATGTTCATATTAAATACATATATGTAGAAAAAAGAGATATTTATCTTTTAAATTTTACCAAGTTTACAGAATTCTTAATAAGAACCACCTGAAAATGATCAATCAATTCTGCAGTACCTATGGCATAGTTGGGGAGGCTGTTTCAACTGTCATATTGCTGAATTATTCTTAGCACAAAAACTGATAATTAAAAGTATATTAAGCAAAACCAGGTTCTATCCAACGGATATGGTTTTTAGTGATTTTGAGGTCATGTCTATACGTCAATTATACATAAAAACCGTAATTGAGTACTCAATAAAATATAGATCAGATTTTCCTCTCACATTGAACTCTACACTCAATTTTTATAATCTAAGGGCCACTGCTAACAAATATGTAACCTATAACACTAATATTGAATGTATAAGGAGGCAGTTAATTCACATAGATACTAGAATAATAAACCTTATTCCAAATCACTCTCTCATGGACAATAAGATAAGCGGAAAAATTAAACTGGATATAAAGAACTGGACATACAGTAATTTCCTCTTCCATTCAGACACCTATATAAGACTCAAGATTTTTGCTCCAGCTTTGTTTTTTCATTATTTTTTTTCATTTTTCAGTGGACTTGCTTACCTTCATTTTGCGTACCTATTCCTCTGTTTTTCTTCCTTCCCCCATTTCTCCCTTCCCTTTTTTCCTCATCACTTCTCTCTTCTCTTCTTTGCTAGCCTATTACAGAGGAAACCATAGTTGGCTAGGTATCTTCCTTTCTTTTTTCTCTTCTCCAACACACCCAACCACAAAGCCCACGGTTTTTTTATATTTGTAACATTTTATTGTTGTTTATTTGTTTTGTAATCCTTGGTAATTTTGTTTTGTTTTGTTTGTTTTAATAAATTGGAAATTGAAATTGAATTATTACTTCTTTATTGATAAACTGTAGCCTATTGGAAATTGCAATTATACCTACATTAATTGAATTCTTTTTATTCTTCTCTCTATGAATCTGTGCGATTCTTCAAGAATAATAATAAACAATAATAATAAAACAATATTATATAAGCTACAGTAGTAGATGATGTTTGGGAACACTGGGAAGCTTTTTTGCTCGAAATCCCCTCCCCCCTCTCACCCCTCGTCCATCCCGCCTCCCCTTCCCCCCGCCCTCCGTGTGGGGGGGTGTTCTAAAAATAGATTTCCCCTTCCCCCTGCCCAGTGGTGGTGAGGGGGCTTCCCCCTGTCCAGTGGAGGTGAGGGGGATGAAAAGAGAGAGATATATCTCTCTCTCTCTCTTTCTCTCTCCCCTTCCCCTCTCCAGTGGAGGTGAGGGGGATGAAAAGAGATATCTCTCTCTCTCTCTCCAGGTGAGGGAAAAAAAAATTTCCCTTTTTGGAGGAAAAATTCCCTCTCTCTACTGTCAGATTAAAGTGAATCCATATTTCTACATCTAATGCTATACTGTCAGATTGAGGTGAATGCTAGATGAGGGAAAAAATCTCTTTGAGAAATTCCCTTGGTGTCAGATTAAAGTGAATCCATATTTCTATACTGACAGATTGTGAGGGGAATAGAGAAAGATATATCTCTCTTTCTAAATTGATGAGATGCACGTGTTATAGGGGCTCGTGTCTGTATAAAAAAGATCACCCCACACGTGTTGTCAGCTCTAGCTCTAAGCAGCAACTAAACTAAAAAACGTGAATGGGATATTGGAATGAAAAATCATTTGAAGGCAGAAAACGTTTATTTACACATTTCGACACAACTATTCATAATTTCATCTTCAATTCTAATTAGCTTATCTATACACAAATTATGAGGACGATAATAACATAGATAGTCTCTTATATCATTTAAATTCACCGTGCTTAGAAAAATGTCTTTCAATTGTTTTGCCAAACTATAATTTTCAGGAGTTGATTTCCTGATTGCACTTTCACACTCGTCGTACCAATCAATACAGTTTTTTAACCTCACTTCCAATTCGTTGTCGGGAGCCAACCACTTTCTCGGATCCATGTTGTTGAGCGAATGAAGAAAACTAAGTATAGGCAGGAACTATTATAGAGTAATTAAGTGGTCTTTCTTCATTAATTGACGAGAGACAACATGTACGCGCTTTATGCAGTCTCAATGCATGCAGGCAATAAACACATTGTAGATCCTTTCCGTTGTAGAAGAATCCATAAAGAGCAAAGTTTCTTTTCTGTGAATTCGTGTACATCGGAGCCATTTTCATACTTTGCATTCGATTGTTTTCGCACAAGAAATTATTTGTTTGATATATATTTTTAAACAACAAAGAATTATAATGTTGGGCAGAGAATAAAGCACAGCGAGAATGTGGTCTATTTTTATGAATGTTGCACGCAGCATAACACCATGAACTAGTGAAAAAGCTGAAATCAGGTTTTGCAAAATCCTCTGGTATACATTGAACGTTGCTATGCAATCTTCTTAAAAACTTTGCTTTCTCAGTTCCTTTTGTGAAAATTTTCTCATAAGCTGCAAGGTAATCACGTATTAATGACTCACGTTTTTCTAAATCTCCATCTTCCCATTTTATTTTATGATAGTGACGTTCTAACCATGTTACATCGTTATACAATTTTGCACTCAATTCTGTCTTTGCAAATGGTGATTTGAAATGGAACACAATATAATTATTAAACTGATCAATTATGGCAAGTTCTTTCACAATAATTTGATTACAATCTTGTTTAAACCAGTGAAGATCAACTGTAGCAATTTTAGCACTCGCTTCCTTGTGCACTTCTTTCTCTTCGCTGGCCTCGTTAAATCCTTCGTCTCTCCCCTCCTCTTCTCGTTTCTCCTCCTCCACCTGCAGCGGCTTCGGTGTACCCTCGAATCCTTCATCTCTCCCCTCCTCTTCTCGTTTCTCCTCCTCCACCTCCAGCGGCTTCGGTGTACTGCACCTTGCTTCATAATAGAAACTATCAAGATCGCACTGAATACCAATAGAGCGAGTTTGTGGCTTGTCCAAAATATCAGAACACAAAGAATAGGACATGTTGTCTGTTCAAAGGTGAAACTGATAATGAACTAAATTGAGCAGAATGCACACCTTATATAGGCGGCGCGCTCTATCAATAAAATTAACGAACTTCTTTCACCATGCTCATGAGAGGTGTGTATTCCATCACATGATCGCTAATTAAAACGCAATACGCGGAAGTATTTGCAGGTACTGCACTATTAAATTCCATTTCAATACGAACATCTGTGGATGATTTCAAATGACTTGGTTGGTGTGAACAATCTACAACAATCAGCGGTGTTGATTCACAAAATGTTTTAAAGTCAATTTCTGTTCCGAGTTCGCTATTGATTGAATGATTATAATACGAGGGCGTGAAATCCAAGAACATGTGGTATAAAACCTCCTTCTTACCTAGCAGATTTTCATATGGATAATACTCACTGTTCAAATATACTTTAACATTGTAAATACTACAGCTATCGAAATTAGATATTGATTTTTTAATTTTATTCTTACGATCAGTTTGAAATGCAATTATAACGTATTTTGGGCTATCAAAACTCGATGTGGTACGAACTGCCCAAGAATGGTTAAGTGAATTTTGCAAATTTGGTAATTCACAAATTTCCCAATGTCGGAAACCTAATTTCAGTGGAGTGTCAGCATCGAGCAGTCTCAAAAATTTCAGTCTTACATGATCTTCTAAAGTTATGTAGGGCATCCGCCATTGCAGTTTTGTAATTTTCACACTAACGCTTGTTCCACTTTGAGACTCAACACAATTTAGATCTGTCGGTGACCTCAATAAGACGAGTTCCTGTTTCAAATTTAAAATTATTCTTTGAAAATCTTCAAAAAAAGGGAGGATTAATTTCAGCGGTACACAGAAAGTGAATTTATTATCCGTTAGCTCATATCCTGCTCTGTCAAAACCAGCCAAGTGATATGTGTTTTTATCGAGAGTATTCTTCACTAGAATAGCTTTAATTGTGGATGTTAATCCAATCAATCTTGATTTAGAAATTTGCTGACCTGCTAATTCATATCGTATTTCGTCAAAAAGGTTGCCGATTACGTTACTGCTTAATTTATAGTCTGCTGCAACTGGTGCATCGGTCGGCTCTGTTCCCGGTTTTGTACAGTTAACTGTTCCCTCAATCAATATGAATGATTTACAAGGTAAAGAATAGACATCTAAAGAATTTATGCCAATACGTGCCTCGTCAGAGTTTTTTATTTCCTGTCCCGAATAAACTGTATGAGTGTGAAATTGGAATTTAGTAATATCATTATAAAACTGAAGGTCTGTCTCCACATCCAGAATTTCACTAATTGCTGCCGCTCCCCCTCCTAACATTTCGCCAATCAACTATAAAACCCAACTTTTCTAATATTCTCGCGCTTTTAGCCGACAAAGCACGTTTGTTTTTAGGTGTTGTCGCTATCGCGTTCCTTTCTCTAATGACTTGATTGGTCTTATTCGAACGTGGGTTGAAAATAAGATAACCCATTACTTTTCACGTATGTGCAACCTAATTGTAATTGTATCTCCGCGGAAATCAATAAACGATCCGTTCTGGTCCGTTACCTTTACATTAATAGTTTGAATTTGATGCGTATTCAAAGGTACATAAATAATCGGTGATGGTACTTCGTTTATTAAATAACCGCTAGGAACCTTTGGTAAAAATTCGTAGATTATATGATTTTGTTTTCCCTCAAAGTAACTGCCACAAGCTAAATTACACTCAACTACAATACTGTCAACGCTTGTTATGTTAACCAAATGTTTGGAATAATGCCATTTATTTGGCTGCAAAACAACATTATCAAAACCAAGTATCTTAGCAATCGAATCAGAACGTGTTAAATCAATGGGTTTATCAGAATGAATTTCATTCTTCATAGTATTTATGTTTGCACGTATAATAAGTTTATTCTTCTTGCCATCAATATTCAATTTATTCTTTAAAGATTTTATAATATCCTCAACTTCATATGCACCAGTATCCAACTCGATTAATCTATCACCATATTTGAAGCTGGAATTTGTTCCTTTGTTGATGTTTGCAATACTATTGTAACTGGGAAAATTAATCAATCCAATTTCCCATTCACGATTTTTATCCAATTCTATAATTTCTTGTAAATGTTCATAGAGGTTACTCGTGTTAGATCGTAATGTAATAACCACCATCTTGTGTGTTCAGCACAAACACTTAATTACAACTGATTTGCAAGAAACAATAATGTAAGATGACCACAAAAATCGCTATTTAATGGTTGCATATGCTCCACATTATAAAATATATTTACTCCATTTTCTTTTTTCCAATATTTGTCCAATTCGTATGGCGGTTGTAAATTTCCAATTGGATCAAAATACCAAACATTGGAGCCAACTTCTTATATGCTACCCAACGTGTGCCATCCCCGCTTTCCCTTGCTAAATTTACAATGGCATTCTCGTTTTTTAGAATTTTTTTGGGTAATGCATCTAGCATATATATTCCTCTTAGCAGAATCTATAATAATTTCGACCAATCAATCAAATCATAATTACTCAATTCTCCTTCAATATTCATGCCTTCTTCTTCTTCTTCTTCCTACTCTTCTTTGTTGTTCTACGTTTTTTAACTTGAGGGAATAAACTTACTCCATATGATGATGGGGGTAGGGGTGGAACTCTCCCCCCACTAATGGTAGGAAAAGGCTTCAAAAAATACCCTTTTCCTGCAATATGCTTTTTCAACTGAGCTATAGCTTTGCGTCTAATATCGTTACTATAACTTCTCCTCTTCCCCTTCTTCTTCTTTCTCAAAGATCCACCAAACGCCGCTTTAGCTTTCATGACGTTTGTAACAAGATAGCTAAGTGCTTTCTCGGCAAGGGGTGTTTGAGGTTTTTTGAAAATGTCCCATGCAGCGTTTGCTAGAGCTCTGTCAGCTACCGCACGGGTTTTATTATCGCTATTTTGAGTATAGGCTATATTGTGTGCCTTGCAAGCTCTATCTAATGAATTTATACCTTGATCACCTCTCTTTAACCTTTCATTAACCTTTGTGCCCGGTCCGCAATACTCGTATCCGGGAATATGATATTCTTCTCCCAGGTTATCAATTACCTTATTTAAAATAGTTGATGTCACATTACCTGCCAAACCTGACACACCTTTAAAAACTCTTGCCGCTGAACTCAAGATTCCTTTACCCCGTTTCCTCGAACTCTGTTTTTTTCTCAAACTCTGCTTTTTTCTCCTACATACCATTTTTCATTACCTTCCAACTCAATGGTTGAACATTAACTGAGGTTAATTAATCAATACACCAACTTCAATTGGTTTAATTTTCAATCGAGTTGGAAATGAATTCATACCATGATCGCCATGATACATTGCTTGAATGATAAGAATATTATTTCAAATCTGAAAGGTGAATGTGATTTGAAAAGGGGAGAAATGATGCTGGACCACCCACATCTGTAGGAGCACGTGCTAATGTAGGAGGGAGCGAGAAGCCGCACATCTGTAGGAGCACGTGCTAATGTAGGAGGGAGCGAGAAGCCGCCAGCGCTTGGCTGTACGGCTGTGTGTGTGTGTGTGTGTGTGTGTGTGTGTGTGTAGCGCTAAAGTCTACTGAGCATGCTCACAACAAACTATAAAAGACACAGTCACCTTATTTGAATATCATTCACAACAGAGCAGGTGAAGCATTTCTTCTTCTTCTGCATGTTTTTACTATTCATTACGAACTTATCAACAACAAAAGGTAAGAATTGAAAACAATTTTTTATCAAATATGGACACATTTTATTGATCTATTACACATACATATTAACATGTAAAGCATGTTAATGCTCACCGACATAAATATTGTCAAATGCCAAATTTGCTAATTTTGCACTTAACAATATTTATGTCTGTTAAAAAAGCATTAACATGCTTCACAAAGAGACATAGGGATTTACAATTTTTATTAAATTGTTCAATGTCTTTTGAGCTCAAGATGGTGCTATACCTCTCCGGCATGTATATGTCCGTCAGGCGTGCAGCTGTTAAATGCACTTTTAAAATTACCCGACGACCATGTTGATTCGTGATCTCCCGTAACCCCACGATGGGGTATGGCGTGTCCTCCACCAACTGCAGGAGAGGCGTCCACGGTTTCTCAGTATGATTTATAATGTTGAGCAACTCCTCCACGTCCATCTCGTTCTCCGCTTCCTCCTCCTCCTCCCTTCAATGCACCTCCTCCATCAGCGGTAGCATGGATGAGTTCTCCTCCATTCCAGCAAAAAACGTTTCTGTTAAAAAATATTTGATTAGTGTCTTATTTGTTTCAGGTTATAAAATCATACGAGAGAGGGAGAACTTGCTCAACAGATTCACTATTCAAAACTGAAAGTAAGTAATAACTCGGAAATTCTCCGATTACTTGAACTCAATTCAAATTGCTAGATAATTGACTCAAAAAATATTTCAGTTCATTACATGGTCATTTTTATCAACAATAATTTTGTTTCACACGAAATATTATTAACAGTTTATGCATGTGAACGCATTTTCATAATTCAAATAACAATGTATTACTCGAATCAATATTTCAGTTCATTACATGCTCATTTTTATCAACAATAATTTTGTTTCACACGAAATATTATAAACTGTTTATGCATGTGAACACATTTTCATAATTCAAATAACAATGTATTATTCGAATCAATATTTCAGTTCATTACATGCTCATTTTTATCAACAATAATTTTGTTTCACACGAAATATTATAAACTGTTTATGCATGTGAACACATTTTCATAATTCAAATAACAATGTATTATTCGAATCAATATTTCAGTTCATTACATGCTCATTTTTATCAACAATAATTTTGTTTCACACGAAATATTATAAACAGTTTATGCATGTGAACGCATTTTCATAATTCAAATAACAATGTATTATTCAAATCAATATTTCAGTTCATTACATGCTCATTTTTATCAACAATATTTTGTTTCACACGGAATATTATAAACAGTTTATGCATTATTCGAATCAGTAATTTGATATAGTAAGTAATATATAAGTAATAACTCGGAAATTCTCCGATTACTTGAACTCAATTCAAATTGGTAGATAATTGAATTGTTTCATGCAACATATTCGAATTTATTATCGAAATTACTAAAACATGTTTCGAATTTTCATCCAAATTTCAATGCAACCATCATGAGAATTTATCTGTGTTCGGATTGTTTTGATAGCACAATTAGAAGTCAAGCTCAGTCTTTGCTCACAGTATAAGAATCAGTAATGACTTGTAATGCACGCAAGAGATTTTATCCATTAGAAATTAGTTTTAAAAATTCACATTTTATAAAGATTTTGTGTACATTACATGTTAATATAATAATAATAATATTTGTTGGAACTAACCTTTGATTGAGTGAGCACACCCTCGTCCTCGAAAACTAGCCTCCTCTTCACCACCTGCTTGCTGGGTTGAGTTGACAGCACCGCACGCCGCGGTGCCCAGGTAGCCGGTGTTGATTGAGGGAGAGGACTGTCCCCGATGATGATCTCCTCACCCCTCTCTCGTTGTACGAAGATTCCCCGTCTCTTCAGGGGTGAGGCAGAGGAGGAGGCGGGGGAGGCAGCGGAGGCGGCAGCGGCAGCAGCAGCAGAAGAGCCCGCAGCGGGAGCAGCAGCAGAAGAGGCGGCACACGAGTCGGCAGCTTTGCGCTGCCAATAATTGATCACACGCTGCGGGGGTGGGCTATCCGGCAGGATGTAAGATGGAGAAGATTGTGAAGTCATCTTGTAAGATGTGTGAAGTAGTCTATACTCGAAGCGGGGCTCAGATGAAAATGATAATTCTCCTCTCATCGCTTGTGTTTATATAGCATACGTTTCTCTCTCTGTTCCAGGCACGTGCGAGCGAGAGCGTGCTACAAGGCGAAAAAAATTCTAATTTCTCCCCAACAACACGTGCTGCGTGTCCAAGAGTTCACTTAATTTATATTGATATCTCATTTTTTCTAAAGGAACAGAATGGTATTCACTTAATTGATTAAAATGTCCATCTATAATGAATTGAACACACGAATCTGAAGACTTTAACTCAGACTCCACTGATGCTGCACCAAACACATTATCCATCTCAGTACACTAGCTTGATGTTGTATCAGCAAAGACAAGATCACTACTAACAGATTACCTTGCTCTAGCTTATTATTATTATTATGAAAAGCACACTCTAGCGATAATTTATTGTACTTTATAGCACTCTATTTCTAATAAATATTCCAGCCCATAGAGGAATAGCATTCTTGATTCAGTTATTAATTATTTCATTGTTTTCACAGCATTTTCTCACCTCTCAACTCGAGTTCCGAACCTTATAACCAGTTGAGCTCTCGCCGAGACAAGACATCTGAGAGGAATCAATCATAGCCCGCTATCTACACCTCTAGCATAGACCGCTATCTACACCTGTAACCCGCTATCTACACCTCTAGCATAGACCGCTATCTACACCTGTAACCCGCTATCTACACCTGTAGCCCGCTATCTATACTCGAGGAGATTCATGCAGCATCAACCACTACATGTAAGTACATTTTTACTTTGATTTTATCCTCTGAGGAGGAAAATAGTCCTCCGAGGACAGTTTTTGTCCTCCGATGACAGTTTTTCTCCTCCGAGGACAGTTTTTCTCCTCCGACGACAGTTTTTCTCCTCCGAGGACAGTTTTTGTCCTCGGAGGAGAAAAAACCTTCTACAATATACTGCATGCATGCGATTTATCTTTAGAATATGGTATATCCGCAACATCCAAGCCCCGCTCTTCTTTCTCACACTCTTCATATAAACAAAACGGTAAATGTATTACTTTTTCAAATAGATTTTCCATAATATATTTGCAATAGACACATTGCAGATAGTGATTTTTATGTAAGAAATAACCATTTCTCGCAAAATACTCTGCTTTATTGGATAATGATTTACAAAAGTCAAAATGATGATGCTTTTCAAAATACTCTCCTTGAACGGATGAATCTTCTACACAATTAAAAGTTGAATATCTTTCTTCATATTCTCGTAGAATATTATTATCGAAATTCTCCTCTTCAATTGTTATATTATCTTTCCTTCTACAGTTCGGGCTGTACCTTGCATGTTCTATTGCTGGTATGTCACTTTTTTCCCATTTTCCCAAATAAATTGAACAAAATACACATCGCACAATGTCTGGTGGAGATGAGAATATAAATCCCTCTTTTGCCATGTTTTCCGCGGACAAATGCGGAGAAGATTTCAACCATCTTTTATCAAAAGATAATAATCTTAATCTTCCATACAACATTATGTGATCTTGAGATATCATTTTCACACACCCTTCTTCTACCAATGTCAATTCACAACTAAACATGCTGTTGTTGTACTCTATCTCATCCTGATCGTTTTGTTTTTCAGAATCATGCCGAGGGAACGCAGACTACGTGGCATCAATTCAAGCACAGCCCGCCATCGCATCACCCTCGATGACGAGGATATTGACATCAGCAACGTGCTTGAGAGCTCGAAACGTAGAGTATTTGATATAATTAGGGAACATGCGGCACGCCATGATGGGAATGTTAAGTGGTTTATAGTCTTAAACGTTTTGCTGTATAAATTAGTGGTGATGGATGACAAGCAGGTTGACGAGTCTGTCTCATCTCTAATAAATCTACATAGTTACTCCAACATAGCGCTAAACGTGCTTGAGAACTATGAAGATTTTAATGAGCATTTTTTCTTGGCTGTGAAAAAAATCCTCTCATCTTTCGAAAATTTCGTGAGACATGGGAGTGGATGGGTGCTAAAGAAAATTGAATCACTGGATGTGAACGTGATTAAATTTAATCCTATATACACATCCAGTTTCATTCAAACACCCCAGTTTTTGAAAAACAAAAAATGTATTATAAATGTGAAAAATCTCTCTGACGAAAAATGCTTTTTAAAGTCAGTGCTCGCGTATTTCCATCAGAAGCCAAAGGACTAACACCTGACTGTAAAGTATTTGAGCAAGTTTGCTCACACACTTAATACGCGAGGTGTAAATTTCCCGGTGACGACACGCGATATTAAGAAATTTGAAATACTCAATCCCGATATTGCAATTCACGTCATCGCGTATGACAACAAAAAGTTTTTCCCCTTCCGTACAAGCATTTTCCGCACTCGTAAACACCAAATTAATCTTTTAATGCTAAAAGGCGATGCAGGAAAAACTCATTTCTGTTAAGTAAATACCGCGAACGGGAAAAACGGGCTATTGCGTCTTCTCTCCCACCTTTCAAAACATCATGGTCAAGTACACATTTGCAATTTTTGTTTCCATAGATTTACATCAAACAAAACTAAAAATTGTGATGCTGAAGCAAATTTTGTGAAACATGTGGAACTTTGTTCCAAGTTTGAATCTCAGCGCGTTTCATATCCTAAACGTGGAGAGACAATTAAATTCAAGAAACTAGGCGCGACGTTGGAGGAAAAGTACACCATTTATGCGGATTTAGAAACTTATGTTGTTAATATCGATAATAATGATGATGATTCCGATTCCGATGAAATTACTCATAGTTACACAAAGAAAACGGCGTGTCATATTCCCTGCGGCTATTGTTTCGTTGTTATAGATGTTAACAGGGAAATCGCTCACGGACCTGTACTTCATAGATCGAGTAGTTTAGACGAAAAAATCATGGAGAAATTTCTTCAGGAAATTACAGATCTCGGCGACTTTTTGTATGAGGATATGAAACGAGAAATTCCGATGCACGCTTTATCCGAAAGTCAAGAGCGTGAATTTCAAAATTCAGTAAACTGCAGGCTTTGTGCTGAACCGTTTTTAGACACCGATATTAAATGTCGTCACCACGCACATGAAACCGGTAATTACTTGTGCGCGGCACATGTTTCTTGTAATTTAACAGCTCGTACTCCGGAGTACATATCATGTTATTTTCATAATTTCTCCGGTTTTGATTCGCATTTTATTCTGAAATCGCTCGGTAAATGTAAAAAAGAAATTTCCTGCATCGCAAATACGTCAGAGAGATTTTTGACACTTTCAGTAGGCAAAATTAAATTTTTAGATTCCTACAAGTTTATGTCTGAATCCTTGGAAGTATTGGTGCGTAATTTGGTAGAAAGTACAGACATGGAAAAGAAGTTCGAACGATTATTTTCGGTGTTTCATGATCCACCTCGCGAACACAGACAGCTCTTGTTGAAAAAAGGAGTATATCCCTACTCGTACATGAGCTGTCCCGAAAAATTCACGGAAACATCGCTTCCCCCCATCGAATGTTTTCATAATGACTTAACTGATACACCTCTGTCTCGCGAAGAATATGAGCATGCGCAAAGAGTGTTCTCAACATTCAAGCTGAAAAATCTGGGTGAATATTACGATTTTTATTTATGTTTGGACGTAATGCTATTAGCGGTAGTTTTTGAATCCATGAGGTCTACGCTTTTTAGCTCATACGGCCTCGATGTGACCCATTTTCTTTCTCTCGCGCAATTCACCTGGAATTGCATGCTGAAACACACTAAAGTCGAACTGGAATTGATTACTCATCCTGACATGCATCTTATGTTTGAGGCAGGGATGAGGGGTGGGGTGTCATTTATCGGTAAACGTTATTGCGAAGCAAATAACAAACATCTAGCTGAAACATACGATCCTTCAAAACCATCTAATTATCTGCTTTATATCAATGCAAACAGTTTATACTCGGAAGCTATGAGCCAAAGCTTACCTGTTGGAAATTTCAAATTCCTCTCAGAGGAAGAAATTTCCAGCCTTGATTTTGCGAATTTGGACAGCAATTCAGAAACCGGATATATAATAGAATGTGATCTCAAGTACCCTCAGGAGTTACATGATAAGCATGCCAGCTTCCCCCTCGCACCTCTCCACCAAACGCCTCCGCGCGAATTGCTGTCAAACTACCAAACAAATGAGAACGGTCAAACTGGAACCAAAAAGCTCATGAACATGACAAAAAGCTATGTCAATTTAAAGCTCTACCTTCAGCTCGGTTTGAAATTATTGAAAGTGCATCGCGTCATTAGCTTTTCCCAATCTCCCTGGCTGAAAAGCTACATCGACTTGAATATCCGGAATAGACAGAACGCGAAAAATAAATTTGAAATATCCTTCTTTAAGGCCTGTTGTAACTTGATATATGGAAAAACTATTCAAAGTAGTCGTAAGCAAATGAATGTTAAAATTATCACGGATGAAAAACGGTTAGAAAAGTACATTTCAAATCCACTATGTAAACGCTGGCAAATAATTAGTCCGAACGTGATTGCGGTTTTCTCTCGCAAGTTGGTACTTAAAATGAACAAGCCTGTCTATTCCGGCTTTTCTGTACTGGAGTTGAGTAAATTCCATATGAACGATTTTTTCTATTGCAAATTACAAAAATTTATAGATATTTAACTGAACATGGAACCAAAAACTGGATATCGCAACTAGACAGTTTAGTTCGTGATTATAATGCAACAATGCATTCATCCATTAGAATGAAACCTAAAGATGTGGGGAAAAAAGATCGTAATCATGTTTTAATGTCTTTGAATTCTGCATTCAATAGACGATATAAATTGAAAAATTCAAAACCGAAATTTAAGCTAGGAGATGTTGTACAAATCTCAAAGAAAAGGGTTCTTTTCGATAAATCTTATAACATAAACTGGAGCGCGGAGTATTTTGTAATTCATTCTATATTTCTTTCTCAACCTGTAACGTATAGCTTGCGAGATCTAAATGGAGAAGTAATTAGTGGTAGGTTTTATGCAGAAGAAATTAAAAAAACACAATTAAACGAATCGGAGAGACAAGTGTATTTGATTGAAAAAATATTAAAACGTGATAAAAAAGGACTGCTAGTGAAATGGATTGGGTTTTCAACACCTAGTTATATTACCAAAGATCAACTATTAGATGAAACATAATCTATTGTAAATATCATGTAAATTTATTGTAAATGATCTATTGTAAATATCATGTACATTTATTGTAAATAATCTATTGCAAATACATTCCATTCAGTGTAAATATCATGATGTACATTCGTTGAAAATATAATAGCTCCTCATCAAACATTGCTTTTCATTTCAAGTTTCGTAATTTGCTAAGGCTCAACCAACAGATGCATTCTCGTGAAGAGGGTGTGGGAAAGAGAGCGCGCAGTTGAAGTGGGAGGGAGCGAGTGTCTGTCTAGCCATGTGATGCTCTCTGATAACATATCAGTTCCTTATCAGATCACATGCTGTACACGTGACTAACATGATTCCGATAGTAAATTTCGACAATGTTATAAGAGAGAAAGAAATGCCAACATGGTGTAAAAATGGTAAATTGTTACCACATAATGCAAGGATCCTTATAATAGGCTCTTCAGGTTGTGGCAAGACCAATTTACTATTTAATTTAATTTTTTCAAAGAATGGGTTGAGATTTAAAACTATATACTTACACACGAAGAGCGAGTATCAAGATAAGTACTTGTTTTTGAGAAAAGTCTTTTCAAAAATGAAGGGTATTGAATTTCATATAAACAGCAATACGGAATCTATAGCTCACCCCAACAAAATTCAACAATTTTCTCTTGTCATATTCGACGACTTCCAACTTAATCACGTACCTCAAATAAGAGAATATTTTACCATGGGACGACATCGTAATATTGACACTGCATATTTAATTCAGAGTTATGGAGCTACACAGAAACATTTCACTAGGGACAATGCGAATATGATTATAATCTTCAAGGTAGATTTATTGAGTCTGAAATTAATTCACAGAGATCATGTTGGAGCAGATATTTCTTATAAAGATTTCGTTAAACTTTGTCATACAGTTTGGAATCGTAAACCTCATAATTTTCTAACTATTATGAGCGAGTGTGGAATTAATAGCGGTAAGTACCGAGATTCGCTCGATACGTTTCTTACCGTTCAGTAGAGATTAATTCTTTGTGCAGACATGTTGTCATATAGCAGCAGAAAACTGAATAGAAAGAACGTTGGTTTAATCGAAAAGATTAAGAAATTGAGAAAAGTAATTAGAGACAAGCATAAAAGCTTAGTCAATTTTGAAAAACGATCGGAGGAATATAATAGGAAAACGCTCTCGCCCTTGATAGAGCCCATAATTGAACTGGAAAAAAACAAATTCTCACACACTAGTGTAAAACCAAAAAAGGAACAAGTAAAAGAGGAGAGTATGGAAATTGATGATAATGAGGAGGGAGATGAACAGAGTTATGAGAGTTCAGCAGACAATTTTTTAAGCTTGACTAAATTTGAAAACAGTTTACTTGGTTCTAGCAGAAGCGATGATGTGCTGTCACAATATCTAAAAACGTTTCATGCGGAAAAACTGAATAATTCAATCAGTTATGGAATTTCATATAATTCTAAAGATGATGTGTATTATATTGGAAATCAACAAGTAATATTCGATAACGGTTATATAGATATTAATAATGAAAGATTTCGTTTAACACATGGACTACTTGAGTTATTATTCAGTGGGAGACCAAACTCGAATCTTTATAATCAAAGAGATCTGGATAAGTATAAAAAAATCTTAACACTTACAGGTATACATTTAGATCGAAGAGGCTATGTTAAACGAAATCAGGGAATTAAATCGCAAATGATTCAAAAGTTATTTCCCAGTAAAAAATTAGTAAAAAGGAGGGTTGGGGTTTATTGAAATTTGCAAAAAATAATTCTCATGATAGAATTTATCAATACTTTGATAATTTTGACGAATTAGTGGAAAGATTAAATTTACTCTATTCCTCAAAAGCTGCTGGGAACAGTGGGCATGATGTGGAGATCGCGTCTATAATTGAAGAGCTAAAAGAAGCAAAATTAATTGTTTAGTGTCACGATGACTCTACATCGATTCGGACGAATTGATACGCCTAGTGCTAGCGGAGCTCTTGCTAATCTTACGTGTGATATTGACTCGATAACACAGAAGATAATCGAATCGATAAATCAACAAGGAATCAGCGAAGCTGTGAAATTTTATTTAGATTCGCAAATAACCAAACTCGTTTCGGAAAATACAAAGAATATTGGAGTGAGCATAATTGAAAGAGAACATATTCTAAGTACATTACAAAATTTCAGTGCTAATATCGATAAAGCTATTGGAGAGAGAACTCTAAATTTAGAATCTGCTCTAGGAGAAGTGAAAACTTTAACAGACAGCTTTTCATCTCAGTTGCTCAGTATTAACAACGAAAAAGTTGATAAAGCTTATTTAGATGAAAAATTAAAAGCCGTATCAGATAAAATTAAGAATTTGGAGGTGCTGGACAGAAACTATCTCAATACTAAATTAAAACAACTTAGTACAGAAATTTTTACTAAAGTAAATGAAACACAGCCATCGGCAATTGATAAGCAATATTTAGAATCTACTTTGCAGAAATTGACTAGTTCTTCATTAACAAAGGAAGAGTTTGAAAAACGATTATCTGAAATGGCGAGTGCAATAAAAGCTAATATTGTGGACGGAATTGAACAGTTCATTACAAAAGATGCTATTGCTATTCTAATTAATCAAATTGCAGAAAAGTATGCAACTAAAAATGATATTGGAGATTTTATTAAGAAAAACGAGATGGGAGTCGCTGTGAAAAGCGTTCGTGATGAAATAGCTGAGGCAATTAAAAATTCGGAAGAGGGTACTGTCATGAGACTGCAATGTTCGGCTCCATTCATTGAGTACCTAAGTTTATTCATACACAGAGTGGCCCTGGACATCGTATCCAAATACGCCGAGGTGTCTTTCCACATGAATTGGATTGAGGCAAAAGATCATAACCTTTCCGAACATCAGGTAGTGCAAATTATTACAGAAAAAATGGATTTGGTCAAATATAAAGACTTTATATTGGCTCCAAAAACATAAAATCTTGAGTTGTGTGAGAGAGAGAGTGAACGATATGTTGTTTCAGTCTAGACGACTGTGATTGGTTGTATAAACACTTGTGTGAAGTAACCTATGGTTTTCACCCTAGACATTTATGACTATATCAATAAATCTTGTAAAAGAATGTGTGAGAGAAAGTGAACATTAACACCTATAGTTTCAAATTTCACACCCTAGACATTTTTGAGTATATCAATAAATCTTGTAAAAGGATGTGTGAGAGAGAGTGAACTTTAACACCTATAGTTTCAAATTTCAGTCTAGACCACCGTGATTGACATTTTTGAGTATATCAATAAATCTTGTAAAAGGATGTGTGAGAGAGAGTGAACTTCAACCCCTATAGTTTCAAATTTCAGTCTAGACCACCGTGATCTAGACATTTTTGAGTATGTCGATAAATCTTGTAAAAGGATGTGTGAGAGAGAGTGAAGTAACTTTAATGACTAAACACTTGTCACATAAATCGATTTAGAGATTTTTTTTTTCATGTAACGGAATGTAACGGTTTTCGGTGCAGGAGTTATCGGGCTTAGAAAGGGACCTCACAGGGAGCAGAGCACATGTGTCTAGATGTGGCACACGCCACGCCCACGAGCGAGTGCACGCGTCACTTTACTCTAAAGAGGTGAACTGTCAACATGATGTCTAACTATTTTGACTGCACAAGTTTCAACGAGTTGTCTGTAGAAGCAAATCCACTAGTTGATTGGGGTTTTGAATTTTATGCCTATGATTGGTTTGTGGTAACAAAGGTAACATTTGCCGATAATGGTGAAATTCACCTTAAAATTATTGATATTGATAGTGAAGCTGACTTTAAACATACTATCAAGTTGCCAAAAGAATATTCAGCGGTTTTGAATGAGAATAACATCAGAAGTTTTAATTCTCGTTCATGGGAATTAAATGTGAGCGGAAATCGTATCTTCTTAAGGCAGTTTCATGGTAACTATAGACGTTGAGTTCCGTCCCGAGTGAAATAGGTCTGAGAATGTGTAAGTATTTTTGGATATGCTAGCACATTCCAATTATACTTACATATTGTCGGAGAAATCACTGAAAAAAAACGACTGCCATGTTTGTACAGCAAAAGAGCTCAATTTTTTACACATTCATAATCAGTTTGATTGAACTCTTGACTGTCAGTTGGAAAGCAGGCATAATATGGGCCCATTATAGAACTTTTACTAGATTCGTTAGTATAACATTCTTCCTTACTCGCCTTTCGTAATGCTGGGCCCAGAGAGAAGCGTTTCACTTTAATCTGCCAGTATAGGAACGGTCGATCAAAATGGAAGATAGTTACTTCTTGTCTCCTCTACTCCCCTTTCGTAATAGCAAAAAAAGGAATTTAGAAGGGTGCGGGAAAGAGATGGAGCGAGTAAAAGAAGGAGAAAGCATGTGGGTAGACTGCTGGTTGTGAGAAGCGAGGGGGGCCGTATCCTCCTCTCTCTCTCTCTTGACTCTCCCATCGTAGTATAGCATTAGAGCGAAATGGATTCACTTCAATCTGTCAGTATAGCATTAGATGTAGAAATATGAATTCACTTTAATCTGACACCAAGGGAATTTCTCAAAGAGATTTTTTCCCTCATCTAGCATTCACCTCAATCTGTCAGTATAGCATTAGATGTGGAAATATGGATTCACTTTAATCTGACACCAAGGGAATTTCTCAAAGAGATTTTTTCCCTCATCTAGCATTCACCTCAATCTGACAGTATAGCATTAGATGTAGAAATATGGATTCACTTTAATCTGTCAGTAGAGAGAGGGAATTTTTCCTCCAAAAAGGGAAATTTTTTTTTTCCCTCACCTGGAGAGAGAGAGAGAGAGATATCTCTTTTCATCCCCCTCACCTCCACTGGAGAGGGGAAGGGGAGAGAGAAAGAGAGAGAGAGAGAGATATATCTCTCTCTTTTCATCCCCCTCACCTCCACTGGACAGGGGGAAGCCCCCTCACCACCACTGGGCAGGGGGAAGGGGAAATCTATTTTTAGAACACCCCCCCACCCTGCGGGCGGAGGGGAAGGGGTGGCGGGATGAACGAGGGGTGAGAGGGGGGAGGGGATTTCGAGCAAAAAAGCTTCCCAGTGATCCCAAACATCATCTACTTACAGTAGTTATTTTATTCACCAAGCACTGTTCACCAGTGTTGGTATACATAATAAATATAATCTAATGATCTAATCTAAATTTTTGTCTTTGATTGGATTATTTTTTTTGTACCATACATACAATAGCCTAGTCTATTATAATCAATAAACCTAAATAATCAATAATCATAAATATGAATAATACTAGCAGGTAACCTATGCTCTGCAAGGCTATTGTTAAAGCACGGGATAGATCGAATTCAGCTTTATAGTTCTTGACTTTAATCAAGCAGAAACCAAAAATCCCTATTAAAATGAATGACAAATAGAATTATCATTGTGATTAGTGCCTCAAACTTTCAAATTCATCCTCCAACAGAACAAAATAAAAGAGCTTTATATTTTGTTAATGATTTCCAAGATTTCAGAGCCTTTGTGATCAGAATCTTCAAAGCCTTGATCAGTACCTATTAATAATTTTTTAAGTATCGACGAATTGCTTTAATTTCAGCCAAATCTTGCTCGAAATTAGTGAACTAGTGTCTAGTCTCAACAAATGGATTCACAGCGCTTTTATTTGTTTTATTAGAAGGAGTTCAGCATATAAACTATTAACTAAACACGGCAAGTTCTCAGAATTAATACGCACGTAGTACCACTTCAAAACTTCGGAGCATTCGCGTCGGTGTGCACCTGCTATTAACAATAACAATCGCTCGCCAATCGCCAAAGTTGTTGGCTAAACAACTTGGATAAACGGGAATGATTTAGATCTCCAAATTTTGCACATAGATTCTAAAAATATCAATCTCGTGCACCTGGAAGCCCAAATTTTAATTTTCCTTCTAGATTTTTCAGAATTAATGTTTAAATTTTTCATTAATGGTACATTCGATTTCATTAAAAAATCACCAAATCATATGGTCGAAATTAAAAAATTAACATCTGTTTCTATATTGCTTTCTACCTGAAAAACATAGATTCACAATGAGTTTCAAAGAGATTCAGAGAGTTTATCAGAGATTGAAAATGGTGTAATAACCGAAACCGGTCTATCCAATTACCAATAAATCAGTGGTTTTTTGACAATTTCTTAGTCTTTTCCATTCAATAGTTTTGATCTTCGTTTTCCTGATGCAATGTTTAGGCCCACACGTGGCATGGATTATAAATTTTTCAGATAGAACAATTTTTGAGACAAAGTGCTAAATAAACGTCTACAGTTTCATCAATGCTGTAACGGAAATATGAAAACGCATGCAGTTAATATGTCTTTGAATGAAGGTGTTGTTATTTACATAAAGAAATTATATTCTTCCATTTTCATTTAATTAAAATTTCAAAATTATTCGAGCCCTGATAGAATGACTGACTCACTGTACAGTCAGTCGAAAATTTTAATATTGGAATGAGGGGTATATTGGCAAGCTGAGCAAAAAAATTAGGTCATATACACCTTTTCGTTATATCTATCTTCAAATGAAAAATGAGTTTTGTGGGTTGTCAAAACTCCCTCTGAAAGGGAAACTACTCAACTTATTCTATCTTTTCGTAAAATA
The DNA here is from genome assembly GCF_014356525.2 of Nilaparvata lugens. Classification (NCBI taxonomy): domain Eukaryota; kingdom Metazoa; phylum Arthropoda; class Insecta; order Hemiptera; family Delphacidae; genus Nilaparvata; species Nilaparvata lugens. The sequence continues at coordinate 1,520,434 of NC_052519.1, forward strand.
ACAATGATCATCCATCCATCTATTATCTTCTGTACTATAATCAAGGAAAGAACTGGATTATACACGTATACAGGTGTAAAGTATGGGAAAATTATGTTTTCCTACAGTTACCTTGAAAAGTGACGATTCCTGCACTGATTACAGAATGCAAAGATTCACTTTTCCGCTCTAGTGCGGGAAAAATCTTTTCTGCACTCCAGATTTACAACATGGCAACACAATATAGTTGGTGGGTTAAATGGAGGATTAGTGCACGAAAACAAAAATTAAGTTGGTAACAATGACTGTGGTTAGATTTAGATGAGAATCATTTCAATGGCTACCCTACATTTATGATAAAATCCCAATCTAGAAATCCAAAACAAGAATAATGTTCATCTAAATCATAATTAAATAATCATCATTTACGAATTCTCATCATTTAATAATAAATAATAGTTCTTTTCTATTGATAATAATTTTCAATAATAATTATTATTATTTCAACTGCAAGAAATGAGAAAAGTAGCAAATATACATTATAAAATTCGAATTTTGAGGTTAAATGATTACCGTTCGATATTCATATAAATAGAAATAATAAAAAACATAATAATACTACAATAAATATTCACTGTTGTCTATGTTATATTTATAAATATTTCTCAGTTCACATTGAGCATTTTTCCCGGTAATTTGAGCAAAAGTCTAAATTTCTGAATCGTGTTTCAGTAATTTTTAGCTGGATGAAACAAACTTAGGTATGATTCTTCCCACTAGGTCGCGCGCTTGTCAGTTCAGCCATCTTGTTGTGTTCAGCCATTTTGCAGCTCAGTTCAGCCAACAAGCTGCTGGCGTGTATGTTGAATGTGAATTTCTTGTTCTATCTGTATTTTTTTTTATTCTTGAATGAATAAAAATGAGAATTTTGGCTGAGAATTTTCAACTTCAATTGGATTATTAATTTTCAAATGAATTAAGATTGTTATTAATAACACCATCACACACACAAACGTTTGAAGGATTTCAGCCATCATTTTACCCATAATTATTCATTTTTCATATTCAATGGTAACTGTAGGAAAAGTTTAATGTGAAATTCGTGAGCAAAGTTCCTCTGCTGCACTCAAGAAGCCATTCCGCCCTCGCCTACGGCTCGGGCGTAAACGTTTCTTTCGGTGCAGCAAACTGTCACTTTGCGCACTAGTTGCACAAATAACTATTGACGCATTATCACGTCAGAACTACTGGACTGATTAACTTGAAATTTTGCATATAGATTCTTGCTTAACCGAGGGTGGTTATAGACCAATTTTAAATTCTTCAAGATCTGATTACATCACGTTTTCAGTTTGTCAAGTTTTCAATTATTTTTCATGCTTCCAGTTTGTATGGAAGCAGCAGAAGATTCCTCTTAAAAGGGAAATTAGAAGATAGGTATGATTGGGGATCCTTTTCGAATGATAAAAACAGGTTTTTCGTCACACCCAAATTTTTTCCGCCATTCTCAATCCAACTCCTTTTTTTAATTGAAAGGTGGTCATACTGATTTACTTGAAATGCAGCATATAAATTCTTAATCAACCGAGGATTCTTATAGGCCTATTTTGAATTCTTCTAGATTTCATTACATCAAGTTTGAAGAAAGTCCCTTGTGAAGCACGCGTTACCTGCTAGTATATAATATTACAATAGTTATAACTTTAGTATTATCTCCCCAAATTTATTTTATTGATATATTGTTGTATTGGAAATATAAAGATTAGATTTTTAATATTGTATGACACAATATTTTTATTGTATATATATTTCGGCGGCGCCCTCAATTTTGCCGCCCTCAGACAAGAATCTTACTTACCTTCCACCAAGACAACATAGCCCTTAAAACTTGGAAATTAAGAATTCAAATCTCATCAACAATCGTGAAAATCTTCAATGATAACCTCCGAAAAAATAGAAAAGAGCATATTAACAAAGTTTGAGTTTCAAACAAATAACCAAATAAATACCAGAGAAGAAAAAGCCTATTTAGAGATTGAAATTTTTATTATGATTTACATTAGTCATTGAAAAATACTTGTGAGTTACAAACAGAATCTAAAATAGACCAATAGAGAGCCTCTGCGAGCGATAATCACCCAATCAACTAAAAGCGCGCCAAAGACTATTTGAGCCGGGAAATTCAAAACCGGTCTTACGGAGTCAAATCGCCCGAACAGTTTTTCGGATCTGGAGGGGAAAAGAGCCATGGAAAAATTCTACAAAAAAACAGGAACATTTATCTTAACATTAGTGTCCTTCCCATAAATTTTCAAGTCAATCTGTCAACAACTAAAAAAGTTATTGTGATTTTTCGAATTTCATGTCTTCAAACGATCAAAGTACAATAAATTCCGTGTAACCTACATAGATGTTGGACACAATTAGAACTACTCATTCCATTTTTATCAAAAAGTGATTATTCAATGATATTTTGGAATTTCTGAACGCAGGATTATGTTTCTAGAGAGTTCCTTCATACATTTAACATATCAGTTAAGTTTTAAATCGCACAGTTCTTCCGTAATTAACACTTATATTTTATACACGCGTATATTATTGACAATGATATATACGCTTTCAAGATGTATAATTTGAATACTTCTAATTTAATTTACTACATGAATCAATAATATTTCAGTGGATTCGTGAATATTTCATTGTTTAGGTATTTGGGTATACTTACTTTTATTCAATAATTTGAGAATAGTAAGAGGGTCTTACTTAATATTAGGACTTACTGCATTCGACTAATTATTTTATTATAAACTATTAGTTACTTTCTTGTGAAGTCAATCAATGCAATGAACACCCAGCATTTTCACTGTGGTGTGGAAGGAGGAGGAGTAGGTGGAGGAGGAGGAGAAAGAGTAGGGTGAGGAAGAGGAGGAGAAGTAGATGCAGGAGGAGTAGGTGGAGGAGGAGGAGGAGAGGATGAGGAGGTGAAGGAGGATTAGGTGGGGGAGGAGGAGGAGTAGGTGGGGGAGGAGGAGGAGTAGGTGGAGGATGAGGAAGAGGAGGAGGAGGAGGAGGAGGAGAAGGTGTAGGAGAAAGAGGATGAGGTGGAGGAGTAGTGGAGGAGGAGGAATAGTTGGAGGAGGAGAAAGAGTAGGGTGAGGAGGAGGAGGAGTAAGCGTGGGAGGAGGAGGAGTAGGTGGTGGAGGAGGAGGAGAAGGAGAAGGTGGCGGAGGAAGAGGAGGAGGTGGTGGAGTTGAGGAGGAGGAGGAGGAATAGTTGGAGGAGGAGGAAGAGTATGGTGAGGAGGAGGAGTAGGTGGAGGATGAGGAAGAGGAGGAGGAGGAGATTAGAAGGTGGAGGAGGAAGAGGAGGAGGTGGAGGAGTTGATGAGGAGGAGGAATAGTTGGAGGAGGAGGAGGAGGAGAAGGAGGAGGAATAGAGTGAGGAGGAAGAGGAGTATGTGGGGGAGGAGGAGGAGGAGTGTTGAGCGTTGAGGAGGTGGAGGAGGAGGTGGTGGAGTTGAGGAGGAGGAGGAGTAGTTGGAGGAGGAGGAATAGTCGGAGGAGAAGGAGTAATTGGAAGAGGGGGAGGGGAGGAGGAGGAGGAGGAGGAGGAGGAGGAGGAGGAGGAGGAGGAGGAGGAGGAGGCTTGAGTTACTATTCATCTAAAGTTTATAAACACTTCAAAGACTTCGTATAGAATTTATATACTTTAAATGTAGATGTAAATCCAAAAATAATGTTAATAAGAAAGGGAAATTATCATACAAAAGAGATTAGTTTATGTAAATAACAAGATAATATGATTATGAAATGATTATGAAAGTTCAAAAAAAAGATAAGAGAAATTACGAATTACGAGAAATTAAGAGGATTAGCAGAATTCCTTGTTGGTTTATATTTGATTAATGTATGTTATGTGAAATCTGTTGTGTTCTATTCACTGTTGTGTTAAAATATGAAGCATGGTAGTATTATATTAGAATAAGCTTTGACGTGTCATATACTGCGGGAGCGTTGCTCCCTCAATGCAATTTTATAATATTATGACGAACAAGTAAAGAAAGAAAGGAACATCATAATTTTGTGTACGAATAATTTAGCTAGCCTTTATCATGATAAGAACTCAATTAGGTGAAATATTCAATATAAAATATTGGCAGAACTCATTGAAATAAGGAGTTTTGTAATAATCTTGAGAGAGAACATAATGATTTCATAATTATTATATAATATTATATATAATTTCATGATAAGCAGGGTAATTACAACGTTAGTAGACAGAACTACTAACTTTGGTGTAAATACGGTATCGGATGGATTATATTATATTATATTATTATATTAAAGCTGCAAATGACAAAAAATTACAGAAAATTCACAGCCAATACGGCTTATTATCTCTGAGAACCCACCTCAAAATCAGTTAAACAACACACTGGAGGCTATGGGAAAGCCTTCAAATCACGAAAAATTTACCTCCCTGGCACTCCTAGAGCCCCCCAAATTTATTCGTCACATTCAAATCAGCCTCGCACAGGAAATTCGATAAAAGCTTTTTTGTTCAGCTCCCGGTGATAAGCCTATATCCATAGTTCGATTCAGACCAAATTCAAATGGCGACCCGGGAAATCGAGTTTTCATCGAAAATTTAAAGTTTTCCCAAATGGGAAAAAAACTCAGCCAAAACTATGAAATTCGCTGTGAAAACTGAACACCAAATCTGTTGCATACTACACTGGAGGCTACGGGAAAAACTCCAGACCTTCCAAATTCGACCCCCCGGTACACAAAAACATTTGTGAGACAGATACAACATATTAAAAGTAAACGCATGTTTGTTCTACCTGTGTACCTACTTAAATAATTTCATTTTTAACTATGACTGAACTTTATTTCAATAGGCCATAGTAGAAATCTATGGTGATCTTATCTCATTTGAATATAACTAGGTAAACCCCTCCCCTCACAAAATGTCAGCCCCCTCACGCTTATCAATCTCAATTTTTCTATTATCTTCATTTTTAGTAGAAAATTAAATATTACTAAAGATACAGTGGAACTTGCTGAAAATTAAATACAGTATTACTAAATTAATGGAATTACTAAATTTATCAATTAATTTGATGAATTAATTAACTACCCCCACCCCCTTAGCACAGGGAGTGAGGACTTTTGATATGTTCACCCCCTTACTATTCTTAAAAGAGCTGCGGGGTCAAAAATTGTGTTCCAAACTAAACTTTTCCGTTGACTAGACTATTATAGAGAAATCGCTATTCTGTACAAAATTTGGATTTCAGCTGTGATCCTAAAAACTGTTGATAAACCCATCATAATATGCATCGTTATTCAAAACTATCAAATTCACTATGTATGATTGAATTCTGCATTGGAAAGTGCCAGTATGTGAAAATAGCGGCTATGTTCGATAATGCACACTTTTACTCCAATGAATCCTATTTCAAAAATATTGAAAATAAACATTATTGAATATAGCCAGTCTGTTTAGAAATTTCTCCTCTTCAAACTTCAATGAATTTCACCAAGAATATTGACTCACCATTGAAAATTACACATAATGAAAAAATAAAAAACTTTCTTTTCCTATTTTTTTAATTATGTTTCAGTTAATTATCAACCACTAACTAGAGACTAATGCAATAAAAAAAATATTGTTATAGATTTGTGGAAAATCTCATCCTCTATAAACCCTGTTGTTTCAAATTTGTCTTCATCCACTCCGTTTGAACTTTGGAAAGAGGATACATTTTTTGAAATCCTCGGCTTCTTTTTAAACTTACATTTAATTAATTTCAGAACTAATTATTATTGTAATCCAATTCAATGTAAGTGAAAGGGAGAATCATCATCTACAATTTAAATTCAATTCTCTATTATCAAGGGCAAAACATTTTTCTCGAAATACGGAAACGTACACTTTTACTAGTGAAGATTCCCTACTTTTCTGGCGTTGTATGGGAATAACTTCCTGAACTATATATGATTGACAATTATCATAAAATAATGACCATTAATATAAATAATTACGATTATTATAAATAATGACAATTATTATATTATTCCATATTTAAATAAAATTAATTCAATTAATATAATTCTAAATGACATTAATATTGTAGTCATTCATTCTCAAAATAGGATGCAAGCAAAGTCAGCTCGATATTATGATTTCGAGCTACTTTTTTCCGCGAAAACATTGCAGTTTCGAACAATGGAGGCTTACGATTGCCGTTTTTATGCTGATGATATCAAAAAGACATACGCTCTCTCTTTCGCTCTTTCTCGAGTGTGATTCCTCTCTTACCTCAATAACTATGGGCTTCCCCAATTTCTATTTTTATATTATTAGTGCAGTATTTTTATTAATTGAAATGGAATGGTTCAATGAAAGATACATTATTTATAGTTCTACTATAATATAATACATGATCATGGAGTTGTATCCTTATGAATGTCTTTGTTGAAATAATGTTTTTCACCTTAATCAAATAGAATTGAGATGGAGGAACAGAAATTTGAGTTATCATTTTCAGGTTTCTATGACATCTACTGTTATTATGTATACTAACTGTTTACTACTACATCTACTGTTTATTTGGACTCATTAGTTTTACAGCTGCAACCAGAAATTCTAGACTAACAATGAGAGAGAAAGAAATGTCCAGCACTTCTTTATTTTGAACGAATGTTATAAGCAGTGAGTATAGAATATTCATTCTATACTCACTGGTTATAACAGAGATTAGATTAGATTAGATAAGAGAGAGAGAGAGAGAGAGAGAGAGAGAGAGAGAGAGAGAGAGTGAGAGAGATTGATTGATTGACTACTTCATTTATGTAGATTACAGTATATACTGGCTTATACACTTTATACGATAGCTTACAATACAGCAAAATTATAGATGAATTTACAAAATATAAATTAAGAAAATAATTATTGAGCTGTATATGATATGAAAAAAGCAATTTGTAATAACTATAGATAAAATGGATAATATTGTTATGCATCGACATAAATTTTGGCGGAGCTTTGGACATATCAATGTCCATTCTTCGGAAAGAATATTCGAAGTATCCTTCCCACTAACTCTTTACCAAAAAAGAGAGAGAGATAGAGAAAGAGAGCGAGTGAGATTCAGATTCAGATTCCTTTATTCATGTGTTTAACAAAACATAGTTAAACTCACGTTGTAAAATAACATGGTGAATCATATTTAACTGATGAGTTCTACAATAATATTGAGCAAGAAAAGTGATGAAATATGCAAAAGTTGAGGTACTACTGTAATGTTTTCAAATGAAACGGTGAAGTTTGAACTTTAAGAAGTCCATTCTCTGAGATACCCTCCCCTTCAGCACTTAACCGTAGAAAAAGAAAGTTGAAAATTCAAACGAAATATTATGTCTAAGCGTAAAAAATTAAGAAAATATATCAAGTAAAAACCAAATCATAGAAACGATAAATCATTCAGAAAAGAGTAAATCATAATAAGGATGGAAATAAAGAAAAAGTTAATTCCCAATAATTAGAAAATCGATATGATGTAATAATAAGTGGAATAATGAGGGAGTGAAAGTTATCATGAGAAAAGAGATTTGTAGATGTAAATCCAAAAATAATGTTAATAAGAAAGGGAAATTATTATACAAAAGAGATTAGTTTATGTAAATAACAAGATGATATGATTATGAAAGTTCCAAAAAAATAATTTTCCAATTAGGGAATTATGAAGGGGGAACTATAATACGAAAGAGAGGGGAAGGGATGTAGAATAAGAATGCTGAGATCCACTCCAGGAAGAGTTTGAATAAGAAACAATCTAGAATGTAGCTTATACACAATTTTTATGCTAAATTTACATGAATGATAGTGCAAAAGAGAAAAACCATCATTTTTACTTGAGAGTGGAAGGAAATGATTATAAAGGATAAGGATAGGGATTAAGGAAGGAATTTGAATGTCATGCTGCTCTAGGGTTGGACAGTTTCAGCCATTTTTCCTGAAAGATAATGTCTGAATGTACGGGTGAAGCCCGCTTGACTCTCTATGGACCTAATTTGATTTGGGAGTGCATTCCATGCACGACAACCGCTAACAAGGAAGGATTTTGTATAAATAGTTGTTCGATGATTTGGAATTCTTAGAGTATTTTCACCTGTTCGAGTGTGGGAAGCATCAATTCTCCTACCTTCAGAGACAAATTTAAAATCGTTTTTGAAATAGATTGGTTTACCATATTTCAAAATGTCCCTAACAAGCTTGATTATTCGAAGAATTCTCTGATCAGGTAACTTAAAAGTTGAACTATCAATATGGGCTTGAGTGATTCGTTCATGGCGTTGGAGAGAGTAAACAAACCTGAGGCAATAGTTTTGACATCGCTGAAGTTTATCGTTTAAGGTTACTTGTATATCATTGAGCACAGAATATAAGATGTGGGAATATGAGCGATTTGACTAGTAGCAATCTAATTCTTCTGGGAAGAATATCTTGCATCTTCTTCAATGAATGCATGGCAGAGAGTACAAATTTACAAGTCTTATTAATTTGATCAGACCAGTCAAGATTTTCGTTCATTAATTCCAAGGTTTTTAACTGAATCACAGTAAGCTATTTCGACACCATCAACATTAATTTTGTTAAGTGAGTTTACATCGATGTTGTTTACATAGAGAGAGAGAGAGAGAGAGAGAGAGAGAGAGAGAGAGAGAGAGAGAGAGAGAGAGAGAGAGAGAGAGAATGAGAGAGAGTGAGAGAGAGCGAGTGAGAGAGAGAGCTAAATTAACTACACAGCACAATTCAGATACATGAATATGAACCTATAAAAATAATGAAAGTTGTTATTCTCTGAGCAGGTGTTTTTTTATTTAATTATTTTGTACAATGAGTTTTTTTATACATCTTCAATATGATTATTATTGAAGATTTCAACACTAAAAGGAATCTATGAGTAATAAGGTATGGGATAAGGTGTGGGATAACAGTCACAAAGCAAATAATCAGCTCTGTCCAATAGAGAGCCTCTGCGGGCAATAATCACGCAATCACGTAAAAGCGCGCCAAAGAATTAGTAAGCCGGGAGATTCAAAACCGGTCTTACGGAATCGAATCGCCCGAACAGTTTTTCGGATCTGGAGGGGAAAGGAGCCATGGAAAAATTCTACAAAAAAACAGGAACATTTATCTTAACATTAGTGTCCTTCCCATAAATTTTCAAGTCAATCTGTCAACAAATAAAAAAGTTATTGAGGTTTTTCGGATTTTATGTCATTAAACGATCAAAGTACAATAAATTCCGTGTAACCTACATAGATGTTGAACACAATTCGGACTACCCATTTCATTTTTGTCAAAAATTGATTATTCAATGATATTTTTGAATTTCTGAATGCAGGATTGTGTACCTAAAGAGTTCCTTCATATATCTAACATATCAGATAGATTTTAAATCGTTCAGTTCTTCCGTAATTAACACTTATATTTTATACACGCGTATATTTTTGACAATGATATATACGCTTTCAAGATGTATAATTTGAATACTTCTAATTCAATTAACTACATGAATCAATAATATTCTAGTCGATTCGTAAATATTTCATTGCCTTATTTGAAGGTTTTTATTCAATTATTTGAGTATAGTGTAACAGAGTCATACTTACTTACGACTTACTGCATTCGACTAATTATTTTATTATAAATTATAACTTACTCTCTTGTAAAGTCAATTAATGCAATGAACTGAGTGAAGATACTTGAAATAATTATTAATAAAATAGTACGGGTGGGTGTTTCTTAAGATGAATTACACCCAGCATTTTCACTGCGGTATGGAAATAAATTTTCCAAGAATCTTACAATCAAAACATTGAAAAGTATTCTAAGTAGAGTTTATTTGATTGTTTCTTCTTAATCACGATTTAGAAATATTGTTGTTAATTTATTTTTAGCATTACCACAAAAGAAGAAGTAACAGTATTCCTTCAACTTTGTGGCATTATACAATAATACAATCATTGTAGCTGAACTAAATATTTCAACTAACATACTATAATACAAGAATCCAAGAATCTTCTGATAATGAGAATGTGATTTCCTTAATTATAGGTACTTAATTATTGGATTTACAATCAGGACCTTTTGACTCCTCTTTGTTTCTTCGCTATGAACATTTTTCATCACTCATAATGTTCACCAGGAATTACAATAGCTTGTTTTTTCTTCTGGTTTTTTTCATTGTTATCTTACGTTTGTTTTCCAAGCTGGTTCTCAACTTGTTTTTGATCATTTCATCCTCAAGTCTCACAGTATGACCAATTAACAAGCACTGTCTCATTATAATAACAATATTTAATTTCTATTACCACACTTTCTAGAACAGTTTTACTTTGAATCAATTAGTTACTGATCTCCTTTAGTCTGAATTGCAGTAACTATATTACCCACAGTATGGCCATCACGTATTTGATTGACTAGCTCAATCACGTGGTACAAATCCGCCATTAAGATTTCAAACAAACTTTATAGTCCAATCTTATTGCGTTGGAAATTTGGTACTTATCTCTTCTTTCACCGATTGAAAACAAATTTTGAACTTCCGATGAGTTTGGTATAACATTTTCGAAGGGAAGTTGGTTAGGCCTATACTTAAAAAAAAGACTGATAAAGTTTATTCAAATAACACTAATAGCGTAAACATCAATTTTTCTTTCCTTGGGCTCCTTGCGGACCACTTTCTGGTAGCCACTGATCTTGATGAATATGCAGATAGATTTCAATTTTATTGTATTTACTCATCCAATTTATTGGATCGAACTTCTAATGATCTAATTTCAAAATACTTTTGCAGCTCAATTGGATATAACATTTCAAGAAATCAATATATAAATCACGGTTGAATATTTTAAAGTTTTTTTCCCGCCTATGAAGATTCGAAATATAATGCAGCATATTCTTATAATGCAGCATATAGTGAATTATAAGTAGGATCGCTCGCCTTCACTTATTAAAGTATATAAGATTTCCGTGATTACTTCGATATAATCTCTCTGGAGTTTTTTATATATTCTCAATAGAGTTTTTGAACTTTAATTAGTAAATGGTAGATAATAGCAAGTGAAAATGGAAGGTTCCTAGTAACGCAACCTGAAAGCTGAATCTCCAAAAAATGACTGATAATCTTTTGAAATATGTCATGATATTGTTATGTTATATATTGTTCCATTGACAAAAAATAATCATTTTATAAGTGATACTTTGAAACCACTGCTAGTGGTATTGCAAGTCGAAACTCATATATCAACAGCTATTGAACAATTGAACATGCTATGGGTAGGCTTTTCAGGACTGAAGAGAATCAATCATAGAAGAAGAGACAGTTAAAACAGAGGCGAGCGATTACCAGTAATGTCATTTCAGATTATCATTACTCTTTAACCCTACACAATCATTCTTCACTGTCATTACTTTCCTTCAGTAAAGGTGTGGTCAAGCTTGTGTTACCACAACGTAAAAAATGGATCAAGCAAAAAAGCTTGTGTTGCTATAATTGACCGAGCGAAGTGAAGTCTAAGATTCAAGTCGACGGTTTGACATTTCTCTTTAATGTTTGAATGTTTAAATGTTTATATGTTGCGCATTTACGGCGAAACGCGGTAATAGATTTTCATGAAATTTGACAGGTATGTTCCTTTTTCAATTGCGTAAAAATCAGACTATAGAATTATTCATCATAAATCAGCTGACAAGCTATTACAGATGTGTGGAGAAGCCAGTCTATTGCTGTATTTCCATAAGGTCTTTAGTTTCAATCAGGTACTTGTGGATAAGAATACTGCGTGGAGTCTACTGTTCACAGAACTACTAGTTATAGTATTAGCTACAAAAAGGCGGGTAAAACGTAAACGCTGGTTGAAGGATTGGTTGAAAAAACGTGAACAGTACTCTCATGTTGTGTTGTTAAATGAAATTCAACTCACCTAGCCAGGACTACAAAAACTATTTCCGCATGAATGATATTATGTTTGAGAAATTGCTGAAACTATTTACACCTTTTTTACTCCGAGAAGATACAAACATGAGACAATGTTTGCCAGTTAAAGGAAGACTAGCAGTAACATTAAGGTACCTTGCCACTGGGTGAAACTTTGAAGACCTAAAATTTTCAGCAGTCATGTCACCTGAATCAATAAGCAATGCCATTGTTGAGACTTGTGAAGTACTTGCATTCATCTTGCAAGACTACATGAATGTACATTTAATTTACTTCATACTTGCATTTATTTATATTCAGCATTAGTATGTTATTGTTAAAAAACATACACAGATCAATTAAGTTTCCCTTTCCATATGTAGAATATAGGCTACTACATGCATATAGTGAGGTCCACGTTGTAATGACAGTGTTTGATTAGCAATGGTATTGCTATCCTTGTCTATCATTCAACAAAGCGGATAGCGCTATCTCTTTCTCGCTTTGCTCTGTTGCCAGATCGTTTTTTAACAATGCAGAATGGATAATTGATTAACAAAATAGGTTCCACAGTTCTGGAAGGAAGTGTTTCGAATGTTTTGATGAACTGTCGCAGATGTTCTTCTCCAAATGCATTTCCTTCACAAGGTGCAATCACTTTACTATCGCTGTCCATGATGATTGTACAATCTTGCAGTGCGAACTGAAAAATGACGATATACTGATGCACGACACTACACGATCATTACTAATGATATTATCCCCACCAAAAGCGAGTAATGATGACTGAAAATCAGAAAATCCGGATTTTTGTCATTACTATCCATCATTACTATCTATGTCTCACTACACGATCATTATTAATGACATTAGTCTCCAGTAATGACATCAATAATGACCGTCTAAGGTTTGTTCAACAGCTGATTTTTAACATTATGAAACATATATATGCTCATGTTCGCTGAATTCGCGATGCTCGGCGGAATGCACGGTTTGCTACGCGGTTCGAGGTTCGGTTCGGCATGTGTGGACGCACCTTTGGTTGTTACAGGACATTTATACAGATCAGAGGCCAAAGCGACATAATAATCTATACTATAATAAAGGAAAAGAACTGGCTTATACACGTGCGGAATAGGAAAATTATGTTTAACACAATAATCACGTCTCAAGTACTGGACTGATTAACTTGGAATTCTGCATATAGATTCTTTATTAATTAACCGAGGATGGTTATAGACCTATTTTCGATTCTTCAAGATTTGATTACATCAAGTTTTCAGTTTGTCAAGTTGTAAATAGACCCTTGCGGAGCACGGGTTACCTGCTAGTTAACAATAACAATCGTTTACCAAAGTTGTTGGCGTCCGCTATATCTGTGTTGACATTCTCGAAACTCAAACCAAAACAATGTTTGTTTAGTGACGTTCACAAATACATGTATTGAAAACGTTTTCAAAACACATTAGGAACAATAGAAACCAATAGAGAGCCTCTGCGCGCAATGATCACCCAATCGCTTTAAAGCGCGCCTAAGACTATGAAAGCCGGGAGATTCAAAACTGGTCTGAAGGGATCAAATCGCCCGAAAAGTTTTTCGGATCTGGAGGGGAAAGGAGTCATGGAAAAATTCTACAAAAAAACAGGAACATTTATCTTAACATTAGTGTCCTTCCCATGAATTTTCAAGTCTATCTGTCAACAAATAAAAAAGTTATTGCGATCTTTCGAATTTTATGTCTTCAAACGATCAAAGTACAATAAATTCCGTGTAACCTACCTAAACGTTGAACACAATTCCGACTACTCATTCTATTTTTGTCAAAAATTGATTAATCAATGATATTTTTGAATTTCTGAACGCAAGATTGTGTTTCTAAAGAGTTGCTTCAGACATATATAATATCAGATAGATTAAAAAGAATTCAGTTCTTCCGTAATTAACACTTATATTTTATACACGCGTATATTATTGACAATGATATACGCTTTCAAGATGTATAATTTGAATACTTTTAATTCAATCTTTTCTCTATTTTTGATAAACTTCCATCCTCAAATCTCGCAGTATGACCAATGCACTCACTCATTCCAGCAATATTTCATTCTTATTATTCTTATTTTTACACTTTCTGAAACAGTTTTACTTTGAATCAATTAGTTCCTGATTTTCTTTAGTCTATATTGATAAGCTGTTATGTACAAAAATAGGGAGGGATTTCGAAGCGGAACACATTTAATATATTTTCTACAACATCATTAATCATAAAAATTCTTATGAATTTTCCTTCTCGAGTCCGGGCGCAAATGTCATGAATAAGGCACTCCGTGGTCATTTTTGCGTAACAGCCGTGGAAGATGTCTCAATTTCTTCGTTAGGTCTAGCATAATAAGGATCGTGATGATGATAAGTCGAAATCACAGGCAAACACCTCGAAAACAAGATGGCCGCCAAAATTTCCAGGGTTTTGCTATATCGCTTGTATTTCAATAACCGTTCAAGATAATCAACCTTTGTTTTGGACGAAAATATTTTAAAAACCCTCCAATACAATTTTTGTTCTATAAAATCTTCCTCTAAAGCGCATATTGTTTTAGTTATAACCTTCAAAAGCCCAAAAAAACGTTTTTTCTAATTTTTTACAAATTTAATTCCTTTATAACTTTTTTCGTGCAAGAGATACAGAGAAATTTTGAATCTATGAAGCTTAGAGCGTTATTTCAGCTTTGGAACGATATATCTTCATGCGCTGTTGTACGTCAGGAAATGAGTTCTCAAGCGCCCTCAAAAAAAACCCTGCACGGTTTCTGGTGCGTTTTGCCATACACATGAGGTGACAAGCTAGAACTATAAAATCGATTTTTTCATGACTACTTCAAGATAGAGACTTGAAAATGGTCTCAATCTCTTCGTTACAACAAGCCGAATAAGAATATTGATGATGGAAACAACAAAAATATTCAACATCATTGAAAAATTCAAGATGGCGGTCATTATTGACAGAAATTTTTATATCGCTTGCTATTTAGTTATTGTGAGAGATATCGGATTGGTTTTACCACCAAAGTGTTCAGAATTGAACAAACTATGATGTTCGAGAGAAGAGAATCGACTCATTTCAACCACTCTTCTCATGACTCATTCAACTTCAAAAACTTGAAACATACATTTTTCGGCGACAATATTTCACTTTCCACCCTGTAAATGTATTCGCAGTAGACATACACCAGTGTTATTGGTACAGTGTTCTAGTATATTTCTAAAGCTTCAAAATGACATCTGGTTGGAGGCAGTCAGTTCATATTCCACGGCTGGAGCGTCATCGGAAAAAGAGAGAAAAGTACTGTTTGCAGCTGAAAACATGCTTTTTCCACCAAATGCCAATCCCAACAATTAGAAAATCTTTTAACTCATGACTCCTTGAAGGTACAGACTTTGGAATGGTATCAATCTCTTTATAATAATGTGTAGAAAGAGATTATCCATGATGGTAATCTCAAAAATGTTTGTCATCATAAAAAAACAAGATGGATGCAAAAATATGCCGATTTTTAAGAAATTGTCCGTAATTCTAATAATGTCGTGGATATCGGATCAGTTCAGCCATGTGGGAGCTCCAAAATAATCATACTACAATATCCGAAAGATTTATCTAATTCCAACAACTTCTACTATGGTTAATATAGATGTCAACCAGATGTCATTTTGAAGCTTGGAAATATACTAAAATATAAACTTTGAATTCTTTGTTGCCTAGAGGACTGGTACATAGAAATTTCAGTCTGTTTCCACTGTTCCGATGAAGTTAAATTCTCTTTCTGCCTGGCATTCATTTGTATCACCTTTTAACTTATAGCTCAGCAAGCACAAGTGAGCAGCTTATTTTATAATTCTCGTATTTTGACAGTAGGCTTATAACTGTAGTGCTCTCAATAATGAAGAATTTGAAAATGATTAGAGCTTACACAAGACAATCATCCCGTTGTTCTCAAGATTATTGTTTGTGCTTAGGCCTAATGATTTTTAGAAATTATTGCTGAGGAAATCGAATTTCTTCAATATTTAGCATTTTCTCAATTGATTGACAATCGGGAGTATTGAGTATCGGATTGACATTGAATTATGATCAAGCTAGACTATATAGCAAGATTTGTGAAAATTGATCAGCTATCAACAACTTTCAAAACGTTTGAGGCTTGCAAGATTGTCAGAAATCATAATCTAATTTGTTAGGCAACAAAGAATTCAAAGTTTCTATCTACTGCAGAAGGAAAATTCATAAGAATTTTGGTGATTAATGATGTGTTAGAAAATTTATTAAATTTGTTCCGCTTCGAACTATATTATTTTATTTTATCTGATATTATCAGATTAGCTCATTTACTTTAGATTACCAGTTTACCAGAGATTTATAATGGTGTAACAACCGAAACCGGTATCTCGATTTTTTATTAATTTGTGGTTTGACAATATCTTTTCTTTTCATTTAATATAAATTACAAAATACGTTCGCTTGAATTCTAGGTTATGATAGTTGAAAATGATACTAATTCAGTATTCAATTGATTGACCAAAGCATAAATACTGGAAGGACTTATTTGAAGAAAGAGGGAAATAAAGAGAAAGAGGGTGCGAGAGTCAGGTTCTCTTCATCAGACAAACCCATGAGTTTGTGAGCGGGTAAAAGAGAGTAAGATAGAGAGATAAAGAAATTATAAAAGATAGCAAACGATATAAGATAGCAAATGATAGGGATTCAGAGAGCTTGTACAAGAGAGCAAGAGAGTATTGGAGGGTGCATACAAACTCGGCAGTAATGGTCAAAGGAATTTCAGAATTTCATGGGACCCTCAAAAAGTGCTATACAAACTCGGTAATTTTTGTAAAGATTGAGCAGGGACTACATAATACACCTATTGTATTTCGTGCTTGCTTGTAGAAACCCTTTCCACTCATCACCACGATCCTTCCCATGAAACGCACATGACACCACTCAATCAAGTGATCTAACAAATAATTATTAATCTCGAATCGTCCTTTCCAGTTTTCAAGTAGATTTCAACAACTCTTATACTGACAGATAACAATTTCTATGAGATTTACAAGGTTCTGTTGAAATTCAACACTACAATAGAACATTACTCCATCATTTACAATGTATAATCCTATATTGTTAGTTATAAGATTGTTATTCTTAGTCTATCATTCATTAATTTTATAATATGGAAAACTGATATTATTTCATATGATCTTGTTGAAGAAATATTTATATCTTTTAGGAAATAATTACATGAATGTGGCATATGAAGTAGGAAATTAAATACGAAGACCTCGATCAACAAGTCACAGATAGGGCAAGAAATATTTCAAAATCAATTAGTTTGATGCAAGAAATACATTGTTTCTACATGGGAGATGGGAGTAGTAATTTTAATTGAACACCAACTAAAATTCATCGCATACTGATTCTCGATCATGACTCTTACTGAATGATTGATGTAAATGTGACGGAGACACTGTTGAAATTAAATGGGATCATTCTATATTCTTCACCATGCATTCATTAAACGTATGAAATATATATTCGATTGGTCATTCTTCATAATATTTAATGTTTGATTACCGTGGCTGGTCACCCGTAGCCATTAAATGCTATAAGATAAATGAATGTTTTAATCTTCTGATAATAATAAGTCCTATTACGAAAATAGCGTACTTTTTTATACATTTACATCCATTGAGAGTCGAATACATCTTAAATCGAAAGTTCGATTGTCGAGTTTGTAGGGCCCTGACAAGGATAGCCGAGTTTTCATACCTGAGAAAAATAGCCGAGTTTATATAACACTCAAGAGGGATCTTTTTCTTAAAACTGCCGAATTTGTATACTAAATTTGTGAATTTCTGACCGCACTGCCGAATTTGTATACACCTGTATAGGGTTAAGAGACCATGTGGAAAGTAAGAGAAAAATAGAATTGAAGATTATCTACCAGTTATACTTTTTGACTTAGATAATATTATAATGGAATCATTAACATTATATGGTACCATTTCATTTCCGTGAAACTCTTATGTCAATTGGGATAGTAATGAGGGTAAAATATAGATATGTGTAGTTTTCATCTACATTATTATTCAATCTGTAAGATTAACTATTCACTCCATCCATAAGAAATCAAGTTATATTGACTGGAATCATTGATTATAATGGTTGAAAATACTATTGATTTTATAGACATAGATCACTATAGAGTTATATCCGTTCATGGAATTATGTTGTTTAATGTTGTTTACTGATGATATGATCATCTCCACTGCATCAAAATGAAACATAAACACAAACTCAAGGAAGGAAGAAAGAAAGAGAGACATAGTGAGAGAGAGAAACAGCGAGTGAGGAAGCCTGTGAAGGAGTAGTGGGCGGAGAATTAAGTTTAGAGAATTGCAAATGAAAGGGAAGGTATCAGTAGTCAATAGTCAGACGCACCCACTCCCGCGAGAACTACTCACGGTCATTCGCTCATACACTGTTGCCAAATCTCCGGTTGCCATTTGTACGGTAGAACCGTTTTTGTATATTTCTGGAAAAATATACATGGGTGATGACAGCCCTATCTGACGGTAGAACGCTGAACTAAAATTTATACATTTCATACATCTTCCCAACTTATGGCAACCAGAAAACATTTTTTTATCATTTTTTAATGACGCAGTAGGCCTAATTACTTATTGAGAATTCTCATTGAATTCATATCAAAAGGCTACCTTCTCAAGAGTAAAATTCATTTCCATGAATTCCAAAAATTGTAAAGTAATTAATGATTATGTTTCACCTTTGAAATATACTTTATTAAACTTTATTTGGAATAGAACAATAGATGCCGTAGCAACTGTACCTGTATTTGTGGACGAGTCTTTTGTAAATTATCAATTCGGGTAGGAAGGCCACTGCTGGTACTGTCTGAATTACTACAGGCCTCTATTTGGAAACTGCACGATAAACGGGTCTTCTTCTTCAGCTCGGCTTCCATGTTATTCCTAGTCTCTTCAGAAATGCAAATTGAACTGTCCGACAACTGCAATATTTTTAAAAATAAATACCTATGAATATATTTTTATAGTTCATCCAGTTGTAAATAATTTCTAGAATGATTGTACTTGTTAGGTCTCTCTCTAAAAAATGGTGGCTGGCTATGTGAAATCTACTTGCGACATGGGAATCATGATCATAAAGAAAATAATAAACATTATAGGCTATTCTAGTCAACCTATTCTTGTGTAATGTTTTCTCAGATAAAGCAGGGTTTATTATTTCTATAGCACAGCTTAAACATTTGAAGATAACAATAATCAACACTTAATAATTAATCAAAATGAGTTAACTGAGAAAATTTGAAGTTTTAATAATGTGTAGTTATTACTGCATCCACTCGAAAGATTTCCAATTTCTTGAACAATAATAATTACAGAAAGCAGCTTATTACTTCGTCTTGATTTCTATCTCTGATTATTGGCCTACTTACTTTGTTGCTTTAATCCTGCTGAACAGTCAGAATCTGATAGTTGGAAAATGAAAAAAGTTGAGAGAAATTTGTAAGAAAATATGTCTCCGCAAGTGCCACCTACATGGCACCACAAGTGCCTTCCCCAGAGACGAAGCAATGTCACAACAATATGAGTAGTTACTTTTCTTCTTCTAGAACGATTTACTAACGTTGCCGGTAAGAACTACAATTCTTACAATGTTGTGCTCAAATACATAGCGAAAACATCAAATACTGTATTAAAAACGTTGTTCTAAATTACAATCTACTGTAGCAATTTATCTATAAATGATTATTAACATGCTAGTTATTGTGTAACATACTGTAATTGAGATTTAAACGTGGTAATGCGTTTGCAATGTGATCTTACAAAATTGCGGATTTCGCCTGTGGCAGCCTGCAGATTTGGCCTGGCTCGGCTCGGCTCGGGCGAAATCCGTGAGTGTGTAGTCAATTTTCTTCCGAGCCGAGCCAGGCCAACTTCGTCCAGGGCTTCTGGTGCGTCTCGGCTCCGTGAGTGTGTAGGCTCTTCCGGCCGGGCGCGTGTAGTTACAAAAAATGTAAATCGCCTAAAAATCGAGATAGCAAAATTTTACTTTCAGATTCGGATTCAGCGCCCTCGAATTAGTAAAATGGTTCGCGGTAACTCTAAAATAGTCGAAAATAAAGTGTTTCTCCCAAATTTTTATCAAGTTAGCTGTAGAATAAACATATTTAATTTTTTCATTCAATAAAAATGAACTTATTTTTTTATTATTTTTGTCTACTTGTGTGGAATTTTATTGATTTGAAGAAGCTGAAATCGAATCACAATTTTTTGTCTCTATTTTTACAGGAAAATATTGAGTATGGCAACCTTTTTCGATTAATGAATTGTCATAGTATTT
The DNA here is from genome assembly GCF_014356525.2 of Nilaparvata lugens. Taxonomy (NCBI): domain Eukaryota; kingdom Metazoa; phylum Arthropoda; class Insecta; order Hemiptera; family Delphacidae; genus Nilaparvata; species Nilaparvata lugens. Next base: position 1,540,840 of record NC_052519.1, read on the forward strand.
GAAATCAATGAATAATATAAACCTCTTACACAAGATGTAGAGAGTTCCATACTGTTCTGAATGGGAGCTAGTTAGGCTTTGCAGTATTTATTTTTGAGGTCCCAGCTTGAATTTGACATAATGTATTCAAATACTACCAGTTGACAACAATTCTCTAGAGAGACAGATATTGAACTATTGTGATTGAATGAATGTGGAAATTGAATAAGTCATAAATTGAATAGAAAATCATTTAATGTTCACACTTTGAATGGTGGATAAAAAGTAACTGAATTTTTAAAAACTTCTAAAAATCATTCAATGTTTACACTTTGAATGATGGATAAAAAGTAACTGAATTTGTACATTCAATCAACATGAATATGGAGAAAATAATCAACATAATAATAAGGATAAAATGGAAGAGAAAATGGTCGGAGTTGAATTCACAAAGCACATGCATGTGTGCGCTCACCCTTCAGAAACTCTTGTTCTTTTTATTGTTGTTGCTTCTTATTCAGCATGAACCAATATACTCTGGTATTTTTGTCCTAAGTTGCCGATTGTATATTTGAAGGCTCTTGAATAAAACCAACCAACCAGCACTACTATTTTCGCCAAAGAATACTTTTGCATTAACAGTATTTAACTTTGGATGTCATAAATTTATTTATAAGAAATATACAAATGGAAAAGAAAACAGTTTATCCAACTTGTTAATGAAGAATTATATTTCTATGAAGAAATTTATTTATCTTTTATTTTATTAGGTGATAAGTTTTCTGATTTCATATTTGGATTCATCTTTTCAAAGTTTAAAATTTAAAAAAAAAGTATTTTTAAGTTTTAAAATGATCATGTTTAGACCTAAATCTTCAAGTGTTTAAAAACTTTAAGGCAAAAACCTTTTTGCCTGTCCCTTTATGAGCAAAAAATTATTACGGTATCTTATCAACCTAGTACGTTTTTACTACGATAATAGAAATCTATAATAAATAAATACAGCCATATCTCCCTTGTTTTCGGTTATTTTCGAGAAAGGGACTTACGCTTTAAAGAATGTGGGGATACTGAATCCAAATCCCAAATCAAAATTGCTCTATCTTCATTATTGGCCGATTCAGATTTCGGTGGAGAGGATAGACTTGAAAAGTATGGAAGGTGGGACTCGTGTTGCTCACAAGTGTGTAGTGATTTTGCACCGAGCCGTTCAAGGACCCAGGCCACATCCGTAAGTGTGTAGGGCCGGCCCTTAGTTATACACACTGAATACGGTACACATATTTCTGCAATGTATGTATCATTACTTACACTCTGTCAAAGTTGTTGTATCAGAGAACACCCATCATCATTCGACGAAAACAGGTAAAAATTTCGCAAACATAATAATCTCACCTGTAGTTCTAGTTCTTATTTTTGAGCATGGGCAGCATCAGCTTCATTCTCCTGTATGGAAGACATGGCAGCATAATTTTTCAGCAATTTTGCGAAAGATTTCTTCAATATATCAGACGATTTTCGTTTGGTGCGTCGACCCGGTGCAAGGGGGACCGGAGTACCAAGTGGGGTGTCAGTGAGAGAGAGGGAAGTACCGGGCGGACAGTCACTGGGGGTGCTGTGAATTCGACTGGTGAGTGACATGGGGGTCAACACAAGCGTGTTCTGTTCCTCATCTGAGCCATAGTCCTGGCCAGGACTGCTTGCCACAATAATTAATCGCTCAAGTTTCTCGCTCTTGTCCTCTGTTTCCGATTTTTTAGTTTCTTCTAGTTCCGTTTTCACTTTCAACCATTTTTTAACTTGCATGCAAGATGGTGGTCGTTTCAATGGTATTAGAGACACTTGTCTATCGCCGGCTAGAACACACGATCCTTTCAACAGATTCTTTCTGTACATACAGAGACCCCTTGAATAAGGCCCATCGTACTCTTCAACATCAATAGCTACTTTTCAACAGATTATTTCTGTACATACAGAGACCCCTTGAATAAGGCCCATCGTACTCTTCAGGAATGGCATTCAGGAATGACTGATCATTAATATTTTCTTCATCTATGCTCTCAGAGCTGTAAGACTTTTCAATTTCAAGGAAACTGGACCCACCTCTGTTGATGCCCTATCTGAGAGATCACTACAAAACGGCCCTGGATTCAAAACTTTGGTCAAACCGTACTGAGTTAGGGAGGACAAGATTCCGTCGTGAGATGGCGGCTGAATTTCAGGAATGAATGTTTTGTACTCCTTGTCACTAACTTCACAATTGGCATCGCCTGAGACAATTTCATAAATGCTTTTCTCACTATCCGAGTCATTTTCTGCAAATAGACACTTGTATTATAAAAGCTTAAAATAGCTTTATCTTCTTTTTCATCAGTGGAACTATCACTACCATAAACGTTAGCATTGCACCATGGTTGGATGGACGATGTGGATGGTCCAGGTATGCTCATATACTTATCCACTGTATCTTTACTTTTAAATGTAACCGGATTAACTGGTAAGGCACTCCTATAGGTAAAACTCCTTTTTTCAGAATCATCATCATAATTTTCGGAGGCATTCAGGAATGACTGATCATTAATATTTTCTTCATCTATGCTCTCAGAGCACAAACCTATCGCTTCTGAGTTGGTTTCAACTCTCTGATAAGTCTTGTCTTGAGCAGCTTGAGATAAATTTGAGCTTGCCAAGTATTCGAAATCATCTTCATCAGGTTCTAACTGTAAATTCACTGCCTTTTTCTGTTCAGGTTGCGATAGGACCTCCCCCTCCCCGAAAATATCACAATCATCACTTCCCGAATAATGTGATCAAGTGGCATCAACAGGATTTCGGATCCTGAAATTCAAAATAAAAGAAAACTCAACATTTTGAAATAAATTTAATTTTATTCAAAAACTCATAGTTATCAATTACAAAAACAAATTGATTCTTGAAACAAATTAAAAACAAAACGAAACTATCTCGAACAAAATAAGAATGCAATATCCTTGAAAATTTTCAACAATATCTAATAATAAAAATTAACAGGTATTCTTACATACTGAATCTTATTTCAAACTATTGACATTTATTTGACATTGAAGTGAGCTTCTTTTCTTCAACCAAGAGAATATTAGTTTCAAAAATACAATTAACGTACTGAAAAATAACCAAGACTCACATTAAACTATTGATCATATTTGGTAATAGATCAACTCTTACGGTAAATGAATGTTTAATTAGAAAATAAAGAATATTTTCATGGTATTTAATGCCAAATTTAAACATAAATTACATACATAATATGTATGTAGTAGAAGTTGATTTCTCAGATCCAAAATGAACAAATTCCTTCAAATGTTATTACATCAATTTTTAGTGACGAATGGGTGTCTTGGACAACTAAAAATAATGTACTATTTAGTTGATAAGAACAAAGCCAAGTTAAATTATACTGTTATAATATGAATGTAGTAGAAGTTGATTTCTCAGATCCAAAATGAACAAATTCCTTCAAATGTTATTACATCAATTTTTAGTGACGAATGGGTGTCTTGGACAACTAAAAATAATGTACTATTTAGTTGATAAGAACAAAGCCAAGTTAAATTATACTGTTATAATATGAATGTAGTAGAAATTGATTTCTCAGATCCAAAATGAACAAATTCCTTCAAATGTTATTACATCATTTTTAGTGACGAATGGGTGTCTTGGACAACTTAAAATAATGTACTATTTTGTTGATAAGAACAAAGCCAAGTTAAATTATACTGTTATGAAAATAATAATAAAATGAAATTGATTGATACGGAGCCGTGACCCCACAACCATAACACATTGTTATGCATCAAACTAATATTTTTTCGTCTAGATTTTTAATAATGATCATTAATAATTTATTTAATAATAGATAATTCATGAAGGACGAATGTTTATCGTTTGGAATCGCGAAAAAATAAATAAAGAGGACAAATAATTACGTATATATCAATTGCTCATAACTAATGTAACTGAATAGGGAATGAATATAAAAGTTGATATTTTTTCAATTAGTATTGTTCGATAAAAAATCGTACTAAAACGTTATAAATAATTGAATCGGTTTATATTTTGTACCCTAAATTTCATGTATGCAATTTTATTGATTCCTTTAAAACTACTTTATTGGCTCATGAAATTATTAAATACAAGAAAATACAATATAAATTATGATTCTTCTTATGCTTGAGGGTGAAATCTCATGACTTCTCAAAGCCAAATATAAGTATTTATATAAATTTAACATTATTCTAGTGTGAAAAAGCTTGTGATAAATTGTAACAGTTGAATCGAACTGCATAATCGACCATTATAATTTAATGCTAGCCAAACACAGGAATAGTTTATCACTCAATCAGGCCTCATAATTTATCACACAGCTCACAGTTGTCTCTTTCATCAGTCGAGTGGTGGAGAGCATTCTTCCAATATTAAAAAAAATATATATTTATCTACGCAAGAATAACACAATCTGATATCACATTGTATCCTAATAGAGAATTTTTTACATTTATAACATATGGTATAAATATTTTAATGAATAAAATTTGGTACAATTCATTCATTCACAAACAATAAATTGATCAAGATCACCATGAAACTATCGTGTTTTTACAGGTAAATTTTTACTCATTTACTTATCTCAAGACATTTTGATTGTAAAATTATCCTAAATGTTTCAGATAATTAGGTAACTAATTATAGAATAAATGAGAATTGATTAATTATTCATAATAATTATTATCACACATGAAATAAACTCACACATAATGTTTTCTTATGATAACACTATGTATCATCATACTCGACTTCATCAATAATGAAAATTAACTAAAATATTTAGAGAACTTGATAAATGTGATACAAGGGACCAAGTACATGAATTGGTATTATTTCTAAGATAAACATAATATTACAGTGAAAAAGTACAAACAAGTGAACCACTTCAACTAACATTACTCATCTAGTATTCAAACTCAATTATAATTTAACATGATTGAAAAAATGAAAAATCTGTCAGAAAGTGGTCCCGGGCACGTATTCTTGAAACTTGGTAATATATAAGCAGAAATAAAAAAAGATTGTCCTAAATAAACCTAAAATAATGCTTCAAATTATGTAGGTAGTTTAAAAGAGAGGTATGAAAGTTCGTTTCAATGAATAAGATCAATAGGCTAGTGAAAGCTCCATTCCAAACAATAAATTAATAACATTCGGAAGTTTATAAATAAAAAATGTAGAAAAATCGGTACTTATATATTTATTATAAATTTCTTCATTATAGATTATAATTATTACTTATAATTATTAAGTTTTCACTGAATAAGATCAATGACTTAATGGAAAGCTACTACCCAAACAATAAATTAATATTTTATAAAATAACAATTGTTGAGAAATAAGTATTTATTCTTATTAAACACTGTAGGTTATTTATTTTTATTATAAGTAATTATTATAGAGGTTGCTAATGAATGTAATTAATGTGCGTGAATTTTCAAGTTTATTTCTTGGTGGAGGGCAAAATCTTTATTGTCATGTAAACATGTTGTGATTAAATAATTCAAAAATGGTACTGAGATTTTATTTCTCTTTCTATTTCTATGAAAAGCAGCCCTATACAGAAAAGAGATGAATAAGACATAAGACAGCATAATAGGCTATGTATGTTTCAAAGATGTTTGTCAAGTTATGTTTAATCTAATAGAATTTCTAAGGGCTGCAAAAAATCTTAAGACATGGAATCGATGTGTAAGTACTGTAACTAGACTAAGGGTTTGGTCAGTTCCTTCTCGGCAGTCGGTAGGCCTATCCTCCCTTCGAAAACATGCCAAGTGAGAGCAGAATATGATCGATAAAGTTTAGTTTTTGATTGAACGTATTTTCATTGATCAATCATGTGTCATTGGACTGGTTTGGAACGTGCAATAGCGATGAGAGCATTTTATGAAAATGGTGATATAACTGCCGCAAAGAGAATATTTCGACATTATTAGAATATCATGACACTTTTGAAGTCATGAACGTATCCAGTGCACTGTAAACAGACCTTCACGCCGTCAGAAGCACCAGGAGGTGCTGTTCACGCCAGCTGAGGCACAAAGAAGAAGGAAGAGGAACTTCGACTTGCCTCCTTTCCCCGCCCACATTACGACTGAGCGAAGTCATCCAGGAGCAACACCTGGGTATCAATCACCCACCTCTGAAGCTACTCAGGGTGTACGTGATAACAGTAAGAATAATATTCCTGGTAGCTGTAATACAGAGTCTATCATAAAGGACTTTACAACTGTTATTTCAAAGCAAAACATTCCTAGTTTTGACTGGAGTTGTCCGCTAGTGCCCAATTGCGCCGCGCAAACGCTAGTGACAGTTACTTGAAGAATAACTGCCTTCACTGAACCCGACAACATCACAAAAACCAGCTCTTCAGCACGATTAATGAAACTCATATGAATATTCAAAGTTGTAAAGCCCTTTTTGATACACTCTGTATATATTATAATATATTTGTATTTGGAAAAAAGAAGCTTTATTGTAAATTTAATTTATTATAATAGAGAACTCGTTGTTGGCGAACAAGCAAAGCTTGGCTAATGGGACCAGAGAAAAATAATAATGTACGAATTATGTTGGTTGATTGTTTGTTATTAATAGGATTCTGACAATAATGAATCTTTTTGAAAAATTTTACAGAGCATGAAGGAATGTTGCTCTAGAGCTAACAGAAGGAGGCACCGGGGACGTCTGAAATTGAGTGGAATTTTTATCATTTGGGAATTTTTTTAATCATCCTCTATTATATGATTAACTGTATTCATGTATTGCTTAAATTTATTCAATATTTTCAACTTGTGAATCGATTGTTCTGTTAGTTTGTATTTTTTACAATACACTATTGTAACTTATATGAAAGACACAGTATGTAACTCATGTTTATAAACAATCATGTTTCTCAAGAATTGAACATTTATGTTTTTAGGAATGAAATTGATACTGACAAAATAAACTGTGTTATTATTTAGTTTGATATTTTGACCACATTTCTGAATTTCTTTGAATGTCCTCTAAAAAATGTGGATATCTTTCAGATATCTAGAGGATACCTATGGATATCCCATCAATATCCAAACATGCTCATAGATCCAAATTTGGTCAAACAAAATTTACATCCAAATTTGTCAAACATTTTTATGTAAATATATTATTTCATGGATATCCATTAGTGTATATGTGGTTTTTGTGTGGACTTTTTTATATGTCCAAATGGTCATTTTTTGATATTGTATGGATATCCAAGAGCTATTTTGTGCTTGTCTGACGGTTCTTAAGGATAAGTGGATATTGAAACCAATAAAAAGAGATCTAGTTAATTGTTTGAAAAGCTTGTGTTTTGGCAGCTTGAATAAGTGATAATTCGTAAAAAGAAAATTGGAAAGGTGCGAGTGAACATCCCTGCACTACTTCCTTAATTTTTGGATGAGTATTTCATCCTTTTTTTATTTATCAAAGTTATATCATAGAGAAAGGATACGCGCTTGTAATCTGCTTATTCTATAGGTTTATACAAATTTTGCAAGCTCTTATTCAGATATTTTCAATTGCCATTATCAAATTATTTATTTATTTATTTAATTCTTGGGAGGCTAAGAGGGCCAATAACAAGAATGTACGTGGAATTTGACTTGCGGGGACACACACGACGGGGGATTTGGGGGATGTACAATTATTATATAATATGAGGAGTTTTAAGTATGTTTAAGTAGGAAGAAACAAACCAATCAATTTAATTTTAATACAAAGTCCAATTTAGTGAGTGTAAAAAGCTCATAAGAAAACTTGACAATGCATGAATTTATAAAAAGCTACCATGCTAAAAGAGAATACTCATTATTAGTGAGAAGTCTTTTTCTGGGAGAGAACTGTAAAATGGAAGTAAGTTACCTTCTTTCTAGCGTTCAAACCGGGACATGTACAGTCCGTGCAGACCATTTGCTAATATCTCACAATGGTTGATCGCTGCTTGTTTACAGCTAATTTTACACTTATTAGGAAATGGAGTGGCTAGTAAGAGAAGAGTACTGAACTCACAGTTGTTGTCAAAAATGTGTATAAATATATATTTTAAAAAATCTGTTGCAATAACTCTCGGCGGGCCAAGAATCAATTATGTGAAAATAAAAATACTGCTATTGATGATCTACAAATCATACAAGAAAAAATTGATTTAAATAATTTTAAGATTAGAATTGAAAACGAATCGTGGGGGATTCTATGTCAGAAAACAGTGCTAAAAAAGCCTTTACAATTTTCTTTGATACTATCATAAAACATTTTACATTATCAAAAAAAGTTTGTCATAGGGTTAGCAGTAGACAAACCCGACTTAAACCCTGGATCACATCAAGTTTAGTTAGATCTATAAGGAGAAGGAACAAAATGACTATAAAAGCTAGAAGCTAGAAGACAGTCGTTCAATGATGCACTTGCCAACAAATTAAAAAATTATAATACTATTTTAAAGAGAATTTTGCGCGTGGTAAAGGAGACTTATTTCAAAAACAAATTTATTAACTGCAAACATAATATCAAGAAGACCTGGGAAACAATAAATGAAGCAACAGATTCTACTAAACAAAAGAAAAATATATCTTCTGATATACAAGGCATTGATAAACGAGTAATAAAATCAGACAAAAAGAAAGATATAGCAGATGAATTCAATAAATATTTCACTACAATCGGTAAAGAGATTACAAATAGGAATCTAAAGAACTTAAATCAAGACAAAACATACAGGTATAGAGTAATTCCAGGAAATTGTAATTCATTCTTTTTTACACCAGTCTCAGAAGAAGAAGTTATTAATACTATTTTTAGTCTGAAAAGAAGGGTAACTCCTGGCCCTGATGGAGCAGTATATGCAAATTGCCTCATTGAAAATGCCTATAATATTTCTAAACCTCTTGAGCATATAATTAATCTATGTTTTCAACAGGGCTACTTCCCTGACGAAATGAAACGGGCTATAGTCATTCCATTACATAAAGGAAAGGAGAAATCCAGTTTAATATTAGTAAAATTATAGAAAAATGTGTAAAGTCGAGACTAATATCCTACTTAAATAAATATAAAATCTTAAATAGTTCGCAATTGGGTTTTCAAAGTGGCCTTAATACTTCTGATGCAATATTTAGAGTGAGTAGAGAAGTTATAAATCATTTAGATAGAGGAAAAAAGTGCTTGGGAATCTTTCTGGACTTCCAAAAGGCTTTCGACAGAGTGGACCATGAACTCTTGCTAAATAAAATGGAAATTATCGGTTTTAGAGGCATAGTTTTGAAATATTTTAGGTCCTACTTAAACTTAAGGTCACAAGCCGTAAAAATTGATGATACAATTAGCAACGATAGGAGAGTTGAAGCTGGGATTCCACAAGGAACAGTGCTTGGCCCAATTCTATTCCTAATTTATATTAATGATTTATTAAATATTGATCTAGACTGTGGCTCTCTCTACTCATTTGCGGATGACTCTGTAGCTCTGTTTCATTGAAATTCATGGATGGAAACATTTGAGAAAGCAAATAGTGGTATAGCAGAGATAAAAAATTGGTGTGACCACAATAAATTATGTATAAATAAAGATAAAACTGTGATATACCAGATATCAGTATCAGTATACCAGTATCAGTATACCAGTATCAGTTATCAAGACAGTGGCACCTATTCAATTCAGGAATCAGCCTGAAAGTATCAGGTTTTATAGTGTTGTCTATTCAAAACAGGTGCACCATCGGTTATGCTGTTTTCCTATCTTTCTCCAATCTCCACTGCCATTATAACGTCGACCTCACTATACAGGGTGTTCTGAAACAAGTTGCCCATAAGTCATAGCGTGATTCCTCACATCAAAAGAAGAAAAAAAGTCCAATTAACATAGGTCCGAAAA
>NC_052519.1:1550893-1578215 GCF_014356525.2 Nilaparvata lugens
GAAAGTGACTGCACAAAGCACAATGAAAATTCATCCTCACCAAATTAATGAGCAACACAACATCTTCTCACCATCATCACCTGCAATTCCAATTGAACCTGCACATACAACATCTTGAAGTTTCCTTAATAATTGTAGTAGTGTCTATATAATGGACATTCAAGGATTTAAAGACAATGATGGAGAACTAGTTGCAAAAGAACTTGTTATTCTAGAGTCAAGTGAAGATAGCGGATGTCGAAGTGTAGTGACTAGTCAATATTTTTTTGAACAACCGTATCCAAATACCTGTTTGTCAACAAGTACAATCAATCAAAATAATGGGTTAGAAACCAAACATGGACTGAGGTGGGAGGAGTGTGGTCTAATGGGACAACAGCAATTACTACCCTACAGAAGTTTTAAAGATGTTATTGTTGATGCAATTGGAAGGTGGTTGTTCAATTCAACCAAAAGGCATGAAAATGGAATAGAAATCTATGTTTATGGGTTTGACATAGTGACTCTCCTATACAAACAATTAGATGGTGTAATTCCGATTATGTCGAATTATTGATATTTCGTGTGAGTATGCTTCTGATTTTAGACCACCAAACCTTGATGGACTGTTAAAGAAATGTAGTAGCTCAATTTCACATGTCTATTGTGAAGAACATTATTTACTTACATTATTGGAGGGAATATATCTATGTATACAAGAATCTCTTGCAACACAGCAGAATAGTGTTGGTGCTGATAGACATAACTATAGATGTTCATTGCAGATTGTCCATGCTTTGCATGGCTATATCAGAAAATCAATGTTGAAATTGCCCATGAATATGTAATTGATTTTATGTAATACCCATTGAATATATAAATGTACTTTGTGTGTGTGTGTGTTAACCCAAATATATATTCTATTTGCCTCTCTCTCTTCTCTTCTCTTCTTTTCCCATCTTCACTTACTGTATTATTTCATATTACAACACAAACAGTGTGAAATCAATACTTGGAGCGCGCACGCCCCTGGCGGGGAAAAAAAAGAGGTTGTTGACTAAATCTGTGGATACAAAAAAATGGAGGGAAAGTTCACATGGCGGGAAAAAGATTTAGAGGTTATGTTGTCTAATTGAGGTTAGGAAAAAAGGAGGGAAATTTGAGGTTATGTTGTCTTTGAGGTAAGGAAAAAAGGAGGGAAATTTTTGGCGGGAAATTACAAGGTCAGGTGACGTCACTGAACAGCTGATGACATCACAAGGTCAAGTGACGTCACTGAACAGCTGATGACCGGTGGAGGGGGGGTGGGGACACCTTTGGGGGAGATGAGGGGGAGAAAACAGCTGATTTGAATTCTAACTTCCCTTTTTTATCCTACTCAAGGATGAATTATCCTTCTAATGTCGTTCAGCGAGTTTTCTCAAGGATGAGACCTAGTGCAATCGAATTTTTATATCATAAACCCACTATGTTCCAAATTTCGTGAAAATCGTTTGAGCAGTTTTTGAGATCCGTTGAACATAAATAACCAGATATAAAAATATAAAAATAACCAGATAAAAAAATATAAAAAAATATACAGAGATTGCTCGCTCAATATAATAGGATATGGCTTCAATTTTTAGGGCCAGACCTTATTGAGCGTTTTTTAGAGTCGGTGAGGCAGGAAGATCTCCGATTGGCTGATTAAACGCTCAATATTGTCTGACTTGTTGCAGCTGAGACATTTGTTGTCTGCTGATAGTAAAAAGTAAGCGAGTAGTGATTCTATGGAAAATTAAAAGAGCGCATCCCCGAAATTCATAAGCTGACGTATGTATAGTCAGCTGTGAAATATAAACACAATTATTCTAGAGAATTGTCTTCTGTTTATCAATAAATAAACATAGCGAGCGAAGCTCAGTGCCCAGATATTGTTTAGTAATTTAGCACATTCTTAAAAAAATTTATTGAGAATTTGACTCTTGAATTTTTGTAATACATTTGAAGAAATAATTGAAATGTTCAGTACTTACTTGGTAGTTATAGATAGCATGAAGGGTGTTGATACTGGGCACTCCACCGAACTTGAATCCCAAAAGTATGTTTCTGAAGTCTTCACCTGCATCTCGCAGACTTTGTCGTATCAGCACAAAATCGGGTCCAAAGGATCTGTAAATAATTGTAAATTATCAAATAAGTAGTTATTAAATCAGTTATTGATCCGGTTTTTGACATTAATTAGAATAATTTAAAAATAGTGCATATATCTTTGAATATAGTCTTTTCTCTTTAGGGCTACTCTTGTATATAAAAAAAATAGGAATCTAGTAACATTTTGTAAATTATTTATATGTAGGATATTATTCTATAAATCAATAACTTTTATCAAATTCACACATTCACATTCTACATTTCCTTGATCTATACATTGAGCTCTTGTTGTAAGAACTAACTTGTTTATTTAATTATCAATGTTGGTTTTTGGATTAATCACATGATTACTTTTATTTGATGATAACATCATACGTCAAAATAGAATTACCATCGCTACAATCTCATATCCTACAGTCATAATATATGATGCCATTATCAAGTCAACTTGATTTGACTATTTTGACTTTATAATGGGAATCAGATATCCAAATGTTTTGTCTGAATAATTTCGAGAAGGGTATAAGTAGATATAAAAGGCGCCTTTATCTCAAGGTCATCCAGGCGCCTCAAGATCATCCAGGTCAACAACCCCAACCTCAAGGTCATCCAGGTCAACCACCCTAACCTCAAGGTCATCCAGGTCAATCACCCTCACATCAAGGTCATCCAGGTCAACCACCCTGACCCCAAGGTCATCCAGGTCAACCACCCTAACCTCAAGGTCATCCAGGTCAACCAACCTAACCTCAAGGTCATCCAGGTCAACCACCCCAACCTCAAGGTCATTCAGGTAAACCACCCTAACCTCAAGGTCATCCAGGTCAACACCCTAACCTCAAGGTCATCGAAAAATAAAAAAAAATTAAAAAAAAAAATTAAAAAAAAAATAAAATAAAAAGAAAAAAATTGAAAAAAAAATTAGAAAAAAAAAACATCAAAAACACATAAAATCGAAAAAAAAAATAAAAAGTAAAAACACAAAAAATTGGGATAAATGGGAAAAGGGAAGAAAAGGAAAAAGGGGAAAAGGGAAAAAAATTCCCCTACTGATCTTGAACTGCCTGCCAATCGCACCCGCCGGTCACCCGGCCACCACCGGTCACCCCACCGGTCGCCCGGCCGCCCCCGGTTAGAAGAAGTATCATATTCTATATAATTAAGTCTTAAAACATAAATCTCTATGTGTAGTGGTTAGCAAGTCAGCTTCTGAGTTGGAGGTTCTAGGCTTGAATCCAAGGTGGTAAAGGTAAGTATTAAAGGTCAGTATCAACAGAACCAGAGGATATATTTTTTGTATGTAGTGGGTGGACTGGCCCCACTAACAGTCATCCTGCTGCCGGTCGTCCGGCCGCCACCGATCGCCGGCTGCCGGTCGCCCCCGCCGGTCGCCCAGCCACCACCGATCACCCGTCGGTCGCCCCACCAGTCGCCCCACCACCACCGGTCGCTCCACCGGTCGCTCGACTGCTGCCAGTTGCCCCACCAGTTGCCCCACTGATCGCCCCACCAGTCGCCCACCACTGGTCAGCCGCCGCCGGTCGTCCGGCGGCAACTGGTCGCCCTGCCGGTCGCCTCACCGGTCGTCTGACCGCCACCAACAGTCGACCTGCTGCGGACTGATCAGTCACTGTTCAGTCACTGATCAGTCACTGATCAGTCACTGTCAATCATTGATCAGTCACTGATCAGTCACTGATCAGTCACTGATCAGTCACTGATCAGTCACTGTTCAGTCACTGATCAGTCACTGTTCAGTTACTGATCAGTCACTGATCAGTCACTGTTCAGTTATCGATCAGTCACTGATCAGTCACTGTTCAGTTATCAATCAGTCACTGAACAGTCACTGATCAGTCTGATCAGTAACTGATCAGTCACTGTTCAGTCACTGATCAGTCACTGTTCAGTCACTGATCAGCTGATCAGTTACTGATCAGTCACGGTTCAGTCACTGATCAGTCACTGATCAGTCACTGCTCAGTCACTGTTCAGTCAGTGGCACTCGGCACTTGGTATGGGTCCAAAATGTATGAATAGCGGAGCTCGAACTCTCAGACCTCAGTATACTGATAAACACTGACCAGTATGTAAATCAAACAAAGGAACCATAAGCCAACATTGGAGGAGGTTGGTCTTGGAAGGGGTTGCGCTTAAGATGTTGCGTCGAAACCTTCCAACAGATTCCAGTTCAACGACCACAACTACCTCCATCAAGAGCATCCAAGGAGCGTCCCAGGTATCTGAAGCATAGAATAAAAATACGCTCCAGGCATGTGAAGGGTAGGCAGAGACAATCCAAGCCAGAGTTGTTATCATCAGAACATTGTTCTTTCTCAGCAGCATCAACACATCACACATAATTATCCTACTCCACCAACAACACCATTGGTTGAAGATGCCACATATACAAGGCATGGACTTACTGGTGCGAGTAGAGCAAAACATAAGCTCCAACTCTCCAGTATTGATGAAGAGTCACCAACATTTGAATCATATGGAACTAGAGAAATTTCAAGTCCAATGGCAGGCACCTCAAGAGTTGGACGGCAACTATGGAAAGCAGGAAAGCATGCATTTGAAGGGGATGGGGGTGAGGAGTATAATATAAGTAGAAGATATGATGATAGCAGTGATGAGGGGCTGTCTGGAAATGGACAGGATGATGATAAGAATGTTGAACAATTATTGAATGAAAGTCATGGTACAACAGTTCAGAATATCCTTGATCAAACTGATCTAGCTGGAAAACAGGTAGCTGATTACATTAGAGGATCATTGAGCAAGGACAATGACGATTTTGATGACACTTTTGGGCCAAGAGTGAGAGACAATGCTTACTACCTGGGCAATAAGTATTTAACTTTTGGAGAGAATGGTGATGAAATTGTGCTGACTGACCCTGTAGAACAGGAAGAAAAGACCTTCACAGCTACATTGGGACTTTGTGAGTTGATTTTTAAGAAGAATCCAAATCGTGCATTAGTTGAATCTGCTGACAGACAGGCTTATGGAGAAATATTGAACTGGACCAGTGTGCACAGACAGAACAATGATCCAAGAGGTGAGATTGTTAACTACAACAAAGCCAAGTATAAGAATACAATCAAACGCCTTTTGGATGATAGCAGAGATGGTGGTCAAAGACATTCTGAGAGACAAGTGACTGGGAGAGGATCTATTGCCCCAAGGTGTGATTTTAGTAAGGAGAAAAGTCAGAAGGTCTATAGATGAAGAGGTGTTCTGTCAGCTATCAAGGGAGCTGCTGGTACAATAGTAAATAAGACAATCGATATTCTAACGGTTGAACCTCATATCCCCGGCTATCAATACTGTGGACCAGGAACAAAACTTCAGAAGCAATTAGCACAAGGTGATCCAGGAATCAACAAACTTGATCAGGCTTGCAAGGAGCATGATATTGCCTATTCCAAGAGTGGTGATACAGCAAGCAGAGCAGTAGCAGACAGCATCTTGGCAGAAAGAGCTGGGACAGAGTAAGATCTGATGATGCAGGGGTGTTGGAAGAAGCTGCAGCACTAGCAGTCACCAACATTATGAAGGCTAAGGCAAAATTTTGGGAAGGTATGGAAAGATCACTGAAGGAAGTCAGGATGGTGGTTGAGAAGGGGGAGAAACAAAAGATTCAACCATCAAAGAAAAAATCAATAAAAGGGACATTCTTTACTTGAGACATCAGAAACCAAAGGTTGGTACAGGTCTTTACTTGAGACAGCAGAGATCAAAGGTTGGTAAGGGTCTTTACTTGAGGAAGCAGAGAACAGCAACACCTTAGACATTAGGTAATATATTGAGGTACAATCATAATCATAATGCTGTACAAATATGGATATATATATTGGATATATAGCAGATTAGATTCATTGTGCTGGAATCATCTGTGGAGAATAGACATTTTGTCAATCAACTGTTTATCTAGAACAATAGAGAAGATGGTACTCCTATTCTCAAAGTGGGCCGACTATGGTGAGACAAATTTACCATCAATCTCCCCATTTGATCTGAAGATGGTTGAGGATCATGTAGAAGATGAGGAAGAGGATACTGACTGGTGGGGCGACTGGTGGGGCGACCGCCGGGGTGATCGGTGGTGGCCAGGCGACCGGCGGGGGCGACGGCGGCCGGGCGATCGGTGGCGGCCAGACGACCGGCAGCGGGGTGACTGGTAGTGGTGGGCCAGTCTACCCATTCCATACAAAAAATATATCCTCTGGTTCTGTTGATACTGACCTTTAATACTTACCTTTACCGCCTTGGATTCGAGCCTAGAACCTCCAACTCAGAAAGCTGACTCGCTAACCACTACACCATAGAGGATTATGTTTAAAGACTTAAATTATATAGAATATGATACTTCTTCCGACCGGCGGTGGCCGGGCGACCAGTGGGACTACCGGTGGCGGCCGCGCGACCTACAGGGGCGACCGGCGGGCAGTTCAAGATCAGTAGGGAATTTTTTTTTCCCTTTTTTCCCTTTTCCTCTTTTCCCATTTATTACCAATTTTATTTGTTTTTATTCATTTATTTATTTATTTTTTTGATTTTATGTGTTTTTGAGGTGGGTGTGATTGACCTAGATGACCTTGAGGTAGGTGTGGTTGACCTAGATGACCTTGAGGTAGGTGTGGTTGACCGAGATGACCTTGAGGTGGGTGTGGTTGACCTGGATGACCTTGAGGTTGGGAGTGGTTGACCTGGATGACCTTGTGGTTGAGGGTGGTTGACCTGGATGACCTTGAGGCACCTGGATGACCTTGAGATAAAGGCGGGTTCTGGCACACAAGTGTGCCAGAACCCGCCTTTTATATCTACTGGTATACTAGATTTCTATTTTTATTTATGTATGTATCATATTTAGTATGTTTTGGATATGAGAAAATGCAAATCATGATAGCCGGGACACACTTGTCATACAGCCTTCCAATCTGTTCCCGATTCAAATAATTTGAATTGAATATTTTTTTAATTGTTCATATTTCTACATTGTTGAAAAGAGGATCTTGTCATTGAGAGAGACAACTTGTGAAGCTAGGGAAGGAAAGCGCTACCTGCTTTGTCACATGATAGACACAAGTATAGAAACACAAATGTTAATCAAATACTGCTATCATAACGTTGACCTCTCTATGAGAAGATGATACAAAGATCGAACAAAGATAACATGAAGATGATACAAGGATGTTAAGAAAATGATACAGATGATAGCATCACCAATTAGAATCAAATACTGCTATTATAATGTGGACCTCTCTATAGGAATATGACACAAAGATCATACAAGGATGACACGAAGATGATACAAGGATGATAAGAAAATGATACAAGGATGATAGACAAGGATAACAACACCAATGCTAATCAAATACAGCCATTATAATGTGGACCTCACTATAGGAAGATGATACAAAGATGCTATAAAGATGATACAGAGATCACATGAAGATGATACAAATATGATAAGAAATGATACGAAGATGATAGACAAGGACAGCAACACCAATGTTTATCGAATACTTCCATTATAACATGGACCTCACTGAAGTTAAATTATAGATCACATTTGAGATTTCCTACCTTACAACCTTGGTTCCATTCCTGTAAACAGCCATACTAACAGTGCACCCTGTCTCCACATTGGCAGTAAGAGAGAGTTCCACTCCGATGTCGAAATCGCTGTGTAGTCTCTTGCCTTGGAAGTATTTCGACCTAAAACGTGAAGCAGGAAACAAATTATTGAACTAGAATATCGGATAATATGGATTAACAGTGATAAAGCATCAGTGATATTGGTAAGGACTGAAATTTGATCCATTTTAGTATGGAGGAATTCATATTCTTCACATATTATCCTTCGAGGGCCGGTTTCCGAGCTCGCGATTTGAGTAAGTTGTAGACTTTGAACAGCTGGAGTCAGAAAATTGGCTTTCTGAAACGGGGAATAGTCGCAGTCATTGTCAAAGTCACGTTTAAATTAAATTTCTAAACACTAGAAAATTGAACACAATTGAACACAAAATAAAATAGAGAGGAAATAGTGTGAAGCTCCAGCTATTTCGAATTATTCAGGGATGTTTCATTTTGTCAAGGAAAAACGTTTCCAATTATAGAAATGAGAAAATAAATATTTAACTTGCAGCAACTATTTACTGCGACTACGATCCGTTTTCGAAAGCCAATTTTCTGACTCCAGCTGTTTAAAGTCCAGAACTTACTCAAATCCCGAGCTCAGAAACCGTCCCCAAATGCAAAATATCAGAAAACCTTGTGAATACATCAACGCGCAGTTGAGAAAGGAATTTTCCTGTCAAATCTCATAGAATTCCATCAATGCGTTTGGCCGTGAATGCGTTTCATATTGTGTACAGACAAAAGAATATCCAAGTTAAAACACAGACCTCACAGCGTTTGGTCAATAGATTGTATAAGGTGCTCACCAGTCAGTGTTCTGATCGTCAATGACAAGGAGATTGAAGCATCTGTCCTTGTTGTAAGATGGACGTCCAGCTGCACCAGATACTGCTACTCCTAAAATTCACAACAAAATTGTTAGTGATTTATAGACAAAATTCAATAATGAATATAAATTTATGAATTTGAATGTTAAAAGTGAGTTCATCATCATCATCTTTTCTTCTTCTTCTCACTCTCTTTTTTTTCTTCTTCTTCTTTTGTGTTTGATGAGAGATTAAACTTCTTATATTATTTCGGATTGCAATATCACCAAAGAGAATTTATGTTCCAATTCTCGTTAACTCAAGCCGATTACTGTCGACTACTGTCTATTATTAGTGTGTTTTTGGGAGAGTAAGAAGGGCACAGTATGAGAGACTACCAGCGTCACATAGCTTCACCAAAAACAACTACTAGGACTATCGCCTTCAGTTAACACTCACATTTGCAACATGGACACCTTATACACTGTCTATTATTAGTGTGTTGTTGGGAGTGTAAGAGTGTAAGTAGGGCACAGTATGAGAGACTACCAGCGTCACATAGCTCCACCAAAAACAACTACTAGGACCATCAGCTTCAGTTAACACTCACATTTGCAACATAGACACCCTATACACTGTCTATTATAAGTGTGTTGTTGGGAGTGTAAGAGTGTAAGAAGGGCACAGTATGAGAGACTACCAGCGTCACATAGCTTCACCAAAAACAACTACTAAGACTATCGGCTCCAGTTAACACTCACATTTGCAACATAGACACCCTATACACTGTCTATCATTAGTGTGTTTTTGGGAATGTAAGAGTGTAAGAAGGGCACAGTATGAGAGACTACCAGTGTCACATAGCTTCACCAAAAACAACCAGTAGGACTTTCGGCTTCAGTTAACACTCACATTTGCAACATAGACACCCTATACACTGTCTATTATTAGTGTGTTGTTGGGAGTGTAAGAGTGTAAGAAGGGCAGAGTATGAGAGACTAACAGTGTCTTATAGCTTCACCAAAAACAACTACTAGAACTATCGGCTTAAGTTAACACTCACATTCACAACATAGGCACCCTATACACTGTCTATTATTAGTGTGTTGTTGGGAGTGTAAGAGTGTAAGAAGGGCACAGTATGAGAGACTACCAGCGTCACATAGCTTCACCAAAAACAACTACTAGGACTATCGGCTTCAGTTAACACTCACATTTGCAACATAGACACCCTGTACACTGTCTATTATTAGTGTGTTTTGGGAGAGTGAGGAGGGCACAGTATGAGAGACTACCAGCGTAGAGCTTATTGCTAGGGGCAGTAATCTATAAAAGTTTGAGATCAAATAGTTGGCGCGATGACCACCTCTTCTCCACCCCCTACCCACTCTTCATCATAGGTTCAACGCTGGAGAGGAGGATAGGACAGCCCACTCGCCCCCCGCGTATAGCTCACTTGCAGTTCAACCAGTCAACCCCCGCGTAAGTCACTTCCACTTATGTCTGAGACTCTTACTACTTTTCATTACTCATGTCAGCCCTTCGGTATTTTCCTTAGAAGTTGAAGAAACTTATTATTTTAGTGATCAACCCCCCACCTCCTATCATTATACTCACCAGTCTCAACCAAATCAATGTTTACTCAATTAGATTTCATGAAATATGAAATAAAATCATTAGTATTTATTTCATACCTGTCTGCCTCTTGATCAAAGATTTGGGTACTCTCAGCCCCTCCTCGTTTTTGGCCTTCTCCTTCAAAGTAGCCATGAAAACCATTGTCTCGCCTTTGGCTTCATCGGGAAAATGATTGTGGAATGGGCTGGCGTATGTTGCCATGATTGGTGCTCCTTCTCCAGCCCCATCGAAGCCCTGGCCAGGCAACCAGCTTCTTCTTCTCGACACATTTTAGAAATCTGTAAGAAATATATGTGATATAACTTTATATATTATGTAATATGGAATGTTATTATTGAATGAGCTTAGCTAGTTTCTGCTGATGACTGCAGCTGAATTGTTCTCCGTTTGTGGATTGATTGCATGTTTGACGATAACATTGTATGTTCTTAGTGAGAAGTTGTGTGCATTTTTGGCTTCAAAATTTCATAATTTTAAACTTAATTGATTCAATGCGCATTGGTAGTGAATTGTAATATTCAACTATAATTAGGTGTCTTAATTATTCTAAATTCAAAATTTCCAGTATTATATTTTTGGATGAAAATTGAACTTGAACTTCGCACAGTAGAATCGTAACCTTTTTTTGAACATTTCACTATCAAAAATTGTGAATGGAATAGTTTTGGGCCGAACCTGTTGTTCCTTTCAATCATATTCATATGATTTATGATAGTATCCGCAAATAAATAAATACAATGAATAACTTTCGATTGCTTTCAACAATCAATAATATTTCTAACACATCATATTCTCTGAGCCATTATACAGGTCGAACTTGTTTGCCGATGGAATTGACTCATTCCTCCGTCCTTTTTGATGTGACAGGTATTATATTTATTTCAGTCATAATCTGTTACTGCTACTACTAAAACTACGTAATAATAATGATAATTATAATAGTAGTAGTAGAAGTAGTACAATGCAATAATTTACCCTTCTGACAGATTGACAGAAATTTTGCATGCATGCCGTTTCGTTCTTTCTTACAGACAAGATATTATAATGGTTTGGATAAACAGATGAACAAGGCCTACTTGATTCATGTGGCAGTACATCTTGACCGCAATTTAAGGACGGTGCAAGCTGGGAAAATGAATAAATAAGCAGCTCTCGCTAAATAGATCAAGGATTTATTCCATCTGGAATATGTGGTTGTTCATCCCAGTGACATTATCAGCAACACTATTAGTGACATTATTAGTGTGTTGTTGGTAGAGTAAGAGTGTGAGAAGGGCACAGTATGAGAGACTACCAGCGTCACATAGCTTCACCAAAAACAACTACTAGGACTATCGGCTTCAGTCAACACTCACATTTGCAACATGGACACCCTATACACTGTCTATTATTAGTGTGTTGTTGGGAGTGTAAGAGTGTAAGAAGAGAATAGTAAGAGAGTACCAGCGTCACATAGCTCCACCAAAAACAACTACTAGGACTATCGGCTTCAGTGAACACTCA
This sequence comes from Nilaparvata lugens, assembly GCF_014356525.2. Classification (NCBI taxonomy): domain Eukaryota; kingdom Metazoa; phylum Arthropoda; class Insecta; order Hemiptera; family Delphacidae; genus Nilaparvata; species Nilaparvata lugens. Next base: position 1,562,602 of record NC_052519.1, read on the forward strand.
CATTTGTAACATAGACACCCTTTACACTGTCTATTATTAGTGTGTTGTTGGGAGTGTAAGAGTGTAAGAAGGGCACAGTATGAGAGACTACCAGCGTCACATAGCTTCACCAAAAACAACTACTAGGACTATCGGCTTCAGTTAACACTCACATTTGCAACATAGACACCCTATACAGTGTCAGTAGATATAAAAGGCGGGTTATGGCACACAAGTGTGCCAGAACCCGCCTTTATTTCAATGTCATCCAGGCGCCTCAAGGTCATCCAGGTCAACCAACCCCAACCTCAAGGTCATCCAGGTCAACCACCCCCAACCTCAAGTTCATCCAGGTCAACCACACCCACCTCAAGGTCATCTAGGTCAAACACACCTACCTCAAGGTCGTCTAGGTCAACCACACCTACCTCAAGGTCATCTAGGTCAACCACACCCACCTCAATGTCATCCAGGTCAACCACACCTACCTCAAGGTCATCCAGGTTAACCACACTTACCTCAAGGTCATCTAGATCAACCACACCTACCTCAAGGTCATCCAGGTCAACCACACCCACCTCAAGGTCATCCAGGTCAACCACAGCCACCTCAAGGTCATCCAGGTCAACCACCCTGACCTCAAGGTCATCCAGGTCAACCACCCTAACCTCAAGGTCAACCAAAAAAAAATAAGATAAAAAAAATAAATAAAGAAAAAACACATAAAATTGGGAATAAATGGGATAAAAGGGAAAAAAGGGAAAAAAGGGGAAAAAAGGGGAAAAAAATTCCCTCCGGATCATGAAATGGGGTATAAAAGGAGTTGTTTTGCAAGGAGTGAGACATTGTGTCTTTGGCAGTCGTGCTGTCAGTACGTGTGTGTACCACCAGTAAGTGTGTGTGTGATTTCAGCGTATTGATTTTGGATGACTTCTATCTTCATCAACATCAAGAGTAAGTACCAGTCATTCTATATTTATATATATATATTCATATTATATTCATGATTCAACAATTGAGTCCAAAAGAGTAGAATTTGAAGTAGTTTGAGACTGAAAATTAAATTCTAAAATGACAAGTTTAATCATGAATAAGGTTCCAATACATAGAGTAAATGACATATTCAAGAATGACTAGTGTAATTATGAATTAGGTCCCAATACATACAAGTTAAGAGTTCAATTGTGGATTAGGTTCTTTGAGTTGGTGGTTGTAATCCATCCTAACCTAAAAACGTATAATCATAAAGTAGATCCTGGACCTCCATTAACATGGTTGTAATTCATCCTAACCTAAAAAACGTATAATCACAAAGTAGATCCTAGACCTCCATTCGCATGGTTGTAATTCATCGTAACCTGAAAAACGTATAATCACAAAGTAGATCCTAGACCTCCATTCACATGGTTATAATTCATCCTAACCTAAAAACGTATAATCACATAGTAGATCCTAGACCTCCATTCATATGGTTGTAATTCATCCTAACCTAAAAACCGTATAATCACAAAGTAGATCCTAGACCCCCATTCACATTCCCCCATACCCACCCCACCCCACCCCACCATACAGCTCCAGACCATCATCCCCTAGAACATAAACACCTACGAACCTCCATCCCTGACCCACCCACACACCCGACCCACGATCCTAGATATTGATTCACTGCCTTCATCCCCCACATATGTTGATAGTGATTTATATATAGAGTTGAATACTGCATACCATACTAATACAATATTGTTCTGCATTGTTCCCGATGAGCAAAGCTGTACGATGTCAGCAAACAGCAAACTCTGTGGACGAGTTTGTTGTCCTGGAGGAGGCATTCAAATCCCGACTCACAACTCTATACTACAATAATGCATACAAGGATGAGCCTGCCAAAGATTCCTACACCTTTCTGAGCAGTCTGAAGGATAAAATTGTTCACATCATCAGTCAGCAACTGCAGACACATGGAGCAATGAAGTTCAATCTAGTATTAGAGGCAACATATTTCTGCAGCACCCTTGATAAGACCTTCTTCGAACAAGAAGAGTTGAATGATAGTAGAAATTATTCCCAAAATGCTCCAATTTATTCTGTGTCCTTGGCTAAAATGTGGAGAAAACAGACAGATAATTTAAAAAATAGTTGTTCTTTGGTCTCTAATGATCTTCTACAGTATGTTTACTGGGGTAATAGCAATACCAAGAAATTGACTGGAGTACAAGTAAAGCTCCCCACTGACCCACAACATAGAAATAAAATAGTTTCTCATGTTATTTCTGCATTCAGCTTCAATTTACTACCTATAAATTATGTAGAGATTTTCGAGGATCCATCAAACAAGAATAATATCAGTTTCTCACAAAAGTGTTATATTAAGAGTAGTGAGACATATTTCTCCAAGTCAACCACAGTTTTCTCTACCATATCCAAAGTTGTAGACTTAGATGAGTTGGGCCTTGTAGCAACAGATAACTTGATACCACAAGTCTTAAGAAAACGAGCAAACATAACTTGTAAGATTCTCCCATACCCTGTTGAAGAGATACAGCCCCTGTCTCCTATAACAGTGCTATCAGCCAAGAAGCGTAAGCTAGAAATGGATGAAATTGATCTAAAACGGGGGAAAATTGAGTTTTTTGAAGCCACGCAGTCATTTAGGGAACAGCATAAGCAGCTGGCAGAATTTGAGGAAGAAATAGAAAATTTGAGAGAGGAACTTGAGCCATATTTCCATTCACATTGGCAAAATTTTGATCTAAGTGGAGTGTACAATGTGACTGCATTGACTGTGAATAATACTGGGAAATTCCCATATGTAGGTGTACTGGGGGAGAAAGATTATTTGAAAAATGTTTACTTTGTAAAGGGGTGCCATAAGAATTTTTCTATTAATGCATACAAAGCTATCGAAACTCTCAAGAAGGATGGTTATTTTGTAATCCCTTACACTGACAAAAAAAAAATAATTTGTCTACCAAGGAAAGAGGAAATTTGTGTAATTAAAGTCAATGGTATGACAAGCTATAATGGTCATACATTTCCTAGAATAGAATCACTTTAGTTTCTGTCAGATGTTTGGAAAAACTTGGAAGACACTCCCTTCACACAAAAAGAAGTGGAGCAGTATAATAACATCACAATGCTGGAAATTAAAGGGAAAGTAAAAGTAGGACAGTGCAAAAGATTAGAAGAGTTACCACAAGGTACAGAGTTGGTCATTATTGCAATAAAAGAAGTGTACAATAGAAACAATACTCGGTATATTCTGCAGTTTGAAAATCTGGAAGCATTGTATGTGTCAAACTTTTGGTTAGAGGAAGAATTTGAAAAGCCAAACATAGATTTGAATTATAAAATTAGAATCAAGCTAGATGTTTTTAAATATACACCTAGTAGGAATAAGGAAAGAGTTTCTTTCTGTATTTGATTTGGCCATAGATATGCTTTGATGTATGTATAATAATTTAAAAATAAAGAAAATTATTGTGACATTGAGTGTTGACATTTACCTCTTCCCCCTTCTCCTGATTCCTCTCTCATTTTCTCTTTCCTGCTAAACAAGTGGAGGAGGAGGACAAAGGAGGAGAACGGAGGACAATTTTTGTCCTTGGAGGGGAGGATTTTTGTCCTCAGAGGGGAGGAGGAGGAGAACAGAGTACAAAGGTGAAGGAAGGAGGACACAGAAAATCGAAGGTTAGTTAGTTTTCTGATTGGTGTATGATCATAAGAGAGGTAGGTGGAGTGGGGGTCGTTGAAACAGCCCTTGTTGAAAGCATAGCAAGGTGATTTCTTACCTATATGAAAATCTGCTAGGTAAGAAGGAGGTATTATACTGGATGTTCTTGGATTTCGCGCCCTCGTATTATGATCATTCAATCAATAGTGAACTCGGAACAGAAATTGACTTTAAAACGTTTTGTGAATCAACACCGCTGATTGTTGTAGATTGTTCGCACCAAGCAAGTCATTTGAAATCATCGACAGATGTTCGTATTGAAATGGAATTCAATAGTGCAGTACCTGCAAATACTTCTGCCTATTGCGTTTTAATTAGTGATCGTGTGATGGAGTACACACCTCTGACGAGCATGGTGAAAGAAGTTCAGTAATTTTATTGATAGAGCGCACCGGTTGCAATATTATATAAGGTGTGAACTCTGACAAATTTGGTTCATTATCAGTTTCACCTTTGAACAGGTAACATCTAAAATGTCCTATTCTTTGTGTTCTTATATTTTGGACAAAGTGCAAACTTGGTCTATTGGTATCCAGTGTGATCTTGATTCTGATAGTTTCTATTATGAACCAAGGTGCAGTACACCGATCCAGAAGCCGCTGCAGGTGGAGGAGGAGGAGAAACGAGAAGAGGAGGGGAGGGAGAAAGATGGAGGATTTGACGATGCCGCCGAAGAGAAAGAAGTGGACAAGCAAGCGAGTACGAAAATTGCTACAGTTGATCTTCACTGGTTTAAACAAGATTGTAATCAAATTATTGTGAAGAACTTGCCATGATTGATCAGTTTAATAATTATATTGTATTTTATTTCAAATCACCATTTGCAAAGACAGAATTGAGTGCAAAATTGTATAACAATGTAACATGGTTAGAACGTCACTATCATAAGATAAAATGGGAGGATGGAGATTTAGAATACACTGACTCATTAATACTTGATTACCTTGTAGGTTATGAGAGAATTTTCACAAAAGGAACTGAGAAAGCAAAGTTTTCGAGAAGATTACATACTAACGTTCAATGTATACCCGAGGATTTTGCAAAACTCAATTTCAGCTTCTTCACCAGTTCATGGTGTTATGCTGTGTGTAACATTCATAAAAATAGACCAGATGGCCGGTGTGATTTGTTCAGTGCTCAACATTATAATTCTTTGTTGTTTAAAAATATGTATCAAACAAATAATTTCTTGTGCAAAAACAATCGAATGCAGAGTATGAAATCGGCAGCGATGTACACAAATTCGCAGAAAAGAAACTTCGCTCATTATGGATTCTTCTACAACGGAAAAGAGATTCAGTGTGTTTATTGCATGCATGCATTGAGACTGCATAAAGCATGTACATGTTGTCTGTCTGCAATTAATGGAAAAAAGACCACTTAATTACTCTATAATCTTTCCTGCATACACTCAGTTTTGTTCATTCGCTTATCACGGATCCGAGAAAGTTGTTGACTGCTGACAACAAGTTGGAAGTGAGGTTAAAAAACTGTATTAATTGGTATGATAAGTGTAAAAGTGCAATTAGGAAATCAACTTGTGAAAATTATAGTTTTGCGAAAAAATTGAAAGACATTTTTCTAAGCACGGTTAATTTAAATGACATAAGAGACTATCTATGTTATTATCGTCCTCATAACTTGTGTATAGATAAGTTAATCAAAATTGAAGATGAAATTATGAATAGTTGTGGTGAAATGTGTAAATAAACTTTTTCTGCCTTCAAATGATTTTTCATTCCAATATCCCATTCATGATTTTTAGTTTAGTACTCGCTCAGAGCTAAACATGTCAACACATGTGGTGCGATCTTTTTTATACAGCCGAGACACGACTGTCTTCAAGTTGTAGGTACAACACATGCATATTGTTAATTTATAGAACAGACACACATGTCAAACATCTGGGAAGCCGTTAACATGCAGTGTTATGGTTTTTCAAAATTCAAAAAATTAACTCGTCTCTTGATGGGAGTTTCATTTAATGAATTTGATTCAATTGCAAAGAATATTGAATTTTCCACAGGATATCAAGATGTTGATTTACCGTTAACAAAAACAGAAATTGTACACTTTCCTATTTTATCTGAAATATTTGAATTGCTCGATATACTAGACAGTGGCCATCTACATTATGATTGTACAAATGATTCGCCATTATCTGTTGTTAAAAATTCCGATGAACTTTGGAAATGCTTGTACAATATTGCAGATAAAAAATGTAAAAAAACTCAGATCATTGACCTCTCTCTGGATTCACTTCCAATATGACAGTATAGATGTGAGAGAGGGATTCACTTTAATCTGTCAGTATAGATGTAGAGTGAAGGATTCACTTTAATCTGTCAGTATAGATGTAGAGAGAGTCATTGAGCTCTCTCTGGATTCACTTTAATCTGTCAGTATAGCATTAGAGAGAAGGATTCACTACAATCTGTCAGCATAGCATTAGATGTAGAGTGAAGGATTCACTCCAATCTGTCAGTATAGCATTAGAAAAAGGATTCACTTCAATCTGTCAGCAAGGGAATTTTTCCCCCTCAAAGGGAAATTATTTTTTCACTCACTTTCTTCATCCCCCTCATCAATACTGAGGAAGAGGAGGAGAAAATCTATTTGAGAGAGAGAGGGATATCTCTTTCCATCCTCCTCATCACCACTGGACAAGGGGGAAGGGGAAATCTATTTTTAGAAAGAGAGAGAGAGAGAGATATCTTCCTCTCTTTTCATCCCCCTCATCTCCACTGGGCAAGGGGGGAGGGGGAATCTATTTTTAGAAAGAGAGAGAGAGAGATATCTTCCTCTCTTTTCATCCCCCTCATCAACACTGGGCAAGGGGAAAAGGTTAGAAAGAGATATATCTCTCTCTTTTCATCCCCCTAATCACAACTGGACAAGGGGGAAGGGAAAATCTATTTTTAGAAAGAGAGAGAGTGAGAGATATCTCTTTCCATCCCCCTCATCACCACTGGACAAGGGGGAAGGGGGAATCTATTTTTAGAAAGAGAGAGAGTGAGAGATATCTTCCTCTCTTTTCATCCCCCTCATCTCCACTGGGCAAGGGGAAAAAGTTAGAAAGAGATACATCTCTCTCTTTTCATCCCCCTAATCACACCTTGGCAAGGGGAAGGGGATAGAGAGAGATATATCTCTCTCTTTTCATCCCCCTCATCACCACTGGGCAGGGGGAAGGGGAAATCCATTTTTAGAACACCCCCCAACACCCACCACCCAGCGGGCGGGGGGAAGGGGAGGCGGGATGGACGAGGTGAGAGAGGGGGGAGGGGGTTTTGGAGCAAAAAAGTGGCTTCAAAGTCTTAAATCTCATCTACTCTCTTCTCTGTACATTTTGAAGTGCAGACATTCATTTTTAAATTCACTTCTAATGTCATTAGGGTGGGAGGCATAAAGTTTGTTCGCAGCTTGAGGTATGGCCTCTTTTTGTGATCCTTGTTGAACAAGAGCAAAGAGTATGGCATTTAAATCTTATCAGTTATATTTTCAAAAGCTAAATCTTCATAAGATATCAGCTTATAATATTCTCATGTTTCTTACTACTTGCATTTTACATTTCCGATAGCTATATAGTATTATATTTATATAGTACTATATGTAGAAGGATCAGATGGGCTGAACATGTTTTGAGAAAAAAAAAGGATAACAATTTCAATCAAGTGTTGAGAAGGAATCCAGAAGGACGACGACCGAGAGGAGGACCGTGACGGAAATGGTGGAGTCAAATGAAGACTGATATGGAGAGAATTGGAGCAACCGATGAGGACGTGGAGAATCGAGTAAGGTGGAGGGGGTTTGTTGGTGCGGCTAAATATGTACAAGATATGTATGGCCATGACAGTAAGTGAGTATATAGTATTATATTTACATGTCTGATGTATGTATTTTTTAAAATCTTTTGTCAGATATTTCAAGTATTTTGATTCTCGATTATTCTCATCATCTCTTATTCGCGTCCTCAAGAGAATGGCGCCCTGGGCAAATGCCCAGTCTGCCCATTTATAGCCCGCGGCCTGCCTCAATAACCTCACTTTTGTATAAAGTCACTATTCTTTGCATTGATGCTTGTTTCTCTGATTATTTCTTTGATAAATATTTGATGTATTTTCTGTGATAAGTTTCTTAAACTTTGATGCTATTCTGTAATAATACTATACTCCAACGTTAGTAGACAGAAGGTTGATCAATCACAAGGCTGGTGTAAGATTCAAAATGGCGGGGGAAAGCCAGCGTGACGCCACATGTAGTAAAGAAATGATAGAGTAACCACACTTAGCATACAGTTTATTTGCTGGAGCTTCAAGTACATCGTCGTTTAATCCCCTTAAGATTGACCTACAACTTTAAAAATCTCTGTACTTATAGGAAATGAATCACTGATTCTAATAATGTAGTTAAATATTTTAAATAGTTAAATATTCGATATTTTCGAGTTCAAAATTCAAGTGTTTTTATTCTTTATTTTGTGGATTTTAAGTTTGTTTCATGTTTATAAAAAACTTTTATTATTATTCCATCCAAATTTAAAATTGTTTGTTCTATTGTAATTTATATTTTAGATTGTGATTTGGTGTTGAAATTTGAATGGACATAGCCTATAAGTAGGTAGAAAAGGGGAAGTTGTGATTCAAATCAGCTGTTTTATCCCCCCACCCCTCCCCAGCATCGTCCCCCACCCCACCCCCGCCCCTTGGCTGAGTTGGGAGGTCACATGACAGCAGGTTAGTGATGTCATCAGCTGTTCAGTGACGTCACTTGACCTCGAAATTTCCCTCCTTTTTTCTTCTAACCTCAAACTAGATTTTTCCCCCTGGGGGCAACATAACCTCAAAATCTTTTTCCCGCCATAAGCAGGGTGCACACGCGCGCGCGCTCGTGGTGCTCCCTGTCCAAGTATTGATTTGATTTCACAGACACACTCAATAATATTGTTGTAGTATGAAATAGGCTATTGAAATTGAATATTAAGAAGTAGTACCAACACTATTGATTTCCTCCTCCTCCTCCCTTTACCCTGCTGCTTTGGCACTCAATTACACTTACTGCTTAGCGCACGCGTGGCGCTCAGTGTCCAAGTATTGATTTGATTTCACAGACACACACACACACAATATTGTTGTGCATCTAATCGAGGGTTAAAAGTCATAGTAGTGTATCTACAAAAACCCAACTTTTCAGGAGAGCAAAAAACAACTATGAGTTCACACTCCCCCACTATTTCTGAGGTCTGTATTAATTTCAAATACCTGGAATTCACATATCAATGTTGTATGAATCTTGTGCTTCTACCAGTGCATTCATTCTGATGAATTATTGAAAATTCAATTAAATAAAATTAAAAATGAAATACCTTGTTCCAGTTACGCTATTGTGACCGTAATCAATTTCCAAGAATGGATCATTTTCTGGAGATAAGCTATTCTGAGAGTGATCAGTTATGAATAGTAACAATCTATAAAATTGTTCCATGTATTTTATAGATGTTTATTGACATTCAATAGCAAAATATGAGTGATATTATAATATATAAAAAGTATAGAAAATCACAGGTGCCTAATAAGTAGGTACGGCATTATTGAAGGACTGGAAAATTAAGTGCTAGAATGAAATATTAAAATGCTCTGAGAATGACTGAGAATAACAAAATATGAAACAATAAGATTAAAACTAAATTCGAAAATTCCAGCCTCTTCAAATGACACTTGAATCAAACTCGAAAATGTTACTATCTTCAATGACTACAGCCTATAGATATTCATCACCAAAGTTTATCATTTCTCAATGTCATTTTCTTTAAAGGACTGGGAAAGTGAATACTGAAATAATACAATAAAAATACTCTGAAAATGACTGAAAATCACATAATATCATGAAACAATAACACTAAAATTATATTGGAATCTCTCTCAATGACTCTCTTCAAATTATTCACTCTCTTCAATGAATATAATAGTCTATTTATCACCGAAGCTTATCATTTTATACAAGTGAAAATACAGGTGGTCCATAACAATGCTCTCATAGACCATGGCAATTACAGACTGTATTGTAATAGTTTCTTACATCACCTCGATCTCCAGATTTGTATATAGGTACCAAGAAACTGTTTTTGAGATCTCTGGGGAAGACACCAAGCTTCAGCAAGACTGAGCCAGTATGGCCAGGTGAATGGCCAGAACAGAAAAACCTAATTACAGGAAGGGATATTTCATCAGGCCCAGTTCCTCTGCCAACATCCAGAGCTTCCAATCTGCGTTGAATATTGATTGGAGTAATGCAGCAGGATGGAACTAACTGGTTTCAATCAAAATCAAATGTCGGGACATTAACCGTGTCCTGCACAAAAATAGATGAAAAATAATCAGCGAAGATATCACACTACTTATCAACAGGAGTTGCAGCACTTTTCGTGTCCAGTCTCATAAAAGTAGGTCTGGCTGAGCTTTTTCTCAAACCATCCACATGAGTCCAGAAAGATTTAGAATTTGTCTAAACAAATTCCTCTAATCCAAGTAAATAGTTATTGTAACACCTCCTTGTCGAAACACAACATTGATCCCTCAAATTGCAAAAAACGTCATAGAGCTGAATACTACCAATTGCCTTATACCTTCTATGAGCAGTTTTCTTGGCTACAATCAATCTTCTTAATACAATGGAACCACTTAGGGAAACTAGAGACATGAACCCTTCTCATGAGTGTGAACCTCTTGATGGTCAAGCTCATATACCTACAGAAATTACTGAAATGTTCCTCAGCTCTAATGTTATCATCAAAATTTGGAACTGGGTAATTCATATTCTGAAACTCCAAAAATATGGAAGCTAAATTGCACTTGTGAAAATCAGGTATTTGTTTTACATAATAGGGTTGTGTCCACCTCCTGCTCCAGGAATATGTGATAAGTGCCTTCGAGGATGCCTGCCAGGTCGATTGTCTGTATTTAGACCTCTCAAAGGCCTTCGACAGAGTTAACCACTCTCTCCTGGTTGCCAAACTGGAGGGTTATGAGGTGCATGTGTCATGCTCAAGTGGTTGAACAGCCATCTGAGGGACAGAACTCTGATTGTCAGATATGAGAATCTTATGTGATCTCCTGTCCTGGCTCCCTCTGGAGTCCCTTAGGGATCCCATTTGGGCCCCCTCCTCTTCAACTTGTTTATAAACGACATTCAAAGCTTCATATCATCCAAGTTTCTAATGTATGCTGATGATGTCAAGTTATTCGACAGGGTATTGCAAGACTTAGGACATGAATCTCTGCAGCATTCTCTCAACAACCTTGATTTGTGGTGCCTTGATAATGGTATGGCTCTGAATGTAACCAAGTGTGTAGTAATGTCTTTCAAGTGTGAAACAATTATACTTGATTCTCAATACATCTTGAGAGGCATTCCTTTGGAAAGAGTATAGTAGAGGGAGTTCAAGATTTTGAGGAAGCTTTTTGCCGAAATCCCCCTCCCCCCTCCCCCCTCGTCCATCCCTCCTCCCCTTCCCGCGGCCAGTAGGGCGGGGGGTGTTCTAAAAATAGATTTCCCCTTCCCCTGTCCAGTGGAGGTGAGGGGAGAGAGAGAGAGGGATATATATCTTTCTCTCTTTCTAAAAATAGATTTCCCCTCCCCCCTGTCCAGTGGTGGTGAGGGGGGGTAAGATATCTCTCTCTCTCTCTCCAGGTGAGGGAAAAAAAATTTCCCTTTTAGGAGGAAAAATTCCCTCTCTCTCTCTACTGTCAAATTGAAGTGAATCCATATTTCTACATCCAATGCTATGCTGACAGATTGAGGTGAATGATAGATGTGGGGGAAAAAATCTCTTGGTGTCAAATTAAAGTGAATTCATATTTCTACATCTAATGCTATACTGACAAATTGAAGTGAATCCATTTCACTCTACTATGATGACAGGTTCAAGAGATAGAGATCTCCTTCTTTTACTCGTGCCATCTCTTTCCCGCACCCTTTCTGAAAGGAAAGGAGATAAGATCAATTGAGAAATTCTTTCTACATCTAATGCTATACTGACAAATTGAAGTGCATCCATTTCGCTCTAATGATATACTACAATGACGGGCTCATTGATCCTTATCTCTTCCCACACCCTTCTTTATTACGAACGCTGAGTAAAGGAAGAATGTTATACTAATGTTATACGCTGCCTTCGCTTCTCACAAGCAGCATTTCTTCTTTTACTCGTCACATCTCTTTCCCGCACCCTTCTTTATTACGAAAGCGAGTAAAGGAGACAAGAAGTAACTATCTTCCATTTTGATCGATCATTCCTATACTGTAGTAGTGAAACGTTTCTCACCAGCATTACGAAAGGAAGGAATCTAGTATAAGTTTTATAATGGGAACATATCACCTCTTTAGAGTGAAGTGACACATGCATTCGCGCGTGCCTCACATCTGCTCTGCTCCCTGTGAGGTCCCTTGCCAACTCCAATATCTCCTGCATCGAAAACCGTTGCATGAAAAAATCGATTTATGTGACAAGTGTTTAGTTGTTAAAGTTACTTCACACAACCTTCTTCAAGATTTATCGATATAGTCAAAAATGATAGGGTGAATACTATAGGTGTTGAAGTTCACTCGCACAACCTTTTCAAGATTTATTGATATGCTCAAAAATGTCAATCATGGTGGTCTAGACTGAAATTTGAAACTATAGGTGTTGTCTCACTCAACTTTTAAAAGATTTATCGATATACTCAAAAATGTCAATCATGGTGGTCTAGACTGAAATTTGAAACTATAGGGTTGTCTCACTCAACCTTTAAAAGATTATCGATATACTCAAAAATGTCTAGACTGAAACTATAGTTTTGTCTCTCTCACACATGTGTTTATACAATCAATCACACCGTCTAGACTGAAACGTTCACTCTCTCACACTCAACTCAAGATTTTATGTTTTCGGCGCCAATATAAAGTCTTTATATTTGACCAAATCCATTTTTTCTGTAATAATTTGTACTACCTGATGTTCGTTAAGCCCATGATCCTTTGCTTCAATCCAATTCATATGGAAAGACACCTCGGCATATTTTGATACAATGTCCAGGGCGACTCTGTGGATAAATAAACTTAGGTAGTCAATGAATGGGCCGAACATTGCAGTCTCATGACAGCACCCTCTTCCGAATTTTTAATTGCCTCAGCTATTTCATCACGAACGCTTTTCACAGCGTCTGCCATCTCGTTTTTCTTAATAAAATCTCCAATATCATTTTTAGTTGCATACTTTTCTGCAATTTGATTAATCAGAATAGCAATAGCATCTTTTGTAATAAACTGCTCAATACCCTCCATAATATTAGCTTTTATTGCACTCGCCATTTCAGATAATCGTTTTTCAAACTCTTCCTTTGTTAATGAAGAACTAATCAATTTCTGCAAAGTAGATTCTAAATATTGCTTATCAATTCCCGATGGGTGGGTTTCATTTAGTGTTCTTTAGTAAAAAATTCTGTACTAAGTTGTTCATTTAGTATGAGATAGTTCTGCAGCACCTCCAAATTCTTAATTTTATCTGATACGGCTTTAATTTTTCATCTAAATAAGCCTTATCAACTTTATCGTTGTTAATACTGAGCAACTGAGATGAAAAGCTGTCTGTTAAAGTTTCACTTCTCCTAAAGCACTCTCTAGAGTTTGAGTTCTCTCTCCAATAGCTTTATCGATATTAGTACTGAAATTTTGTAAGGTGCTTAGAATATGTTCTCTTTCAATTATGCTCACTCCAATATTCTTTGTATTTTCCAAAACGAGTTTGGTTATTTGCGAATCTAAATAAAATTTCACAGCTTCGCTGATTCCTTGCTGATTTATCGATTCGATTATCTTCTGTGTTATCAAGTCAATATCACACGTAAGACTAGCTCCGCTAGGTGTATCATTCGTCCGAATCGATGTAGAGTCATCGTGACACTAAACAACTAATTTTGCTTCTTTAGCTCTTCAATTATACTCGCGATTTCCAATCATGCCCACTGTCCCACTAGCTTTTGAGGAATAGAGTAAATTTAATCTTTCCACTAATTCGTCAAAATTATCAAAGTATTGATAAATTCTATCATGTGAATTATTTTTGCAAATTTCAATAAACCCCACCCTCCTTTTTACTAATTTTTTTACTGGGAAATAACTTTTGAATCATTTGCGATTTAATTCCCTGATTTCGTTTAACATAGCCCTTCGATCTAAATGTATACCTGTAAGTGTTAAGATTTTTTATACTTATCCAGATCTCTTTGATTATGAAGATTTGAGTTTGGTCTCGCACTGAATAATAACTCAAGTAGACCGTGTGGTAATCGAAATCTTTCACTATCAATATCTATATAACCATCAACAAATATTACTTGCTGATTACCAATATAATACACGTCATCTTTAGAATTATATGAAATTCCATAACTGATTGAATTATTCTGTTTTTCCGCATGAAACGTTTTTAGATATTGTGACAGCACATCGTTGTTTCTGCTAGAACCAAGTAAACTGTTTTCAAATTTAGTCAAGCTTAAGAAATTGTCTGCTGAACTCTCATAACTCTGTTCATCTCCCTCTTCATTATCATCAATTTCCATACTCTCCTCTTTTACTTGTTCCTTTTTTGGTTTTACATCAGAGTGTGAGAATTTGTTTTTCCCAGTTCAATTATGGGCTCTATCAACGGGGAGAGCGTTTTCCTATTATATTCCTCCGATCGCTTTTCAAAATTGACTAAGCTTTTATGCTTCTCTCTAATTACTTTTCTCAATTTCTTAATCTTTTCGATTAAACCAACCTCCTTTCTATTCAGCTTCCTGCTGTATGACAACATGACTGCACAAAGAATTAATCTCTACTGAACGGTAAGAAACGTATCGAGCGAATCTCGGTACTTCCCGCTATTAATTCCACACTCGGTCATAATAGTTAGAAAATATGAGGTTTACGATTCCAAACTGTATGACAAAGTTTAACGAAATCTTTATAAGGAATATCTGCTCCAACATGATCTCTGTGAATTAATTTCAGACTCAATAAATCTACCTTGAAGATTATAATCATATTTGCGTTGTCCCTAGTGAAATGTTTCTGTGTGGCCCCATAACTCTGAGTTAAATATGCAGTGTCAATATTACGATGTCGACCCATGGTAAAATATTCTCTTATTTGAGGTACGTGATTAAGTTGGAAGTCATCAAAAGACAAGAGAAATTGTTGTATTTTGTTGGGGTGAGCTATAGATTCCGAATTGCTGTTTATATGAAATTCAGTACCCTTCATTTTTGAAAAGACTTTCTCAAAAACAAGTACTTATCTTGATACTCGCTCTTCGTGTGCAAGTATATAGTTTTAAATCTCAACCCATTCTTTGAAAAAATTAAATTAAATAGTAAATTGGTCTTGCCACAACCTGAAGAGCCTATTATAAGGATCCTTGCATTATGTGGTAATAACTTACCATTTTTACACCATGTTGGCATTTCTTTCTCTCTTATAACATTGTCGAAATTTACTATCGGAATCATGTTAGTCACGTGTACAGCATGCGATCTGATAAGGAACTGATAAGTTATCAAGGAGGAAGAGATTGTGGGCTAGACACCACACACCATAGCTTATCACATCGGGATGCAAGCGCTCTCCCCTTTCAATGCACTGATAGAAGTTTCTCACCTGCACCCTCTCTCTCCCGCACCCTCTTCACGAGTACGCTTGAGCCTTAGCAAATAAAACTTCAGATTAAAATGAAACTGAGAAGCATTTTTTGATAGAGACGTATTATATTTACACCAAATCTTTGTCATATTTTCACACTGAATGGAATGTATTGCAATAGATTAACAATAGATTTTTACTTAATGTATGTGATATTTACAATAGATTATTTACAATAAAT
>NC_052519.1:1578315-1609665 GCF_014356525.2 Nilaparvata lugens
AATACATGATGGCGACTGAACATGTCGGGAAAAAAACTTATGATCTCACCTCTCTAACGAGACCAATTTGCTCCATTACGACATCAGCTGATCAGCGATCATCAGTGAATGGTGTTCACTTTAAAAAGGAAGTATTGCTACCGCATGCGGTATTAGTATTACATCGGATAGACCGGTATACCGGACTTTAAAATGTGAATCTCACGAAAGGACTACAGTTAGAAACGAATACTCAAATTTTATTTTTGAGAGATATTAGTAAGTTACTTACTTGCTGCTGTCACTTCTTCTCCGACTGCGAAAAGCATGAGGAGGCGGTGATGATAAGGGGGACCTCAAGCGTTTCCTTATTGTGTAGGCACTCACAATATTTGGCGAAGCTCTTCTCCTTATAGGCTCATCATCCCTTCCCATGTGTATTCTGTCAAAATTAAAAACAACAATTGGTTACTTGAACAACCCTAGATAAAATATACCGTACTACTTCTCTCTCTCACTCTTGATTATGTCGAGTGAGTAAACGTGTGTCAGTTCGGCTCCGTCTTCTAACAGATATTTGTAGGGTTATACAGTTCAATTCACTTCAATTATACATCTAGTTATTCAGTTTCTCGAGCTTAATTCAATAGTGAAATTATATTTTTGATTAACTCACACTCTCTTTATTTATCTTGAAAAACATTCCTAATTCTTCAGTCTACCTTCTCGCCTGTAAAAGTGTAAATCCACCTAACGGTACACGATGGGTCGACCGACCGAACAGAGGCACGCCGAGGAATGAGGTCAATGCTCCAAAGCCAGGGCCAGCTATTTCTGGATCACTGTCTGAAGAGACCCTCCGAATTATTCGACAGCAAATCGAGGAAACTGTGCATCATGCCGTATCTATGGCAGTGAAGTCCATTTTTGAGGAACTTCAGGCATTGAAGGAGGAGAACAAACAGCTGCACAATAGAATTCGTGAGCTAGAGGTGTCTTGTCACCTGAAGGTCGACGACCTCGAGCAATACGGGCGCCGACGTTCAATACGTATTTTTGGGATCCCGGAGAGTGACAAAGAAGACACGGACCTGCTGGCGCTTGATGTCTTCAACAAGAAGCTGACGTGCCCGTGACTCTGGCGGATGTCAACCGCTCGCATCGCGTTGGAAGGCGTCAACCACCTCAACAAGGGCAAGCTAAACCCAAGGACCGACCCATCATAGTACAACTCTGCAGCTACCGGACCAGGAAGATGATCTTCGACGCTAAGAGGAAGCTGAAGGGTTCCGGCGTCACCATTCGCGAGGATCTGACTGCGGAGCGTCTCAAGATCCTCAACGCTTCGGCCGACCTCCATGGGCATAGGAATGTCTGGTCATCGGACGGGAGGATCAAGATCTCTATCGGCGAGGGAGGATCCAAGAGGGTCCACACAGTCGAGAGGATGACCGACCTTCAAAAAATAAAGGTGAATTAAATCATTTCAGGATTCGACGACTAAGGTGCCCTTCACTTCAATAATAGGAAATTCGTATTAATACATTTCACAGTAGATATACCTTGGCATTTTTCATGAGCTGGCTTTCTGTTCTATAAATGAATCTTTCCACTGCTATTTATGATTATATATGAGGCAATTATTTCAAACTAAGGAGATCCACATTTGTTAATACTGATTACTAATTTATCTTGATATTAATTCCCAAAACTACGTTCAATGCATCAACTACTATACTCCAGAGGGTACTTAGAGAATCATTATCTCTATTCTTACTAATAATTATTACATCTCTTACCAAAATTATTTCCATAATTAATAATTTTCGAAATGCTGAATTTCAAATAATTGGATGATTAACATACGTTATAGATATGGATGTAATCTATAGGTAAGATAGTAATCTCCTATATAATGATATCTTCTACTGTTGCCACAGCTAGAACAATAGAAGCTAATGTGTGAAGAATTATTGATAGAGCAGAGGGGTGGGTAGTCTGTTCATATGCTTATATAGGGGCTGTGTTCCATTTAACGTTATCTTAGACATTCATCACTTAACTATTACAGTTCTCAATTTACTACTTTTATCGTTATTGCAACTCCCATAGTTAATTATACTTCTAATACTATATAATATTTTCACACTTCACCGTTCAATACTATTTAAAACTCATCTAAAATAATCTAGCACTTTCTCCATCGTCTCCTCTACTTCTTATTTTTTCTTTCTCGTTTCTCTTCTTGATCTTATATTTATAATGATTACTTGAATATTGTTGTTTGCAATGATGATTATTATTCTTTTCTATTCTTCTTCTCCTTCTTCTTCGTCTTCTTCTTCTTCTTCTTCTTCTTCTTCTTCTTCTTCTTCTTCTTCTCCTTCTTCTTCTTCTTCTTCTTCTTCTCCTTCTTCTTCTTCTCTTTCTTTTTCTTTTCTTCTTTTTCTTCTCTTCTTGATTAATTCAAGATCACAATGCGATGTTCTATTTCTTATTCTATAGTTCAGTTTCATAAGTTCTTCGCAATTTGTGCACATTCCTTCTTTCTCTTCTTTTCTTCCCTATTATTATCATTATTTTCCCTGTGATTTTTCCACTTGCTATCCAGCATGTTCAAATGTTTATTTCTCTTTCTATATCTATTTATCTTTCTACCTTTTCTCTTTCTATCTGATTACCTTCTACTAATATCCATATATTATAATATAATATCCATATATTTATCCATATAATATTCGATTCTTTCCCACATTAAATCATACTATTCCTCTTCAATTTATGCGAATATTATTCATTATCAGTTGTATTATGTATCTTTCCTCTATTGATAACTTTCTTCAAAGATTTTTCGTTTTCCTGCTGGCTTCTTCTCTTTTTCAGTTGTTACTGGATCCCATTTCGCTCTATCTCCACCATGAACACGATCTTCCACTACTGGATTTCATCTCTCTCTATCACCACTTGGACTCGATTTTCCACCACTGGATTCCATCTCTCTCTGTCTCCACTTGGACTCGATCTTCCACTACTGGATTCCTTCTCGCTCTACCTCCACTTGGACCCGATTCTTCCACTACTGGATACCTACTCGCTCTATCTCCACTTGGACCAGATCTCCCACTACCAGTTCTTCCTCAATCTTCATCTTATTCACCATTAGGATTATTCATCACCGAAACTCCACACATCTACATCTTATTGTGTTTAGTGAATTTTGAACTAGTGCTTTAAATAGTGAAGGGAGCCGAACTGTCAAGGCATACTGAATGCACTCGAATCAAGAGACTTTTTCATTTAGGTTAAGTTTTATCAGTTTCATCCCCATTTCCCCCGTCATGTGTCGTTCTGAGGTCGGTTCACGATTGGTCTGCTGCTTCCATGATGCCTCTCACTGACACGTCAGCTCGCTCGCCCTCAAGTAGGTATGATTATTTCAATAATAGTAATAATGACGCAGGTATGTTTCTAGCAAATAAGCTCCACTCTTTCAAAAAACTTTTCAAGGCTGCTCACCTTAACGTACAATCCCTCAGTTGCCACATTGATGAACTCAGAGCAATCTTCCGTTTTCAGGACTTCAATATAATCGGAATTTCCGAATCATTTTTGAAGCCTAGTATTTCATCAAATTTTGTTGCATTGCCTGGATATAATCTTTTCCGGAATGATAGATTAAATAAAGCTTGTGGGGGTGTAGCAATTTATGTGAAAGATGGTATCAAAACAAAAGTTTCAATCACATCTAAACAAGAGTATTGTTCCAGACCAGAGTTTATGCTACTTGAATTATCCTTATCTAGTAATGATAAATTACTCGTTGGTATCTGTTATCGCCCACCAAAAATAGGTCATTTCACAGATTTCGAAAATGCCTTGCTTTCTCTTATGCCTTGTTTGCCTTGTTATAACCGTATACTAGTTATGGGGGATATGAACACCGACTTGAACATGACGAATCGTAACTTTGACTACTTTCAACTGACTACATTTTCCAATGCCTAAACATGACTATTTTACCTCTCGATCCAACTCATCATACTAATGAATCAGACACACTCATTGACCTTCTCATTGTTAGTGATCCCAATGAGGTTGTTCAAGCAGGCCAAATCTCAGTCCCAGCTATTTCTAGACATGATTTGATCTACTGTGTACTTTCCCATAAGATACCCAAGCCAGAACAGAAAATTATCACTTATAGAGACTTCAAAAACTTTGATGAAGCCGCCTTCCTGACTGATGTGGCTCAGACTCCATGGCATCAAATTGAAGCATTACCCTCAGTTGATGACATGGTCAAGACTTTCGAGAATTGGACTTTGACTTTGTATGACAAACATGCACCTTATGTGACAAGGAGGATTAATAGAAAACGACGAGTACCGTGGATGACTGAAGACATACTTAAGATGATGGGACGTAGAGACAAAGCACATAGAAAATTTAAAAAGACATTTGACTTGGACAGTTTGATAGAGTATAGGAGCCTTAGAAATAGGGTTAAACAGGAATTACGGAACTCAAAGATTAGGTACTTGAATTCGTTTATGACAAACAATAGACAAGACTCTAAATCACTTTGGCAGGGAATAAAAGAATTCGGGCTTGGCAAACAGAAATCGAATCCACAAATTGACTTACCATTGAATAATATAAATGACCATTTCGTTTCACACTCTAACCAACGCGACGAAGTTGTCATTGCTAATCATATGATGATCTTGAAGAGCAGGTTACAAACTTAGATTTACCAATCACTGATCAATTTCATTTCCATCCAATCTCAGAAGAAGACACTTTCAGAGCAATTCAACGTATTCATAGTAATGCTACGGGTGTAGACAAAATTCCTATTAAATTTATCAAGAAGATGTTATTTGCTGTTTTACCAACCATTACATACATTTTCAACAAGTCACTTGAAGAAGGCATTTTCCCTGAAAACTGGAAGTTTGCTCTGGTTCGCCCTCTAAATAAAGTTCCATCACCCAATAAAGTTGAGGATTTTAGACCAATCAGTATTCTACCTGCATTGTCCAAAGTGCTAGAAAGACTCATTCATGCTCAAGTTGTAAAATTTCTAGACAACAATAGTAAGCTTCATAACTTTCAATCAGGCTTTAGAAAATTCCATTCAACTGAGACAGCTCTGCTTCGTGTCACTGATGATATAAGGTTAGCTATGGACCAAAGAAAATGCACCATCCTCACCCTATTTGATTTTTCTAAAGCATTCGATACTGTTGATCATACAGTCCTTCTGAATAAGTTGGCTATTCTTGGTTTCAGTCACAACTCGTTAGTTTGGTTTAAATCCTATCTATTAGGTAGGAAACAATGTGTATCTGTCGGTGACAAAAAGTCAACTTGGAAAAACGTTATGCATGGAGTACCACAAGGTTCAATTTTAGGCCCTCTCCTCTTCACTTTGTATGCTAATGACCTTTCTTCCATTATCAAATTCTCCAGTTTCCATACTTATGCAGACGACCTTCAAATCTATTTAAGCTGTCCCATAACAAAAATTAATGAAACAGTTGGAATAATGAATCAGGATATCAATTCGATAGTGGAATGGACAAAGAAAAATGGCCTTAAGCTTAATCCCATCAAAACACAACCATTATAATTGGATATTCTCGTCTTATAAACAATATTGACCTTGAATCGATTCACAAAATTAGTGTAGACGGTAATGACATTCCTTACTGTAGCT
This sequence comes from Nilaparvata lugens, assembly GCF_014356525.2. NCBI lineage: Eukaryota > Metazoa > Arthropoda > Insecta > Hemiptera > Delphacidae > Nilaparvata > Nilaparvata lugens. The sequence continues at coordinate 1,584,014 of NC_052519.1, forward strand.
CAGTTAAAAATTTAGGCATTATTATGAATAATACTCTTGACTGGTCAGAACAAGTGAACAAAACTTGTAAAAAGGTATTCTCAGCCATGCATGCATTGAAGAAAATGCACGATATCCTCCCTAGAAACATTAAATTATTATTGGTTCAATCTCTCATCTTCCCACATTTAATGTATTGTAATTCTGTTCTTAACGATATGCAAGTCACTCTGAATGATAAACTACAGCGTTGCCAAAATTATTGTCTACGTTTCGTCTACTCTCTCCAACGCCATGATCATATCACCCCAGCCCACATTGCTAGTTCAACATTGAAGCTTCCCGATCAGAGGCTTTTTCGAATAGTCAAGCTTGTTAGAGATATCTTGAAATACGGTAATCCGAACTATTTTAAAGATGATTTCAAATTTGTCTCTGAAGGTAGGAGGATAGATGCTTCACATACTAGAACCGGAGAAAGTACTTTAAGGATACCCAATCATCGAACTACTATTTTCACAAAATCCTTCTTAGTCAGTGCCTGTCGTGCATGGAATACACTTCCTGTTTCTATCAGGTCTATCGAGAGCCGAGCGAGCTTCAACCTGACTTTAAAAAAACATATTTTGGAACAAATGACTGAAACTGTCCGGCCCTAGAACGATCACATGACAACCATCCCTCACCCATTCCACCAATATAAACCTTTAAACCATGTTATAGAACGAATTGTATATATATATATATTATATAAACTCATGTTATTTCAATTATCCACTGCATACTGCTGTATATTACTGAAATTTGATAACCCTGATCTACTTTCAGCCTACTTCATTTTATTAATCAATTATTTGATCTTATCTACCTATATAATTATTTTACTTTATCAATTTTCTGTTTTTTTCTCTCTTCAATATTCATATTGATTGAAACTTTTACAATATTTCCATTAATAAATAAATCATTAGTTTAAATAACGAAATTAACGTTTTGGTAGAGAGTTAGTGGGGAGGATATTTTTAATATTCTTCCCAAAGAATGGACATTGATATGTCCAAAGCTCCGCCAATTTATGTAGATGCATAACAATATGATTATTATCTATAGTTATTATATTACAAATTGCTTTTTCATATAATATACAGTTCAATAGATATTTTCTTAGTCTATTATCATGTAAATTCATCTATAACTTTGCTGTATTGTAAGCTATTGTATACAAGTGTATAAGACAGTATATATTGTAATCTACATGAATAAAGTACTCAATCGATCAATCAATCACTTCTCTCTCATGAAGCTCCAATTTATGTAGATGCATAACAATATTATCTATTTTATCTATAGTTATTACAAATTGTTTTTTTCATATCATATACAGCTCAATAATTATTTTCTCAATTGATATTATGTAAATTAATCTATAATTTTGCTGTATTGTAAGCTATTGTATCTAAGTGTATAAGCCAGTATATATTGTAATCTACATAAATAAAGTACACAATCATTCTTAGAGAGGTATTAGGGTTGTGTGGCGGAGAGGACCAGGAGTCCTAACTACGCCCTAATAAAGGCATATAATCAATCAATCTCTCTTGTGGTCCGGAACCTGGTAGTATGTTGATGGAAAATATATGATTTAATATCCTTTTCAGAGGATCGACAATTATTTGTTGAAACACGGCCGATTTATGAAGTTACATCACAATATTAGCGTTGAAGAAATGAGACGGGGCCGCCGAAAACAATGGATGGACAGGTAGAGGTTCTAGAGACCCTTCAGTGGTCACCTATTGTTATTGAATTTCGACATTTTCCTTGTCTATTGTTAAGGTTTCCACTCCAAGCAATATATTGGTGGACCAGTGTGGTTGCTTAAGGCTGTGCAAAGGCTAAAAATAAAAATGAACTTTCTACTCGTGATATTTTTCAGAGTTTTTCGATTTGTATATCATCAAGCTATCAAAATGAAAAAGTTTTCTCAGGAAAACATTTTTTTCCGATCATTACTTTTTGAGATATGAGCGACTCAAGTTTGAATTCTTTGGACAGAACATTTCAAATTCGGTACGATATAAATCCATCAGATTTCGAGGATGGATTCTTCATGGTATTGTTGATCTAGTATACAAAAATTTTCTGAAAATATCAATTTTAGGAAAAGTTATTCAATTTATCAAAAAATAACTCAACTGAAAGTTATTTTTGGTTATTTTTAGTAAATTGAATAACTATCTTAGAATTGATATTTTCAGAAAATTTTTGTTTTACTAGATCAACAATAACAAGAAGGATCTATCCTCTGAATCTCTTACCGAATTTGAAATGTTCTGTCCCGAAAATTTAAACTTTAGGCGTTCATATCTCAAAAAGTAATGATGGGAAAAATGTTTCCTGAGAAAACTTTTTCATTTTGATAGATTGATGATATACAAATCAAAAAAATTTAAAAAATATCACGAGTAAAAAGTTTATTTTCAGCCTTTGCACAGCCTTAAAGGCACTTTCAGCTGTAAGCCAATGGTAGCATACAGTGATTGGATGAACACACACATTGCTATCGATGCCAAGTACAAATTTAGTGAAACGTACGTGGTGTGTGAAGCCCACATCGAATTTACGACATATATTTGGGAGCCGTCCTTATAAATTCTATGAGATTGAATGGGACTTGACAAACACATGATACACCATACACATCATATGTTTGTCAAGTTGTATTCAATCTTATAGAATTTGGAAGGACGCAAAAAATTGTATATTCAATAAGTATCGAATTGTATGTAACTCAATTTAGTCTTTATACAGCTTGTGAGCGAGTTGAGTTCCATCAAATGGACCATGGGAATAAACAATAATTACAAGTACTTGATCACTGATTTACATTCAATATTTGCAGGAAATACAAGTAACAGATGTGAGGTGCAAAGTAATATATAATTTGGTGCTACCAGCTAGAGTTGCCCTCAAGGAAGCACACGGGGCCACTAATGAGTGTAATGAAGCGGAATCAGTGGACAATAGAGTATACTAGTCGAGTGTTAGAGGATGCACCTTTTTGGAACAATAGCCCAGTGCACAGGTAGCGCGGCCCTGCCTCCTTTCTTTTACCTCAATATTATATTATCGTTTTTCTAATTGCATTCAATCTTTACTCCAATTGAGTAATATTTTATACTTTGTCAAATTCGTTGAATAATTAGCAATAACGTCATTTTTAATATAAATTTGTGTATGAGCCAGTAAATATTGAACATACGAACTCTAATCTAATCTCTCTATTAAATAAAAAGACTAAGGAATTGTCAAAAACCACAGATTCTATTGATAGTTAGAAAGACCAGTTTCGGTTGCTACACCATTGTCAACTCTACACTCAGTTTATCAGAGATTGACAATGGTATGGCAAAATTTCGTGATCAGGTAAATTACAAACATTTAAACATATAACAGAAATCGCTCGTTTAATAGTATAGGATTATAGAATAGAATAGGATATTCATTATATTCAACAATAATACAAACTCAACTATACTGTTTTATAACTGAACTGATCATTTTCTCAAGTTCAACAGTCAAATTGAGTAGTTAGTACTTCATTGAAGTTTTCTCAAGGTAAGTCTAAGGTTTTCAAATTGATAAATGAAACACTTATTTAGCCTACATAAAAAATTTAACCTTCAAAACTGAATTATATTAAGTGTTATAATAGAGGACAACGTTATGATTGATTGATTTATTTCCCAAAATAAACAAAAACAAAACATTATAATACAACACTTTACAGCAAAGAGAAACGCTAATGAGATTTACAAAAGAGTGTATAATATAGAAAAATACATAATAATGAATATTAATCCATGCAAAAAAGTACAGTACACTAACTCAAGAGGAAAATATTAATACCTGCAAAGGCGTTGAACCTGTGCGCAGATAAGAGTCCTATAATAGAATTCAATAGTAGTTGAAAGTGAAGTTGGGAAAAATAAATGAGAAAAGAAAAAAAAACAACTCAGAATTAGCGGTTAAAATAACAATTGAGAGGAGAAGAAAAAAAAACTAAGAGAGAGAGACAGGTTCAACAAGAAATTTTTATGTTTTCTATAAATATTCCATCTAATAAATTAGATATTTTTATTCAATACAGCAGACAAATCACAGCGAAATCTGATTAGTATTTTAGGATATGGTCACTCGAGTTTTAATGGAAGAAATATATATCAACGTTCCAAAAAGAAAAAATGAAAAGGAGACAAATACGGACATTTATAATAAGTAACGTTATTGGAATAGTTTCTGATCAAGCTTGTAATCTAATATGTATTTATCTATAATCTTACTTGAATTGTAAGTAGTTGCAATACCCAGTACCTCACCAGGAAGAAAATTGACTAATTTATTTGCTACAAATACAAATTGTCTACAGCATACATCGAGAACAGTACGGTCAAAATTATAGGTTGTACTAGATGGTCTTAAATTATATTGAGTCACACGGAGATGGAATTTGTTTTTATTTTTTATGATATAAAGAATGAGGCTTATTGAATACAGCTGTCTATCGGTTAAAACGTTGAAATCGGTAAATAGATCGTTGGTTGGGTACAGTCTGGGTTTGGAAGATATAGCTTTAATTAAAAATTTCTGTGTAATGAACAATTTATTGAAATGGACATCTCTGGCTCCCCCCCCCCCCCAGGCAATGATTCCATACTGTAGGACCGATTGGCCATAAGCAAAATATACCAGTCGAGCAATATCTCTATCTCTCAGCATGCCGATATTGTAGAACTTATAAATCAAAACTCTTAACCTACGACATAAGTTGTTAATATGTGTGTCCCACCTCAAGTGTTGGTCAAGGATAATACCTAGGAACTTTGTATTTTTTTCACCTATTATGCTAGGGCAGTCACAGGTTCCATTGACATTCAGCAAACAGGAATGAATTTTTATCTCATTAAGATTTCTAGGGAGACCCGACTTATTAGGTGAGAAAGTTGAATAAAAACTTTTCTTCGAGTTCAACGTTAAGGTGTGTTCATCCAGATAATTTTCTATTTTCTTAGACCATTTTCACAGATGACCTTCATGTCTTCCAGGAATCCGCCGAAAAAACAAGGGTGGTATCATCTGCATAGGACAAAATTTCACAGTTCTCAATTCCCATTCTAAGCATATCATTGATATGGATTAGAAACAGTATTGGAGATAATACTGTCCCCTGAGGCAATCCATATTCAGATAAATTAATGGTACTCATTTTACCATTCAAGGTCAGATACTGAGAGCGTTCTTTCAAATAATTAGTGAATAATTTTAGTGGGATGCCATGTATGCCCAAATATTGTAGCTTCTCGAGTTGTCTTTACTGAGGTATTGGAAGCTTTACTGAGGTCGATAAATACAGCTGAAGTCTTCTTTTTATCGTTGAAATTCTTGTATATAATATTTACCAACTTAACTATTGCATCCTCCGCACTTTTACCTTCCTGGAAGCCATACTGATTATCCTCAATTATTTTATGGATATTTAAATATTTAATGAGACGGAATTTCAAAACTTTTTCCATAATTTTAGAGAAAACACTCAGTAAACTTATTGGTCGATAGTTGGAGGGATCCTTGATTCAATGGTGTTGCTACACCATTGTCAACTCTACACTCAGTTTATCAGAGATTGACAATGGTGTAACAACCAAACAGGTATTTCTAACTATCAATAAAATCTGTGGTTTTTGACAGTTCCTCAGTCATTTTATTCAATATGAATAATTACCACAATATCAACTTCTCAACCACACAAAAAGTAATCTCTCTATCATTCCATTTCTATCCAAAATGTCAAAATGAAAAAAACAAAACTTTTCAATCGAACAATCCTAGAAAAAGAAAAATATACAGTATCTGCACTCACTCTCTCTCTCAGGTCATGTGTTAATGGGGAGGATATTTTATATCCTTCTAAAAGAATCGACAACCATTTGTTGATACACCGCCGATTTATGAAGTTACATCACACTATTTTATTATCGTTATTCTAATTTCTTTCTATATTTATTCCCATTGATTATTATTTATACTTTGTGAAATTCGGTGAATAAATAAGCATTATCGTCATTTAATGTGAATTAGTCTATAAGCCAGTAAATATTGTAAATACCATAAAGAAATCTAATCTAATCTCTTTCCATTGCATCCTGTCGAAATGCAAACAAACAAAACAAAAGCATTATCGTATGTATCAAAAAAAATTAGAATAATTGACTAATAAAGATAATTGAGAAGTAAAATCACTGTACAAACTTTCGTGCAGTGTGAAAGTGATTTTGTGGTACAGTGAGGTCAACTAAAATTCATTTTTCAATACTGAATATAATATAAATTTATAAGCCAGCTTGGTGACTGCTCTGCTTAAAAAATATTCTAACAGCTACTTCAAGATTTGAGAAAGTGAACTTTATTCATGTTCTATAATTTATTTGAACACGTCATGGATTCCACCAAGTTCTTCCTCTTCAGTAGATGAGATTGAAGACTTTGAAGCCACTTTTTTGCTCCAAAACCCCCTCCCCCCTCTTCACCTCGTCCATCCCGCCACCCCTTCCCGCCACCCGCAGGTTGGGGGGGGGGTGTTGGGGGATGTTCTAAAAATAGATTTCCCCTTCCCCCTGACCAGTGGTGATGAGGGGGATGAAAAGAGATATCTCTCTCTCTCTCTCAAATAGATTTTCCCTTCCCCCTCCCCAGTATAGATGAGGGGGATTGAGAAAGTGAGGGAAAAAATAATTTCCCTTTGAGGAGGAAAAAATTCCCTTGCTGACAGATTGAAGTGAATCCTTTTCTCTAATGCTATATTGACAGATTGAAGTGAATCCTTCACTCTACATCTAATGCTATACTGTCAGATTAGAGTAAATCCTCACTCTACATCTAATGCTATACTGACAGATTGAAGTGAATCCTTCACTCTACATCTAATGCTATGCTGACAGATTGAAGTGAATCCTTCTCTCTAATGCTATCTGACAGATTAAGTGAATCCAGAGAGAGCTCAATGACTCTCTCTACATCTATACTGACAAATTAAGTGAATCCTTCACTCTACATCTATACTGACAGATTAAAGTGAATACCTCAATCACATCTATACTGTCATATTGAAGTGAATCCGAGAGAGGTCAATGAGCAAAGTTTCTTTTCTGCGAATTCGTGTACATCGCTGCCTATTTCATACTTTGCATCAATGTTTTCGCACAAGAAATTATTTGTTTGATACATATTTTTAAACAACAGAGAATCATACTGTTGAGCACTGAACAAAGCACACCAGCCATCTGGTCCATTTTTATTAATGTTACACACAGCATAACACCATGAACTAGTGAAAGAGCTGAAATTGGGTTTTGCAAAATCCTCTGGTATACATTGAACGTTAGTATGTGATCTTCTTGAAAACTTCGCTTTCTCAGTTCCTTTTGTGAAAATTTTCTCATAACCTACAATCTTTGCAAATGGTGATTTGAAATGGAATACAATATAATTATTAAACTGATCAATCATGGCAAGTTCTTTCACAATAATTTGATAACAATCTTGTTTAAACCAGTGAAGATCAACTGTAGCAATTTTCGTACTCGCTTGCTTGTCAACTTCTTTCTCTTCGGTGGCATTGTCAAATCCTCCATCTTTCTCCCTCCCCTCCTCTTCTCGTTTCTCCTCCTCCTCCACCTGCAGCGGCTTCTGGATCGGTGTACTGCACCTTGGTTCATAATAGAAACTATCGGAATCAAGATCACACTGGATACCAATAGACCGAGTTTTTGCTTTGTCCAAAATATCAGAACACAAAGAATAGGACATTTTAGATTTTACCTGTTCAAAGGTGAAACTGATAATGAACCAAATTTGTCAGAGTGCAAACCTTATATAATATTGCAACCGGTGCGCTCTATCAATTAAATTACTGAACTTCTTCCACCATGCTTGTCAGAGGTGTGTACTCCATCACACAATCGCAAATTAGAACGCAATAGGCAGAAGTATTTGCAGGTACTGCACTATTATTTATGTGGTGCGAACTGCCCAAGAATGGTTAAGTGAATTTTGCAAATTTGGTAATTCACAAATTTCCCAATGCCGGAAACCTAATTTCAGTGGAGTGTCAGCATCGAGCAGTCTCAAAAATTTCAGTCTTACATGATCTTCCAAAGTTATGTAGGGCATTCTCCATTGCAGTTTTGTAATTTTCACACTAATGCTTGTTCCACTTGCGGACTCAACACAATTTAGGTCTTTCAGTGACCTCAATGAGACGAGTTCCTGTTTCAAATTTAAAATTATTCTTTGAAAATCTTCAAAAAACAGGAGGATTAATTTCAGCGGTACACAGAAAGTGAATTTATTATCCGTTAGCTCATATCCTGCTCTGTCAAAACCAGCCAGGTGATATGTGTTTTTATCAAGCGTATTCTTCACTGGTATAGCTTTAATTGTAGATGTTAATCCAATCAATCTTGATTTAGAAATTTGCTGACCTGCTAATTCATATTGTATTTCGTCAAAAAGGTTGCTGATTACGTTACTGCTTAATTTATAGTCTAACGCAACTGGTGCATCAGCCGCGTATGTTCCCGGTTTTGTACAGTTAACTGTTCCCTCATTGAATATAAATTATTTGCAAGGTAAAGAATAGACATCTAAAGAATTTATGCCAATACGTGCCTCGTCAGAGTTTTTTTTTCCTGTCCCGAATAAACTGTAAGAGTGTGAATTGGAATTTGGATATATCATTATAAAACTGAAGGTCTGTCTCCACGTCCAGAATTTCACTAATTGCCGCCGCTCCTCCTAACATTCTGCCAATCAACTATAAAACCTAACTTTTCTAATATTCTCACACTCTTAGCTGACAAAGCACATTTGTTCTTAGGTGTTGACACTCTCACGTTCTTCTCTCTAATGACATTGCGTGTACACGTCTTATCTGAACGTGGATTGAAAACAAGATAACCCATTACGTTTACTTTTGTTTTTCACATATGTGCAACCTAATTGTAATTGTATCTCCACGGAAATCAATAAACGATCCGTTCTGGTCTGTTACCTTTACATTAATAGTTTGAATTCGATGCATATTCAAAGGTACATGAATAATCGGTGATGGTACTTCGTTCATTAAATAGCCGCTAGGAACCTTTGGTAAAAATTCGTAGATTATATGTTTTTGTTTTCCGTCAGAGTAACTACCACATGCTAAATTACACTCGAGTACAATACTACCAATGCTTGTTATGTTAACCAAATGCTGAGAATAATGCCATTCATTTGGCTGCAAAACAACATTATCAAAATCAAGTATCTTACCAATCGAATCAGTACGTGTTAAATCAATGGCTTTATCAGAATGAATTTCAATCTTCATAGTATTCACGTTTGGGCTCTAATCACTTCAAATAATATTTCCTTGGCATCAATTTCTAATCAGTTCAAATAATATTTCTAGCCATCAATTTCTAATCAGTTCAAATAATATTGGTAACAAATAATTGTTGCATGATCGAGTACTTTAAACAATAATATCTCATAATTCAATTTCTAATCGCTTCAAATAATATTTCCTTGCCATCAATTTCTAATCAGTTCAAATAATATTGATAACAAATAATAATAATAATCAAAGACTTGTATGTGCACAGATTTTTTTTAACAATCAGTCATGGAAAAAAATCTGTGCATACACAAGTTAATAATATTTATTGAAACTAACCTTTGTTTGTGAGAAGATTGACTCATCCTCATCCCCGCTAACTTCAGCCTCCTCCTCAAACGTCAAATTCTGCTTCCCCTGCTTCTGCCTGTTGTTCGGTAGAGTGGTTAGCACCGCTCGCCGCGGTGCCCAGGTAGCAGCTGGAGCCAAGCGTTGAATAGGGCTGTCTCCCAGCACAATCTCGCCGCCCGGTGATGGTGGTTCCACGTTGAGTGGAGAGACGGCAGGTGCAGCAGCAGCGGACGACTCAGCAGCAGTAGCAGCGATGGCAGCTTTCCGCTGCCAGTAGTTGAGCACGTGCTGGTGTGCTGGTGGGCTATCTGGCAGCACGTATGATGGAGAAGATGTTGATGGAGAACTCATCGTGAAGTGCACTCAAAGTAGACTCAGATGTAAATGACAATTCTCCTCTCATCACTTCTGTTCATATACAATACGTTTCTTTCTCTGTTCCAGGCTTGTGCGAGTGAGAGCAAAGCGTGCTACAAGGCGAAAAAAATTCAAATTTCTCCCCTACAACACGTGCTCCCACATCGTTATCGGCAACATTCAGATTTGTAAGTATTCTCTCTCCTATCACAAAAAACTGTCACTCAATCATTCTATATTTTCGAATAGCAACCTTGTACATGATTGTGTTGGAAGACAAAAAAAAAAATCTTGTCTAGAACTCTGCATGGGACAGTGTCTGCCCACACCTGCTGGAACCTGAAAAAAATCTCCTCCATGTGAACTCACTCAAACAATCTATATTTTGAATAACCTCTAATGATGCTTATTGATTTCTAATATTATCAGTTATTAAATATTTCATTGTTTTCACAGCATTTTCTCACCTCTCAACATAGGGCTCACTCGAACAATCTATATTTTGAATAGCATTCTCGCCTCTCAATTGATTTCTAATATAATCAGTTATTGAATATTTCATGGTTTTCACAGCATTTTCTCACCTCTCAACACAGCTTCCGACCTCATAACCAGTTGAGCTCTCATCGAGGCAACACACCTGAGAGGTTAGCGAGCAATCTGAAAGGAAGCATAGCCTGTATCTACACCTGAGATGCTAGCTCACAATTGAAAAGGAAGCATACTCATCTATACATCTACAGTCGAGGAGATTCACGCAGCATCACCCAACACATGTAAGTAAATTTGACTTTGATTTTATCCTCTGTGGAGGAGCGGAAAATTGTTCTCGGAGGACAATATTTGTCCTCCAAGGACAGTTTTTGTCCTCGGAGGGGAGGATTTTTGTCATCGGAGGACAATTTTTGTCCTCGGAGGGGAGGATTTTTGTCATTGGAGGACAGTTTTTGTCCTCGGAGGACAATTTTTGTGCTCCAAAAAAAACCTTCTACAACATACTGCATGCATGCGATTTCAGCTCATCTTTATGGTATATCCCGAAAATCCTCTCCCCGCTCTTCTTCCTCACACTCTTCATATAAACGAAATGGTAAATGCATTACTTTTTCAAATGGATTTTCGATAATATATTTGCAATAGACACATTGCAGATCGAATGGATTTTTATGAAAGAAATAACCATTTCTCGCAAAATACTCTGCTTTATCGGATAATGATTTACGATAGTCACAATGTAGATGATGCTTTTCAAAATACTCTCCTTGAATGGATGAATCTTCGATTAAAAGTTGAATATCTTTCTTCATATTGCCATAGAATATTATTATCGAAATTCTCCTCTTCAATTGTTATATTATTATATTTCCTTCTACAGTTCGGGCTGTACCTTGCATGTTCTATTGCTGGTATGTCACTTTCTTCCCATTTTCCCAAACAAATTAAACAAAATACACATCGCACAATGTCTGGCGCAGATGAGAATATAAATCCCTCTTTCGCCATGTTTTCCGCGGACAAATGAGGAGAAGATTTCGTCCACCTTTACATTTATAGTTTGAATTCGATGCGTATTCAAAGGTACATGAATAATCGGTGATGGTACTTTGTTCATCAAATAGCCGCTTGGAACCTTTGGTAAAAATTCGTAGATTATATGTTTTTGTTTTCCGTCAGAGTAACTACCATATGCTAAATTACACTCGAGTACAATACTACCAATGCTTGTTATGTTAACCAAATGCTGAGAATAATGCCATTTATTTGGCTGCAAACAACATTATCGAATCAAGTATCTTACCAATCGAATCAGTATGTGTTAAATCAATGGCTTTATCAGATGAATTTCAATCTTCATAGTATTCACGTTTGGGCGTATAATAAGTTTATTCTTTCCATCAATATTCAATTTATTCTTTAAAGATTTTATAATCTCCTCAACTTCATATGCACCCATATTCAGCTCAATTAATCTATCACCATATTTGAAGCTGGAATTTGTTCCTTTGTTAATGTTTGCAATAGTATTGTAACTACAAAAATTAATCAATCCAATTTCCCATTCACAATTTTTATCCAATTCTATAATCTCTTGTAAATGTTCGTAGAGGTTACTTGTGTTAGATCTCAATGTAATAACAACCATCTTGTAATGTGTTTTCAGCACAAACACTTAATTACAACTGATTTGCAAGAAACAATAATGTAAGATGACCACAAAAATCGCTATTTAATGGTTGCATGTGCTCTACATTATAAAATATATTTACTCCAATTTCTTTTTCCCAATACTTGTCCAATTCATATGGCGGTTGTAAATTTCCAATTGGATCAAAATACCAAACATTGGAGCCGACTTTTTATATGCAACCCAATGTGTACCATCCTCACTTTCCCTCGCTAAATTCACAATGGCATTCTCGTTTTTTAGAATTTTTTTGGGTAATGCATCTAGCATATACCTCTTAGCCAAATCTGTAATAATTTCGACCAATCAATCAAATCATAATTACTCAATTCTTCTTCAATATTCATGTCTTCTTCTTCTTCTTCCTCTTCTTCTTCCCACTCTTCTTTGTTGTTCTACATTTCTTAACTTGTTTTTGAGGGAATAAACTCACTCCATATGATGATGGGTGTGGTGGAGCGGGTGGAATCAAAACTCTCCCCCCACTAATACTAGGAAAAGGCTTCAAAAAATACCTTTTTCCTGCAATATGCTTCTTCAACTGAGCTATAGCTTTGCGTCTAATATCATTACTATAACTTCTCCTCTCATTCTTCCCCTTCTTCTTCTTCTTTCTCAAAGACTCACCAAACGCTGCTTTAGCTTTCATGACGTTTGTAACAAGATAGCTAAGTGCTTTCTCAGAAGGAGGTGTTTGTGGATTCTTGAAAATGTCCCACGCAGCGTTTGCTAGAGCTCTGTCAGCTACCGCTCGAGTTTTATTATCACTATTTTGCGTATACACTATATCATGTACCTTACAGGCTCTATCTAATGAATTTATACCTTGATCACCTCTCTTTAACCTTTCATTAACCTTTGTGCCTGGGCCACACCACTGGTATCCGGGAATATGGATTTCATCCTGCAGGTTATCAATTACCTTATTTAAAATAGTTGATGTCACATTACCTGCCAAACCTGACACCTCTTAAAAAGTTTTGCCGCTGAACTGAAGATTCCTTTACCTCATTTCCTCAAACTCTGCTTTCTCCTACATACCATTTTCTCACCTTTCAACTCAATGGTTGAACATTAACTGAGGTTAATTAATTAATTAATCATCACACCAACTTAATCAAAAGAAAATCGAATTGGTTTAATTTTCAATCGAGTTGGAAATGAATTCACATGCTATTGCTATGATACATTGCTTGATTGATAAGAATATTATTTCAAATAACAAATAATCTGAAAAGGTGAAGGCAATTTGAAAAGGGGGGGAAATGACGCCGCCATTGCGCACCCACCCACATCAGCAGGGACACGTGCCAAACAGATGTGGGAGGGAGCTAGTCACCGAAGCCGCCGCTTGGCTGTACGACTGTGTGTGTGTGTGGTGTGTGTGTGTGTGTGTGTGTGTGTGGTGTGTGTGTGTGTGTGTGTGTGTGTGTGTGTGTGTGTGTGTGTGTGTGTGTGTGTGTGTGTGTGTGTGTGTGTGTGTGTGTGTGTGTGTGTGTGTGTGTGTGTGGTGTGTGTGTGTGTGTGTGTGTGTGTGTGTGTGTGTGTGTGTGTGGTGTGTGTGTGGTGTGTGTGGTGGTGTGTGTGGTGTGTGTGTGTGTGTGTGTGTGTGTGTGTGTGTGTGTGTGTGTAGCAGTAAAGACTACTGAGCATGTGTTAGCAAGAAAACTATAAAAGGGGCGCTTACCTTATTTAAATACCATTCACAACAGAGTGTAAGCACGTGAACCATTTCTTCTGTGTGTTTCTACTATTCATTGTGAACTTATCAACAACAACAGGTAAAAATGAAAACAATTTTTATAAAAACAATATTAAAATTCATTCACTACTTTTACACATACATTCATCTATACAATTCGTAACACATAAGTCGACAGATGGTATAGATATAAAAATAGGTCATGTTTAACAATTTTTATATTGGTCCAATTTGCCGACTTATGTGTTACCATCATCACAAAATTTTCACACTTGACGTTAAATTGGTGTATTTCCTCTGAGCTAATGCAGGAAGCAAATCGTTGTGGTAAATACACCTCACTAGTATATTTGCTTCCTGCATTGGTAATTTTTAAAATTACCCGTCGTCCATGCATATCTGTTTGTTCCCTCGCTGCAATAATGAGGTAGGGAGTATGCTCCTTCAACTCCCTCAGCGGGATCCACAATTTAGGCGTTGGTGCATTTACGATTGTTACAAACTCCATCTCATCCTCCTCCCCTCGCCGCAGCTCCTTCATCAGTGGGACCATGGATGAGTTCTCGTCCATTCCAGCACGTTTCTGTTGAAAAATATTTGATTAGTGTCTTATTTGTTTCAAATTATCATCAAATCAGATTCAGCGAATCATACTAGAGAACTTGATCAATAGATAATTGTCATAATCTCAACTTGACATCATCGGATTAACATTCTCTGCATAAAGTGAGTAATATCATTTATTGTAATAATATAGGTAACAAATAATTTATGCATGATCGAGTACTTTAAACAATAATATCTCATAATTCAATTTCTAATCACTTTCAATAATATTTCCTCGCCATCAATTTCTAATCAGTTCAAATAATATTGATAACAAATAATTGTTTGATGATCGATTACTTTAATCAATAATATCTCATAATTCAATTTCTAATCACTTGAAATATATTTCCTTGGCATCAATTTCTAATCAGTTAAAATAATATTGCCAACAAATAATTGTTGCATGATCGATTAATTTAATCAATAATATTTCATAATTCAATTTCTAATCAGTTCAAAAATATTTCCTAGCCATCAATTTCCAATCAGTTCAAATAATATTGGTAACAAATAATTGTTGCATGATCGAGTACTTTAAACAATAATATCTCATAATTCAATTTCTGATCGCTTCAAATAATATTTCCTTGCCATCAATTTCTAATCAGTTCAAATAATATTGATAACAATAATAATAATAATCAAAGACTTGTATGTGCACAGATTTTTTTTAACAATCAATCATGGAAAAAAATCTGTGCATACACAAGTTAATAATATTTGTTGAAACTAACCTTTGTTTGTGAGAAGATTGACTCATCCTCATCCCCGCTAACTTCAGCCTTCTCCTCAAACGTCAAATTCCGCTTCCCCTGCTTCTGCCTGTTGTTCGGTAGAGTGGTTAGCACCGCTCGCCGCGGTGCCCAGGTAGCAGCTGGAGCCAAGCGTTGAATAGGGCTGTCTCCCAGCACAATCTCGCCGCCTGGTGATGGTGGTTCCACATTGAGTGGAGCAGGTGCAGCAGCAGCGGACGACTCAGCAGCAGCAGCAGCGATGGCAGCTTTCCGCTGCCAGTAGTTGAGCACGCACTGGTGTGCTGGTGGGCTATCTGGCAGCACGTATGATGGAGAAGATGTTGATGGAGAACTCATCGTTAAGTGCACTCAAAGTAGACTCAGATGTAAATGACAATTTTCCTCTCATCACTTCTGTTTATATACCATACGTTTCTTCCTCTGTTCCAGGCTCGTGCGAGTGAGAGCAAAGCATGCTACAGGCGAAAAAAATTCAAATTTCTCCCCTACAACACGTGCTCCCACATCGTTATCGGCAACATTCAGATTTGTAAGTATTCTCTCTCCTATCACAAAAAACTGTCACTCAATCATTCTATATTTTCAAATAGCAACCTTGTACATGTGTTGGAAGACAAAAAAAAAAATCTTGTCTAGAACTCTGCATGGGACAGTGTCTGCCCACACCTGCTGGAAGCTGAAAAAAATCTCCTCCATGTCAACTCACTCAAACAATCTATATTTTGAATAACCTCTAATGATGCTTATTGATTTCTAATATTATCAGTTATTAAATATTTCATTGTTTTCACAGCATTTTCTCACCTCTCAACATAGGGCTCACTCGAACAATCTATATTTTGAATAGCATTCTTGCCTCTCAATTGATTCTAATATTATCAGTTATTGAATATTTCATGGTTTTCAGAGCATTTTCTCACCTCTCAACACGGCTTCCGACCTCATAACCAGTTGAGCTCTCATCGAGGCAACACACCTGAGAGGTTAGCGAGCAATCTGAAAGGAAGCATAGCCAGTATCTACACCTGAGAGGCTAGCTCACAATCGAAAAGGAAGCATACTCATCTATACATCTACAGTCGAGGAGATTCACGCAGCATCACCCAACACATGTAAGTAAATTTTACTTTGATTTTATCCTCTGTGGAGGAGCGGAAAATTGTTCTTGGAGGACAATATTTGTCCTCCGAGGACAGTTTTTGTCCTCAGAGGACAATTTTTGTCCTCGGAGGGGAGGATTTTTGTCATCGGAGGACAATTTTTGTCCTCGGAGGGGAGGATTTTTGTCATTGGAGGACAGTTTTTGTCCTCAGAGGACAATTTTTGTGCTCCAAAAAAAACCTTCTACAACAAACTGCATGCATGCGATTTCAGCTCATCTTTATGGTATATCCGGAAAATCCTCTCCCCGCTCTTCTTTCTCACACTCTTCATATAAACAAAATGGTGAATGCATTACTTTTTCAAATGGATTTTCGATAATATATTTGCAATAGACACATTGCAGATCGAATGGATTTTTATGTAAGAAATAACCATTTCTCGCAAAATACTCTGCTTTATCGGATAATGATTTATGATAGTCACAATGTAGATGATGCTTTTCAAATATACTCTCCTTGAACGGATGAATCTTCGATCAAAAGTTGAATATCTTTCCTCATATTGCCGTAGAATATTATTATCGAAATTCTCCTCTTCAATTGTTATATTATTTATTTCTTCTACAGTTCGGGCTGTACCTTGCATGTTCTAGTTGCATGGTATGGTCACTTTCTTCCCATTTCCCAAACAAATTGAACAAAATACACATCGCCACAATGTCTGGCGAGATGAGAGAATATGAATCCCTCTTCGCCATGTTTCCGTGGACAAATGAGGAGAAGATTTCATCCATCTTTTATCAAAGATAATAATCTTAATCTTTCATGCAACATTATGTGATATTGAGATATCATTTTCACACAGCCTTCTTCTACCAATGCCGATTCACAACTGATACAAAAACATACATGAAACTCTAATTCTATGTCATCCTGATCGTTATTCTTTTGTTTTTCAGAATCTAACATCATGCCGAGGGAACGCAGACTACACGGCATCAATTCTGCAGCGGTGCGTCATCGCATAACCATCAATGATCCCGAGGAAACCAATATTGGAAACATGCTCGAGAGATCGAAACGCTGCGTTTTCGATATAATTAGGGAGCACGCAGCATGCCATGACGCAAACATGAAGTGGTTCATCGTGTTGAATGTTTTGTTGTATAAATTAGTGGTGATGGATGATGAGGTTAGCGAGACTGTCTCATCTCTAATAAATCTTCATAGTTACTCCAGCATTTTCCGCACTTGTAAGCACCAAATTAATCTTTAAATGCTAAAAGGCGATGCAGGAAAAACTCATTCCTGTTTAGTTAATACTGCGAACGGGAAAAACGGGCTATCGAGTCTTCTCTCTAATCATTCAAAATGCAACGGACAAGTACACATTTGCAATTTCTGTTTCCATAGATTTACATCAAACTAATCCAAAAATTGTGATGGTAAAGCAAATTTTGATGAAACATGAACAGCTTTGTTCCAAGTTTGAATCACAGCGAGTTTCATATCCTAAACGCGGAGAGACAATCAAATTCCAGAAACTGAGCGCGATGTTGAAGGAAGAGTACACCATTTACGCAGATTTAGAAACTTATGTTGTTAATATCGATAATAATGGTGATGATGATGAATCCAACTCCGCCAGTGCCGGTCACAAGCCGGGCCCGCTCATCTTGCAATGATGAGGAAGGAGGAGTGGGAGGAGTAACAACCTTGTGAAAAAAACTAGGGTTTATCTGGCTCCGGATGGTAGCACCCTGTAGGCCCCTGCCTAGGATACTAGGTGAAAACCGGTCAATGGTCACGATGGCAGAAGAGGAGTCAAATCCCAACGGCAGTGTGGGCGGAAGAGCCTAGGGGAGTTAACCCTGAAGGAAAATCTGGCAGGTGTCCTAGGCCATAAAGCGGCGGCCCCGCTAAGGCACTCGGGTATTGTGGGCTAATAACCCGCATACCTTAAATCAACCTTATTACTGAACTGAAGAGAATGAAAACCGGACCGGAAATATAGGAACATTTGGAATGAAACAAAAAACTCGAATTGGATTTTGGAATATACGGACTTTAGGAGAGAGAGGAAAACTAATACAGGTGGTTAGGGAGATGATTGCTCACAAATTGGATATTCTTGGCTTGTGTGAGGTTAGATGGCCTGACTTTGGTGAAATGAAAACAAGTGATGACACAACCTTCATCTACTCAGGTGAAACTGGAGAAAATGCAGAACGTAGAAATGGAGTTGGCATACTCATGAGCAAGATAGCTAGGAGGAGCTTAATGAGTTGGAACCCCGTCTCAGATTGAATTTTGACTGCTAGATTCAAAACAAAGATTAGACACGTTACCATTATACAGTGCTATGCCCCAACAGAGACTATTGAGGATCAAATGAAGGAGGCTTTCTATGAAGAGTTGAATGAAACTATAAGAACTGTCAACCAGAGAGATATAGTAATAGTGATGGGGGATCTAAATGCTAAGTTGGGTGCAGATAATGAAGGATTAGAGCACATAATGGGAAAGCATGGTCTAGGTGAGCGTAACATAAATGGAGAAATGTTTATTGACTTTTGTGCAGACCGTGATCTTGTAATTGGCAGAACTCTATTTCCTCATAAGAAAGCCACAAAGTATCCTGGGTATCTCCAGACCATCTCACTGGAAATCAGATTGACCACTTTGCTGTTAGTAGAAAATTCAGGAGGTGTCTCACTGATGTACAAAATAAGAGAAGGGCAGATGCAAATAGTGATCATCATTTAATGGTAGCTACGTTTGCTATGAAGATAATGGCTGCAGGAGGAATTTGTGAGTCCCAGAATGCGATTTGATGAAGCAAAGCTGAGGAATGAAAACCCAGTTTGCTCTTGAAGTCAAAAACCGCTTTGATGTTTTGATGCAGGTGAATGATGAGAGAAGTGTTGACAGTCTATGGATGATGTTAGAGAAGCTTACCTAGAAACAAGCAAATCTGTTCTAGGTAAGAGAGATCACCAGAAGAAGGACTGGATGTCTGATGATATATGTCTACTGCACAGCGCTTTACTGACATGCAAGAACGCTGAGAAATATTTCAAATGAGGCAATAAAGGGCTTGTAGATAAATGCTAGAAGACAAAGGAAATGAGAGTAAATGCAAGAACAGACATGCTTTTGAAAATGGGCGCTCCAATATCGAGCTGGTAGAGTCCTTTTTATACTTGGGTAGTATGGTCACTGTAGAAGGAGGAGCTGATCAAGATGTAAAGAGTCGATCAAGAAAGCAAACGGAGCTTTTATACAATTGAGGCCATTTTGGCAAATAAAAATATATCCAAAGCCACAAAGATTCGACTCTTCAATAGCAATGTAAAATCAGTCCTCTTATATGGATGTAAACCTGGAAGGTGACTTCAGTGACCTCTAAAATGTTACAAGTATTTGTAATAGATGTTTGCATCGCATGTGGGCATCAGATGGCCAGAGGTTATCAGCAACGAAGCACTATGGGAGTCTACCTGTCAGGATCCAATCCAAATGCAGATAAAAGGAAGAAAATGAAGATGGATTGGGCACACATTGCGCAAGGAAGAAGGTGCCTTCTTTCTGACTGGAATCCTCAAGGACACCATGCAAGAGGACGCTCAAAAATCACGTGGAAGCATTCCATCCAGACAGAAATTGGGAAAGCCGGCAAAACGTGGTTGGAGGTCAAGGCGTTAGCACGCGACAGAGTTGGATGGAGGACATTCTCGGAAGCTCTATGCTCCTCAAGGAGCGACAGGAACTAAGTCAAGTAAGTAAGTGATGAATCCGATTGGGATGAAATCAGCCATAGCTATACAAGAAAACAGCATGACATATTCCCTGCGGCTATTGTTTTGTTGTTATCGATGTGAACGGGGAAATCGCTTACGGACCTGTACTCCATAGATTGAGTAGTTTAGATGGAAAAATCATGAAGAAATTTCTTCAGGAAATTACAGATCTCAGCAACATTTTGTATGAGGATATGAAACGAGAAATTCCGATGCAAGCTTTATCCGAAAGTGAAGAGCGCGAATTTCAAAATTCGGTAGACTGCGGGCTTTGTGCTGAACCATTTTTAGACACCGATATTAAATGTCGTCACCACGCGCACAAAACTGGAAATTACCTATGTGCGCGGCACACGTTCTTGTAATTGATCGCTCGTACTCCGGAGTACATTTTGTGTTATTTTCACATTTCTCCAGGTTTTTTTCACTCTACTGAGAGATTTTTGACACTTCAGTAGGAAATTAAATTTTCAGATTCCTACAAGTTTATGAGCAGATCCTTGGAAGTATTGGTGCGTAATTTGGTGCAAAGTACAGACATGGAAAAGAAATTTGAATGTATTTTTCAGCGTTTCATGATCCCCCACGTGAACACAGACAACTCTTGTTGAAAAAAGGAATATATCCTTACTATACATGAGTTGTCCCAAAAAATTCGCGGAACATTGCTTCCTCCCATCGAATGTTCCATAATGATGTACTGATACACCTCTGTATCGCGAAGAATATGAGCATGCGCAAAGAGTGTTCTCAACTTCGAGCTGAAATTGCTTGGTGAATCACCATTTCTATTTTATGTTTGGACGTGATGCTATTAGCCGAAGTTTTGAATCCATGAGGTCTACGCTTTTTAGCTCATACTGCCTTGATGTCACCCATTTTCTTTCCCTCGCGCACTTTACTTGGAATTGTATGTGAAACACACTAAAGTCGAACAGAATTGATTACTCATCCTGCATGCATCTCATGTTTGAGGCAGTGATGAGGGGGGGGTGTCATTTATCGGTAAACGTTATTGTGAGGTGAATAACAAACATCTACCCGAAACATATGACCCTTCAAAACGAGTAAGTAATTATCTCCTTTATATCGATGCAAACATTTTATACTCGGAAGCTATGAGCTGAAGCTTACCTGTTGGAAATTTCAAATTCCCTCAGAGGAAGAAATTTCCAAGCTTGATTTCGCGAATTTGGACAGCAATCAGAAACCGGATATATGATAGAATGTGATCTCAAGTACCCTCAGGAGTTACTTGATAAGCATGCCAGCTTCCCACTCGTGCCTCTCCACCAAACACCGCGGCACGAATTGCTGTCAAACTACAAACAAATGAGAACGGTCAAACGGAACCACAAAGCTCAGAACACACTTTTTGACTGTGAAAAGTACATTGTCCATTACCTCAATTTAAAGCTCTACCTTCAGCTCGGCTTGCAATTATCAAAAGTACATCGCGTCATTAGCTTTCCCCAATCTCCCTGGCTGAAAAGCTACATCGACTTCAATATCCGGAATAGACAGAACGCAAAAAATAAATTTGAAATATCCTTCTTTAAGGCCTGTTGCAATCTTATCTTTGGCAAGACAATACAATCAAGTCACAAGCAAATCATATAGGTAAGAAATCACCTTGCTATGCTTTCAACGAAGGCTGTTTCAACGACCCCCACTCCTCCCCCTATCACGTGATCACACACCATATCACATGACCAGTCTTTGTCAGCATCCAAATCTTGTTTCAATAAGTCTGTATGACGTCATTTCTCAACTATCTTACTATAAATACCACTGCATTGATCTGTATTCGTTCAGTTTGATAGTGTCAACGGTGGAGTAAACATGGATACTTCTAAGGTGTTAATGTGCTATGCTCTGTGGTAATAAAATCAAGCCTACCAATGAGCGGTTTTGGTTGTGGCTCCTATCAGAGAACTTGTGCAATGACAACCTTGTGACAGACATTGGAAATATTGATTACCTGCTGGGGAAGAACTGTTTGTGCAGGATGACTCAAATCTTGTGCCTATTACAGAACCTTTTTGTGACAATATAATGCTTGTGAAAATCTGTGCTTTGGATGATTGTGAGGCAATGGATAAGAGACGTTTTGTTCTAAAAAAGGATTATGTGATGCATTCAACTTATATTTGAGAGGCAATTCTCCAATATGGTGTCAGCTAAACATGGAGTCAAAGCAAAGCTACCTTACCTATTGGACAGTGGAAGTGATATGTCTCAAAAGATTCTACAAGTGCTTGACAATGACAATTACAAGAAGGAAACAAAATATTCAGGAACCAGGGGGATACCTTACAAAGTGGAGCTTGCAGATGTCCCAATTGCTACATTGATAGGAGAACGACCGAGATTATTGGAGCAGCTGAGGAAGGAGCACTTCTATCTACTAGACTTGGACATAACACAGGACTTTGCTGGAATATCAACAAGAAGGAATGGGTGACTTTCTAACTACAAATCATTGTTTCTGCTTCCAAGGAGAATATAAAGAAGACTATAATGTGATAGTAGATAACAATAAAACTGTTGGGAATGATTGCTTGACTTGGGTTAATAAAATGGGGGTAAAAAATTATATGAGTTGTATGTCAAATCACAAGCCCTGGTGTAAATGAGCAGTTAGGTAACCATATTGTATACTTTATTGCCTGTCCAGATACAAGATTACGGAAAACCTTACCTCTGATGCCGCTAAAATGCATGGTATTACACATTTGAAGCTACAATAATAACTATAGTTAACAATAGAGACAATAGCAAAATCTTTGACCCTATTCAAGATAGCTTGTCACTCTTGAATGATAGTAGAAATTATTCCAAAATGCTCCAATTTATTCTGTGTCCTTGGCTAAAATGTGGAGAAACAGACAGATAATTTAAAAAATAGTTGTTCTTTGGTCTCTAATGATCTTCTACAGTATGTTTACTGGGGTAATAGCAATACCAAGAAATGACTGGAGTACAAGTAAAGCTCCCCACTGACCCACAACATAGAAATAAAATAATTTCTCATGTTATTTCTGCATTCAGCTTCAATTTACTACCTATAAATTATGTAGAGATTTTCGAGGATCCATCAACAAAAAAAATCAGTTTCTCACAAAAGTGTTATATTAAGAGTAGTGAGACATATTTCTTCAAGTCAACCACAGTTTTCTCTACCATATCAAAGTTGTAGACTTAGATGAGTTGGCCTTGTAGCAACAGATAACTTGATACCACAAGTCTTAAGAAACGAGCAAACATAACTTGTAAGTTTCTCCCATACCCTGTTGAAGAGATACAGCCCTTGTCTCCTATAACAGTGCTATCAGCCAAGAAGCGTAAGCTAGAAATGGATGAAATTGATCTAAAACGGGGGAAAATTGATTTTTGAAGCCATGCAGTCATTTAGGGAACAGCATAAGCAGCTGGCAGAATTGAGGAAGAAATAGAAAATTTGAGAGAGGAACTTGAGCCATTTTCCATTCACATTGGCAAAATTTTGATCTAAGTGGAGTGTACAATGTGACTGCATTGACTGTGAATAATACTGGGAAATTCCCATATGTAGGTGTACTGGGGGAGAAAGATGATTTGAAAATGTTTACTTTGTAAGGGGTGCCATAAGAATTTTTCTATTAATGCATACAAAGCTATCGAAACTCTCAAGAAGGATGGTTATTTGTAATCCCTACACTGACAAAAAAAAAATAATTTGTCTACCAAGGAAGAGAAAATTTGTGTAATTAAAGTCAATGGTATGACAAGCTATAATGGTCATACATTTCCTAGAATAGAATCACTTTAGTTTCTGTCAGATGTTTGAAAAACTTGGAAGACACTCCCTTCACACAAAAGAAGTGGAGCAGTATAATAACATCACAATGCTGGAAATTAAAGGGAAAGTAAAAGTAGGACAGTGCAAAAGATTAGAAGAGTACCACAAGTACAGAGTTGGTCATTATTGCAATAAAAGAAGTGTACAATAGAAACAATACTCGGTAAATTCTGCAGTTTGAAAATCTGGAAGCATTGTATGTGTCAAACTTTTGGTTGGAGGAAGAATTTGAAAAGCCAACATAGATTTGAATATAAATTAGAATCAAGCTAGATTTTTTAAAAATATACACCTAGTAGGAATAAGGAAAGAGTTTCTTTCTGTATTTGATTTGGCCATAGATATGCTTTGATGTATGTATAATAATTTAAAAATAAAGAAAATTATTGTGACATTGAGTGTTGACATTTACCTCTTCCCCCTTCTCCTGATTCCTCTCTCATTTTCTCTTTCCTGCTAAACAAGTGGAGGAGGAGGACAAAGGAGGAGAACGGAGGACAATTTTTGTCCTCGGAGGGGAGGATTTTTGTCCTCAGAGGGGAGGAGGAGGAGAACAGAGTACAAAGGTGGAGGAAGGAGGACACAGAAAATCGAAGGTTAGTTAGTTTTCTGATTGGTGTATGATCATAAGAGAGGTAGGTGGAGTGGGGGTCGTTGAAACAGCCCTTGTTGAAAGCATAGCAAGGTGATTTCTTACCTATATGAAAATCTGCTAGGTAAGAAGGAGGTATTATACCGGATGTTCTTGGATTTCGCGCCCTCGTATTATGATCATTCAATCAATAGTGAACTCGGAACAGAAATTGACTTTAAAACGTTTTGTGAATCAACACCGCTGATTGTTGTAGATTGTTCGCACCAAGCAAGTCATTTGAAATCATCGACAGATGTTCGTATTGAAATGGAATTCAATAGTGCAGTACCTGCAAATACTTCTGCCTATTGCGTTTTAATTAGTGATCGTGTGATGGAGTACACACCTCTGACGAGCATGGTGAAAGAAGTTCAGTAATTTTATTGATAGAGCGCACCGGTTGCAATATTATATAAGGTGTGAACTCTGACAAATTTGGTTCATTATCAGTTTCACCTTTGAACAGGTAACATCTAAAATGTCCTATTCTTTGTGTTCTTATATTTTGGACAAAGTGCAAACTTGGTCTATTGGTATCAGTGTGATCTGATTCTGATAGTTTCTATTATGAACCAAGGTGCAGTACACCGATCCAGAAGCCGCTGCAGGTGGAGGAGGAGGAGAAACGAGAAGAGGAGGGGAGGGAGAAAGAGGGAGGATTCGACGATGCCGCCGAAGAGAAAGAAGTGGACAAGCAAGCGAGTACGAAAATTGCTACAGTTGATCTTCACTGGTTTAAACAAGATTGTAATCAAATTATTGTGGAAGAACTTGCCATGATTGATCAGTTTAATAATTATATTGTATTTCATTTCAAATCACCATTTGCAAAGACAGAATTGAGTGCAAAATTGTATAACAATGTAACATGGTTAGAACGTCACTATCATAAGATAAAATGGG
>NC_052519.1:1609765-1635917 GCF_014356525.2 Nilaparvata lugens
TTTTGATGAGGAGGGGTACAAAATTTTTCTTGGTGGTACAAAAAGGTACAAAAATCCAGCTTCCATTTGGTATGGGCTTCATTGCATTTTGCACAAGTCGGGGTCCTGCCCCCGACTTTTCAAGCGCTTGTACCCCAAAACGGGGGGCGGTACAAAATTTTTTTTTTGGTGGTACAAAATGGTACAAAAATCAGAGAACACAATGGTATAATTTTCGTTCAAATCTGTGCAGGTCGGGGAGAGGCATAAACCTGTACCCCGACTTTTCATATGCAATTTCTTCAAAATGGGGAGGGGTACAAAATTTTTTCTTGGTGGTACAAAAAGGTACAAAAATCTAGCTTCAATTTGGTATGGGTTTCATTGCATTTTGCTGAAGTCGGGGTCCCGCCCCCGACTTTTCAATCGCTTGTACCCCAAAATGGGTGGGGTACAAAATTTTTTTGGTGGTACAAAATGGTACAAAAATCAGAGAACACGATGGTATAATTTTCGCTCAAATCTGAACAAGTCGGGGAGAGGCATAAACCTGTACCCCGACTTTTCAAATTCGATTTTTTCAAAATGGGGAGGGGTACAAAAATTTTTCTTGGTGGTACAAAAAGGTACAAAAATGGTACAAAAATATGGTATAATTTATTTTCGAATTCGAGAAAGTCGGGGACCAGGTTTATGCTGCTTTGAAAAGCTTTGGAAACAAAGATTCATATAACAATTAATTGACCGAGCGGAGTGAGGTCTAAGATGCAAGTCGACAGTTTTGCATTTCTCTTTATGTTTATATGCTTTTTTGTTCATATCTATGTTTTTATGTTCCGCATTTACAGCGAAACGCAGCAATAGATTTTCATGAAATTTGACAGGCGTGTTCCTTTTTGAATTTCGCGTCGACGTAAACATACGGTTCTTTGAAATTTTGCATTTTAAGGATAATACAAAAGGAATAGGAGTCTTCTTTGAACGCCAATATTACCGTAAAAATCAGACTTTAGAATATTATTCATAATAAATCAGCTGTCTAGTGGACCATAATACTACCCGTTCAAAAACATTGAACATCTTGAAAATGTATCTTTCCATCAACATTAGTAAACAGTTGACTATAATACTACCCGTTCAAAAACATCGAACATCTTGAAAATGTATCTTTCCATCAACGTTGTAGACAGTTGCAGCCAGACATGATAACAGCGCTCACACTCACATTCCGTGACGACACGTCACGGTACGATAGGACAGAAAGCTGTATATTTATTTAGGATTTTTTCTAGACGTTTTAAATTGATAAATTATTTATTAATTCCTGAGAAAACATAACAACAGGTCAATGTAACTTACTAAGCACGAGGTCTACTGTTCACAGAACTACTAGTTGATAATGACCGTATCAATTAATTGAGAAACCGTATTCTTGTTGCTCGATAAATTGCATGCATTTCCTAGAAGAGAATGTACTCATTATGAAATATTCAAGCATAATAATTTCTATAACCATTATCAACCTTGCCAGATGAAATCAATACTTCAAATACTCAATCATAATTTTGATAATACTCCTGATATTCAGGCCAACTTCCGAACTGACATTTATTCACGAGAAAATATATAAACTGATAGCCTACAGTACTCCTCTATTATTTATGAAGAGAGTTGAATTTTTATCATTCCATCATACAGTACATACTATCTTTTTCCAATAGAATGAATGCTTCATTAAATATTTCAATTCATCCACAATCAGTCTTCAAGTCGTAATTTTAGAGTTAAAGCTTGATCTCATTCATTCAAAACGTTGGCCGTAAAGCCTGAGCCAGTGCACTCTCTGGCTACGTCTCCGATCCCGAAGAATATCCGTCTATGTCTCGGGACGATGAGTGGCCGTAGTCGAGTGGATCAGATGCTGGCTTTATGATTCAGAGGCCCGGGTTCAAATCCCAGCCCCGGCAAGATATTTATCTCGAGCCACTCCCGTGTTTCGGATGGACACGTTAACCGTCGGTCCCGGCTGCCTAGAAAGCAGTCGTTAGGTCATGTCAGAGGCCCTGAAATTGATCAGTTGCGACCTAAAAACTCTGACACCAGACCTGAGCCAGCCAGGTCACTCGACATCATCATCATCATCATTCATTCATGATACATTCTTTGATTCATTTTCTCATGATCCATTCTTTCATCATCAATCTCTGATAATATATGATTCCATATTCCAAACTCACATTTTCAAAATAAAATCACAATTCAACTAATTTTCTACCAGGAAATTGGCATCTTAATTGGAACAAATTATCAGTCATGAAATGATACGTCCTTCAAGCAACATTCTTTAATACATTCTTCTACACATACATTTTTCTACATTCAGTTCATCATACAGTACATATCTTTTTCCATTCTAATGCATGCTTCAGCAAATATTTCAATTCATCCACAATCAGTCTTCAAGACGTAATTTTAGAGTTAAAACTTTATTCCATTCATTCTTAGATTCATTTTCTCATGATCCATTCTTTCATCGTCAATGTCTGATAATATATGATTACATATTCCAAACTCACATTCTCAAACTAAAATCTCAATTCAACTAATTCTCTACCAGGAAATTGGCATCTTAATCGAAAAAATGATCAGTCATGAAAACGATTCATACTTTATCCTACATTCTTTAATACAAAGCCTAATGGATACCATAGTATTTGAAAGGTAAATATTCATAACTTCGTATATACGAACTTATAACTTTCGATACAACTCTAGAACCCAGATAAAATTTGCATCACAACCTAAACAAAACCACTAGCCACGAACCACCAGCACTCATTACACCAAATAAATCAATACGGCTTGACGTAATAATTATTATCTTCTTTCCATTATTCTAACCTCCCATCTATGTAGCATAATTTGACAAACACTTATTCTCTATCAATAGCCTACGAGTTTCCCTGAGGGGCAACGTTGATTGATAGACCTAATTAAATGAGAGCAAGTCTTTGGGGATTTCGTCAATAAACAATTAACGGTGGGTATTGTTGATCAGGGATGTTGTTTATGGGGTGTATTTCAGTGTGTTATGTTTGGAAATTTAGGGAGAGAATGTGAATTTTGAGAGGAACAGAAAAAATGTAAAATTGAGGGGGTACGGTAGGGGAGGTAGACTCACCTCTTGGACCAACCTGTTAGCTTCTTATCCAATAAATTTCACCTCACGAAACACTCGAACTAAAATTCTGTTTTAACAACTTAATTTCACAAACAATCTTGGGGGTTCCTTTTCGTGAAACACCTTCACTAACCGAACTGATCAAATTTTTATTAGAAAATCATCTCACTGATAAGATTGAGCATTTTCTGAGGAGGTTGGTGTATATCAAGTCCTCAGTGCAACGCCTCACACAAAACTGCCCTCCTCAAAACCTCCAAAGTGCCACAACAATGAAAGTGCGGAGGGGATGATCGGAATGTTCTGGACAGGAAGCTCACCAGGCAACGTGATGAGATGATGCCTTGCAACGCCAGTTGTGTTGCTTAAGGGTGGAAATGAGAGGATTTCATACAAAACTTGGTCGTCAGTTGAGTTATAAAACTTGTGTTCAGGAACAAACTAAGGGTATCTTATACTATTAAACAAGCAATTTCTGTTTATATGTTTAGATGCTTTTATATATATAAATATATATATATATATAATTATGTATTCCAACGCTGGTGAACAGTGAGTAATACCGATTATACAGATATAATCGATTATATCTGGCTAATTAGGAATGTTATTGAATAATGACTATCATGTCGTTATTACATCTATATTGATAAACTGTATTGGAAATTGGAATTTCAGTACCTACATAAATCAAATTCTTTTTATTCTTCTCTCTACAAATCTACGCTTTGCGATTCTTCTAGAATAATAATTAAACAATATTATTTTTATATATTATTATACTATTAATAATAATTAATTAAACAATATTATAAGCTACAACAGTTATTTTATCTACTCACTGTTCACCAGCGTTGGAATACATAATAAATATAATCCAAAATAATCTAAAATGATAGAATCTAAATTTTGTCTTCGAATGGATTTCAGTTTTTTTGTGCCATATACAGAAGCCCAGTTTATTATCATCAATAAACCTTGAATAATTATAGTGCTTGAACTAGACTCATAGAATAATTATAATCATAATATAAATGATACCAGCAGTTGAACCATACTCCGCAAGGGTATTTTTAAGTACTGAATAGTGGTTTAGATTGAATTTAGGTTTTGATATTGAACATATTCAATTGTAAATATTGACAATCAATAAAAAAACGATTCGATTGGCTCTTTCATCCCACATATACTCTGTATCACAGAATAAATAAATTTGTTTTTATTACTCATTAATTAACAAACATGATGTAGGTAGGCATAAAATATAATCTCCCTCAGTAAATCAAGAATCATCGTATAAAATTTCAAGTGAATCAGTTGAGTAGTTCTCATGCGAATGCCTCATTCGATCAAATTCTATTTTTTCTTTATCTTCACGCCCGAAGTGAAATATTAAATATTCAATAATTAGGCTAATGATTACCTACATAGGTTGGTATTCACCAAATATCTCAAAAACACAGTCACGTAAGAACAATATGGACCTTATTTGTGAATCAGATATTATAATTCATGGCTATATTATATTAAGGTGCCCTACAGCATACAAATATCAGTTTATCTCAGGTATGCAGCATAAGTTATTCTTGACAGGGGAACATTCAAGAGTGAGAACTGTTCATTGTGAAGGTGCGTACAGGCTTATGCGCCACGAACATGCGTATTTCTCTTTTCATCAACTAATATTATGCCTATCATAATATCTGTATTTCACTTTTTCTGTCCAAATGCAGAAGTTATAGAGCTGATGAAAAGCGAAATACGCGTGATTGTGGCGCGTAATAAGTCTGTATGCATCCATAGAAAGAGGGGTTGTAGATTTCTGAAACCTGGTTAAAGTTATACACTTATTAATTTATAAACTTTATAAAAACCCAAGATTTGAAACCTAACTTCCAGGCTGGTCACATATTGCGACGACACGCGACGTGACATGATGTAACCCCAGTCTGCTATATGAGTTAACATCATATTATAAAGTAATGTTCATTATTTTATAATGAAGCTTTGTATCATATCTGATTTATAATGAACCTTTGTCTCATTGTGAATATTACAATATTATGATCATAGAAATAATATTATCTCATCTAGCAGACTCGTGACCCGCCGCGTCGCGTATCAATATGGGACTAGCCCTGTTGCAATTGCAATCAAATATGTTTGGAGAATCCATTAATTTGTCTACAAATACAATTTATTACACTATACAATGCTCACATTATGCATCATGATATATTTGGAAGTATTGAAAAATAAGTATTGCTTGTTAAAGAAAGAGGTATGACACACAAGAGTCGGCTCGCTTCACTCGCCTCCATTAACATTCCACATTCTCCCTTCAAATATTTAATAGATTATAGAGACTTTCAAGTTCGACGCAATTACTGCTTAATTACATCCAAGTAGCTTAGAGTTAGGGAGACGGTCACGAGCGAGCTTCACTCGCCTTCATTTACATTCCACATTCTCCCTTCAAATATTTAATAGATTATAGAGACTTTCAAGTTCGACGCAATTACTGCTTAATTACATCCAAGTAGCTTAGAGTTAGGGAGATGGTCACGAGCGAGCGCACGTGCCTACGGTTTGAATTCTCTAGCCTTTCGTAACTCTGGACAGAGAGAAGCGTTTCACTGGTACAGTATAGGAGCGCTCGATCAAAATGGAAGTTAGTTAACGCTTGTCTCCTTCACTCGCCTTTCGTAATGCTGGAGTCAGAGAGAAGCGTTTCACTAGTACAGTATAGGAACGCTAGATCAAAATGGAAGTTAGTTAACGCTTGTCTTCTTCACTCGCCTTTCGTAATAGAGAAGGAATTTAGAAGGGTGAGGGTAAGAGATGGACCAAGTAAAAGAAGGAGAAAGCAGATGCTACATCTGCCTAGAGCCATCTGCTGCTTGTGAGAAGCGACTTTAATCTGTCAGTATAGATGTAGTAATATGGATTCACTTTAATTTGTCAGTATAGCATTAGAAATATGGATTCACTTTAATCTGTCACCAAGGGAATTTTTCCGTCTCAAAGAGATTTTTTTCCCTCATCTAGCATTCACCTCAATTTGTCAGTATAGCATTAGATGTAGAAATATGGATTCACTTTAATCTGTCACCAAGGGAATTTTTCCCTCTCAAAGAGATTTTTTTCCCTCATCTAGCATTCACTTCAATTTGACAGTATAGCATTAGATGTAGAAATATGGATTCACTTTAATCTGTCAGTATAGAGAGGGAATTTTTCCTCCTAAAAGGGAAATTTTTTTTCCCTCACCTGGGCAAGGGGAAGGGGAGAGAGAGAGAGATATCTCTTTCCAACCCCTCACCTCCACTGCGCAAGTGTCCAGGCAAGTGAAGGAACTAGTGTCCAAAAGCGCTACACTAATGTAAGTGGAAGCTAATAGCTTTTATTTATATAAATACCTGACTGCTATGTCGTAATTGATTGTTCGAAGTGATTATTTAACGAGCAGTTCGTAATGGAATTGAACATTGAAGAGATTCTATTGATTTGAAACTTATCAAATCCTATTGTATTGAGTGAGCGATTTCTGTATTATATACCTGGTTATTTTTAAATCTGGCTATTCATGTTTAATGCATCTTGAAGACAGCTCTAACAATTTTCATGAAATTTGGAACATAGTAGGTTTATGATATAAAGATTCGATTGCACTAGGTCTCATCCTGGGAAAACTCGCTGAACGAAATTAAAAGGATAATTCATCCTTGGCTGAAACAGCTGTGAATAGTAAAAAAGTGAGTGAGCGAGTGAGTACCTATGTGAAAAATCAAAATATCGCATCCCCGAAATACATAAGATGATATATAGCCAACTGTGAAATATGAACACGATCATTTAAGAGAATTGTGTTCTGTTTATCAATAATGAAAATAACGAGCAAAGCTCGTTGCCCCAATATAATTGTGAAACTAAAAAAGATTCTATGATAATATGATCATTAGATTGAATATGTAAAGCGTAATATCAGTATTGCCTTTTGAATGTATTATTTTTTATATTAGAATAAAATTATTGAATCAATTATAATAAATAATCAATAGGAGTTTGTCTTTTCAAAATTGACTAAGCTTTTATGCTTGTCTCCAATTACTTTTCTCAATTTCTTAATCTTTTCGATTAAACCAACGTTCTTTCTATTCAGTTTTCTGCTGCTGTATGACAACAAGACTGCACAAAGAATTAATCTCCACTGAACGGTAAGAAACGTATCGAGCGAATCTTGGTACTTGCCGCTATTAATTCCGCACTCGCTCATAATAGTTACAAAATTATGAGGTTTACGATTCCAAACTGTATGACAAAGTTTAACGAAATCTTAATAAGGAATATCCCCTCCAACATGATCTCTGTGAATTAATTTCAGACTCAATAAATCTATCTTGAAGATTATAATCATATTTGCATTGTCCCTAGTGAACTGTTTCTGTGTAGCTCCATAACTCTGAATTAAATATGCAGTGTCAATATTTCGATGTCGTCCCATAGTAAAATATTCTCTTATCTGTGGGACATTGCTCAGTTGTAAGTCATCAAAAATTACTAAGCTATATTCAGGGATACGGTTCGGATGGGGAATTTGGCTCACATCCTCTTTCATGTGAAATCGATATTTTTCAAACCTGCAAATACCTTCCTGAGAAAAACATATTTTGCTTGATATAAGCTCTTGCTAAATAAGTAAATGTGCTTAAATCTTAAGCCATTTTCAGCAAATACTAAATTAAATAAGAGATTTGTTTTTCCTCCAGCACTGGGAGAAATAATCAACATTCTTGCATTATGAGGAAGTAAGTCTCCATTTTTACAAAATGCAGGCTTTTCTTCATCTGTAATTAATTTATCAAAGTTAACAATTGGTATTTGACTCTTGATTACAAACGTACAGAACATGATCTGATAAGGAACTGATAAGTTATCAGGGAGGAGGGTGAGCAATAGATTATTACAATAGATTACAATAGATTATTTACAATAAATGTACATGATATTTACAATAGATTACAAAAGATTATTTTTCATCTAATAGTTGATCTTTATTAATATAACTAGGCGTTGAAAACCCAATCCATTTCACTAGCAATCCTTTTTTATCACGTTTTAATATTTTTTCAATCAAATACACTTGTCTCTCCGATCCGTTTAATTGTGTTTTTTTAATTTCTTCTGCATAAAACCTACCACTAATTACTTCTCAATTGAGATCTCTCAGTGAGTAGGTTATAGGTTTAGAAGGAAATATAGAATGAATTACAAAATACTCTGTGCTCCAGTTTATGTTATAAGATTTATCGAAAAGAAGCCTTTTCTTGAGATTGTACACATCTCCTAGCTTAAATTTCGGTTTTGAATTTTTCAATTTATATTGTCCATTGAATGCAGAATTCAAAGACATTAAAACATGATTACGATCTTTCTTCCCACATCTTCAGGTTTCATTCTAATGGATGAATGCGTTGTTGCATTATAATCACGAACTAAACTGTCTAGTTGCAATATCCAGTTTTTGGTTCCATGTTCAGTTAAATATCTATGAATTTTTGCTTTAAGTGTTCTATTAAACCTTCAACTATGGAGGATTTCTTATCACTAAAAACATGGTAATGTTCAATACTATATCTATCTAATAACGCATCAACTTTTGAATTAGAGAATTCTGTTCCTGATCTGTTTGGAACAGCTTAACTCCTTATTTTTAGAAATAATTGTTCGAGAGCGTTAAATACAGATTGGCTTGCCTGTCTTTTAATGGTACACAATATGCAAATTTTGAAAAACAATTAATAACAGCTAAGATATATTTATAACCCTTATTAAAACGCGATAAACTTGTCATCTCAATGAGATCGGCTTGAAGCAAGTCTTTTTCACTTTTCAACTCATATTTGCGAGTGGGATAGTTCACACGCAGCACGCTATGAAGCTCTACAGCTAGCTTGGATCTGATAATATTCATGATATTTACAACAGTCAAATCAGTGGTGTTGGATGATTGTCACGGAACATACTGAGCAATCAGTTAGAGTGTGTGGGCACTCTATAATGTCCAAAAGGGAGAGTATCAACACCATTCAGCAATGTACCTCTTATCATCATAAGGGCTCAAACAGATTTTTGTCATTCAACTGATACATGGTGTGATTATAGGATCTAACATATTAAATTTTCCAATGTGTTCACTACGTTCAAACAATGATTTCTTATATAAATTAGAATTAAGTTTTCTACATTTCACACGCTCTGTACACTCTTTGCTATACATTTATCTACAGGTTATTCATTCTCGTTACATACTAAAAAGGAGTAAAGTTTGGATCGAAGTCCAAGGAATTTATGGACAGGTTTTGAGGCATTCTCATCCTTGAACTTTCCTACAACTTTATTTCTCTCCATGGAAAAGCAAGGGTGGGAAGGTGGATGGTTAGAAGTATCAAAAAGGCTCAAATTTTCTCTAATCAACTGATACACATCTTCGACTTTTAGGTTTAGAAGAAAACTGTCGGTATCAGTCATACAGAGTTCTATACGATCCCACGGTATGATTTTTTGTAATTTGCAATAGAAAAAATCATACATATGGAATTTACTCAACTCCAGTATGGAAAAGCCGGAATAGAAAGGCTTGTTCATTTTAAGTTCCAACTTGCGAGAGAAAACCGCGATCACGTTTGGACTAATTATTTGCCAGCATTTACATAGTGGATTTGAAATGTACTTATCTAATCGTTTTTCATCCGTGATAATTTTAACATTGATTAGCTTACGAGTAGATTGAATCATCTTGCCAAAGATAAGATTGCAACAGGCTTTGAAGAAGGATATTTCAAATTTATTTTTCGCATTCTGCCTATTCCGGATATTGAAGTCGATGTAGCTTTTCAGCCAGGGAGATTGGGAAAAGCTAATGACGCGATGCACTTTCAATAATTTCAAACCGAGCTGAAGGTAGAGCTTTAAATTGACAAAGTAAACAATGTACTTTTCACGGTCGAAAAGTGTGTTCATGAGCTTTTTGGTTCCAGTTTGACCGTTCTCATTCGTTTGGTAGTTCGACAGCAATTCGCGAGGCGGCATTTGGTGGAGAGGTGCGAGTGGGAAGCTGGCGTGCTTATCATGTAACTCTTGAGGGTACTTGAGATCACATTCTATTATATATCCGGTTTCTGAATTGCTGTCCAAATTCGCGAAATCAAGGTTGGAAATTTCTTCCTCTGAGAGGAATTTGAAATTTCCAACAGGTAAGCTTCGGCTCATAGCTTCCGAGTATAAACTGTTCGCATTGATATAAAGGAGATAATTAGACGGTTTTGAAGGATCGTATGTTTCGGGTAGATGTTTGTTATTCGCTTCACAATAATGTTTACCGATGAATGACACCCCACCCCTCATCACTGCCTCAAACATAAGATGCATGTCAGGATGAGTAATCAATTCTAGTTCGAATTTAATGTCTCTCCGCATTTAGATATGAAATGCGCTGAGATTCAAACTTGGAACAAAGTTCCACATGTTTCAACAAATTTGCTTTGTCATCATAATTTTCAGATTTGGTCGATGTGAACCTATGAAAACAAAATTGCAAATGTGTACTTGACCTGTGGTTCTGAAAGGTGGGAGAGAACGTGATAGCCTGTTTTTCCCGTTCGCAGTATTTACTAAACAGAATTGAGTTCTTCCTGCATCGCTTTTTAGCATTAAAAGATTAATTTGGTGTTTACGCTTGCGGAAAATGCTTGTACGGAAGGGGAAAACCTTTTTGTTGTCATACGCAATGACGTGAATTGCAATATCTGGATTGAGTATTTCAAATTTCTTAATATCGCGTGTTGTCACCGGGAAATTTACACCTCGCGTATTGAGTGTGTGAGCAAACTTGCTCAAATACTTTACAGTAAGGTGTGGCTTCTGATGGAAATACGCGAGCACTGACCATAAAAAGCATTTTTTGTCAGAGAGATTTTTGACATTTATAATACATTTTTTGTTTTTCAAAAACTGGGTTGTTTGAATGAAACTGGATGTGTATATAGGATTAAATTTAATCACGTTCACATCCAGTGATTCAATTTCTTTAGCACCCATCCACTCCCATGTCTTACGAAATTTTCGAAAGATGAGAGGATTTTTTTCACAGCCAAGAAAAAATGCTCATTAAAATCTTCATAGTTCTCAAGCACGTTTAGCGCTATGTTGGAGTAACTATGAGATTTATTAGAGATGAGACAGTCTCACCAACCTGCTTGTCATCCATCACCACTAATTTATACAGCAAAACATTTAATACTATAAACCACTTAACATTCCCATCATGACGTGCCGCATGTTCCCTAATTATGTCGAAAACTCGACGTTTCGACCTCTCAAGCACTTGGTGATGTCATATCCTCAGCCTCGTCATCGAGGTGATGCGATGGCGGACTGTGCTTGAATTCACCACGTAGTCTGCGTTCCCTCGGCATGATTCTGAAAACAAAAGAATAACGATCAGGATGAGATAGAGTACAACAGCATGTTTAGTTGTGAATTGTCATTGGTAGGAGAGGGTGTGTGAAAATGATATCTCAAGATCACATAATGTTGTATGAAAGATTAAGATTATTATCTTTTGATCAAAGATGGTTGAAATGTTCTCCGCATTTGTCCGCGGAAAACATGGCGAAAGAGGGATTTATATTCTCATCTGCACCAGACATTGTGCAATGTGTATTTTGTTCAATTTGTTTGGGAAAATGGGAAGAAAGTGACATACCAGCAATAGAACATGCAAGGTACAGCCCGAACTGTAGAAGGAAAGATAATATAACAATTGAAAAGGAGAATTTCGATAATAATATTCTACGAGAATATGAAGAAAGATATTCAACTTTTAATTGTGTAGAAGATTCATCCGTTCAAGAGTATTTTGAAAAGCTCATCATCTACATTGTGACTTTTGTAAATCATTATGCAATAAAGCAGAGTATTTTGCGAGAAATGGTTTTTTCTTACATAAAAATCCATTCCATCTGCAATGTGTCTATTGCAAATATATTATCAAAATCCATTTGAAAAAGTAATACATTTACCGTTTTGTTTATATGAAGAGTGTGAGAAAGAAGAGCGGGGCTTGGATGTTCCGGATATACCGTATTGTAAAGATGAAGTAAAGTCGCATGCATGCAGTATATTGTAGAAGGTTTTTTATCCTCCGAGGACAAAAACTGTGCTCCGAGGACAAAAACTGTCCTCAAAGGACAAAAATTGTCCTCCGAGGACAAAAATTGTCCTCGGAGGACAATTTTCCTCTCCTCCTCAGAGGATAAAATCAAAGTAAAAATGTAATTACATGTACTGGTTGATGCTGCGTGAATCTCCTCGAGTGTACAGGTGTAGATAGCGGGCCTATGGTACAGGTGTAGATAACAGTCTATGCTATGATTGATCCCTCTCAGGTGTAGATACCGCCTTTGACTCCTTTCAGATTGATTCCTCTCAGCTGTCTTGTCTCGACGAGAGCTCAACTGGTTATGAGTTCGGAACTCGAGTTGAGAGGTGAAAAAATGCTGTGAAAACAATGGAATATTTGATAACTGAACTGAAATCATTCGAGAATGCTATTCCTCTATGTTGAAATGGTGTGAAATATTCAATAATATTAGAAATCAATCGAGAATGCTATTCCTCTATGTTGAAATGCTGTGAAATATTTAATAATATTAGAAATCATCGAGAATGCTATTCCTCTATGTGAAATGCTGTGAAATATTTAATAATATTAGAATCATATCGAGAATGTTTAAGTGAATTGGCATGGGGGATTTCAGCTTCTAACAGGTGTTTTCACCCTCCTGCTGAGTTCTAGACGAGATTTTTTTTTTCGTCTTCTAACACATGGATGCTATTTGAAAAATGATCGAGTGTCAGTTTTTGTAATAGGAGAGAGAATACTTACAAACCGATAATGATGTGGGAGAGAAATTTTAATTTTTTCCGCCTTGTAGCACACTTAGCTCTCGCTCGCACGAGCCTGGAACAGAGAGAGAAACGTATGCTATATAAACAGAAGTGATGAGAGGAAAATTATCATTTACATCTGAGCCAGCTTCACATGACTTCTCCATCAACATCTTCTCCATCATACATCCTCCGATAGCCCGCCGCAGCGCGTGCTCAACTATTGGCAGCAGCAGAAAGCTCGCAGCTCGGCTGCCACCTCCACTGCCACGGCTGCCGCCTCTGCTGTCTCCCCACCTCCTCCTCCGCCTCACCCCTGAGAAACAGGAATCTTCATTCAATGAGAGAGGGTGAGGTAATCGTGATTCCGGACAGTCCTCTGCCACAATCTACACCGGCTACCTGGGCGCTGCTGGCGTGCGTGCTGACAACTCAACCCAGCAAGCAGCCGGTGAAGAGGAGGCTAGTTTTCGAGGACGAGGCGTGCTCACTCCATCAAAGGTTAGTTTCAACAAATATTATTAACTTTGTATGCACAGATTTTTTTCCGTGATTGATTGTTGAAAAAATCTGTGCACATACGAGTCTTTGATTATTTGATACGAATATTATTTGAACCGAATAGAAATTGAATTATGAGATATTACTGTTTTAAGTGATCATCAGCAACTATGTTAGCAATATTTTTGAAGTGATTAGAAATTGAATTATGAGTATTATTTGAAGTGATTAGAATGCAAAGGAGATATTATTTGAAGTGATTAGAATGCAAGGAAATATTATTAGAACTGCTTAGAAATTATTGTTTAAAGTAATCGATCATGCAACAATGTTAGCAATATTTCCCTGAACTGCTTAGAATTATTGTTTAAAGTAATCGATCATGCAACAATGTTAGCAATATTTCCTTGAATGATTAGAATGCAAAGGAATATTATTTGAAGTGATTAGAATGCAAAGGAAATATTATTTGACTGCTTAGAAATTATTGTTTAAAGTAATCGATCATGCAACATTATTGTTACAATATTTCCTTGAACTGCTTAGATATTATTGTTTAAAGTCATCAATCATGCAACAATGTTAGCAATATTATTTGAAGTGATTAGAATGCTAAGGAATATTATTTGAAGTGATTAGAATGCAAAGGAAATATTATTGAAGTGATTAGACTGCAAAGGAAATATTATTTGAACTGATTAGAATTATTGTTCAAAGTAATCGATCATGCAACAATGTTGCAATATTTCCTTGAAATGATTAGAATGTGAAGGAAATATTATTTGAATTATGAGATATTATTGTTTAAAGTAATCGATCATGCAACAATGTTAGGAATATTATTTGAACTGATTAGAAATTATTGTTTAAAGTATTCGATCATGCAACAATGTTATTTCAATAACTAATATTACTCACTTAAATGCCAATGCGATGATGACGAGTTGAGATTATGACAATAATCTGATGTCTATATAATCTATCGATCAAGTTCTCCCTCTCTCTCTCTCGTATGATTTGATGATGAACATCTGAAACAAATTAGAGTCTAATGAAATATTTTTTCGAAAGAATGTGTGCCAGAGAACTCATCCATGGTGCCGCTGATGAAGGAGGGCAACGAAGGAGAGGAGGAGGAGGAGAAGGAAGTGGGGATAGAGAATGATGAATCAGAGAGCTTTTTAAGATTATTGAATAGTCGCACCGAGAAGCCATGGACCCTCTGCGTGAGCTTGAAGAGGGGTTACCTATCCAATATGCGGCGTGAGAGAGGCGTCCAACCAGCACGGGCGGCGATTGTGCTCAAAATCCGGGTACCCGGGCTAAGAACAACGATGTTTATCTTCCAGAAAGATTTACCCGGATTTTGAGCACAAAAGACATTGAAAATTTCAAATTAAAGTGTAAAACATTATCTCTGTTTGTAAAGCATGTTAAAGCTTTATCACCGACATAAAAATTGTTAAATTCTAATGTCGGTAAGCATCTAGCATTAACATGCTTTACATGTTATTATTATGTATGTGTGGATAGATAAATAAAATGTATATTGTTTCTATAAAAATTGTTTTCAATTCTTACCTGTTGTTGTTGTTGTTGATAAGTTTGTAATGAATAGTAGAAACACACAAAGGAAGAAATGGTTCACCTGCTCTGTTGTGAATGATATTTAAATAAGGTGACTGAGTCTTTTATAGTTTGTTGTGAGCATGCTCAGTAGTCTTTACCGCTACACACACACACACACACACACACACACACACAGGCGTACAGCCAAGAGGCAGCGGCTTCTTGCTCGCTCCCTCCTACATCTGTTTTGGCATGTGTTCCTGCAGATGTGGGTGGGCGCACAATGCAAGCATCATTTCCCCCCTTTTCAAATCGCATTCGCCTTTCAGATTATTTGCTATTTGAAATAATATTCTTATCATTCAAGCAATGTATCATAGCAATAGCGTATGAATTCATTTCCAACTTGATTGAAAATTAAACCAATTCAATTCAATTCAAGTTGGTGTATTGATTAATTAACCTCAGTTAATGTTCAACCATTGAGTTGAAAGGTAATGAAAAATGGTATGTAGGAGAAAGCAGAGTTCGAGGAAACGGGGTAAAGGAATCTTGAGTTCAGCGGCAAGAGTTTTTAAAGGTGTGTCAGGTTTGGCAGTAATGTGACATCAACTATTTTAAATAAGGTAATTGATAACCTGGGAGAGGAATATCATATTCCGGATATGAGTATTGTGGCCCAGAAACAAAGGTTAATTGAAGGTTAAAGAGAGGTGATCAAGGTATAAATTCATTAGATAGAGCTTGCAAGATACATGATATAGAGTATACTCAAAATAGCGATAATAAAACTCGAGCAGTAGCTGACAGAGCTCTAGCAAACACTGCATGGGACATTTTCAAAAATCCTCAAACACCCCTGCTGAGAAAGCACTTAGCTATCTTGTTACAAACGTCATGAAACTAAAGCGGTGTTTGGTGGTCTTTGAGGAAGAAGAAGAAGAAGAATGAGAGGAGAAGTTATAGTAACGATATTAGACGCAAAGCTATAGCTCAGTTGAAAAAGCATATTGCAGGAAAAGGGTATTTTTTGAAGTTTTTTCCTCAAATAACTAGTGGAGGGAGAGTTTTAATTCCACCCCTACTCCATCATCATATGGAGTGAGTTTATTCCCTCAAGTTAAGAAACGTAGAACAACAAAGAAGAGTAGGAAAAGACAAAAAAGAAAAAGGCATGAATATTGAAGGAGAATTGAGGTTATGATTTGATTGATTGGTCGAATTATTACAGATTCAGCTAAGAGGAATATATATGCTAGATGCATTACCCAAAAAATTCTAAAAAACGAGAATGCAATGTGAATTTAGCAAGGGAAAGCGAGGATGCACACATTGGGTAGATATAAGAATTGGCTCTAATGTTTGGTATTGATCCAATTGGAAATCACAACCGCCATACGAATTGGACAAATATTGGAAAAAAGAAAATGGAGTAAATATATTTTATAATGTAGAGCATATGCAACCATTAAATAGCGATTTTTGTGGTCATCTTACATTATTGTTTCTTGCAATCAGTTGTAATTAAGTGTTTGTGCTGAACACACAAGATGGTTGTTATTACATTACGATCTAACACGAGTAACCTCTATGAACATTTACAAGAAATTATAGAATTGGATAAAAATCGTGAATGGGAAATTGGATTGATTAATTTTTCTAGTTACAATAGTATTGCAAACATTAACAAAGGAACAATTTCCAGCTTCAAATATGGCGATAGATTAATCGAGTTGGATACCGGTGCATATGAAGTTGAGGATATTATAAAATCTTTAAAGAATAAATTGAATATTGATGGGAAGAAGAATAAACTTATTATACGTGCAAACGCAAATACTATGAAGATTGAAATTCATTCTGATAAACCCATTGATTTAACACGTTCTGATTCAATTGCTAAGATACTTGGTTTTGATAATGTTGTTTTGCAGGCAAATAAATGGCATTATTCCAAACATTTGGTTAACATAACAAGCGTTGACAGTATTGTAGTTGAGTGTAATTTAGCATGTGGCAGTTACTCTGACGGAAAACAAAAACATATAATCTACGAATTTTTACCAAAGGTTCCTAGCGGTTATTTAATAACGAAGTACCATCACCGATTATTTATGTACCTTTGAATACGCATCGAATTCAAACTATTAATGTAAAGGTAACAGACCAGAACGGATCGTTTATTGATTTCCGTGTAGATGCAATTACAATTAGGTTGCACATACGTGAAAAGTGATGGGTTATCTTATTTTCAACCCACGTTCGAATACATGCATGCACAATCAAGTCATTAGAGAAAGGAACGCGATAGCGTCAACACCTGAAACAAATGTGCTTTGTCGGCTAAAAGCGCGAGAATATTGGGAAAGTTGGGTTTTTTAGTTGATTGGCGAAACGTCAGGAGGTCCCGCAGCAATTAGTGTGAAATTCTGGATGTGGAGACAGACCTTCAGTTTTATAATGATATTACTAAATTCCAATTTCACACTCATACAGTTTATTCGGGTCAGGAAATAAAAAACTCTGACGAGGCACATATTGGCATAAATTCTTTAGATGTCTATTCTTTACCTTGTAAATCATTCATATTGATTGAGGGAACAGTTAACTGTACAAAACCGGGAACAGACCCAGCCGATGCACCAGTTGTGGCAGACTATAAATTAAGCAGTAATGTAATCGGCAACCTTTTTGACGAAATATGATATGAATTAGCAGGTCAGCAAATTTCTAAATCAAGATTGATTGGATTAACATCCACAATTAAAGCTATTCTAGTGAAGAATACTCTCGATAAAAACACATATCACTTGGCTGGTTTTGACAGAGCAGGATATGAGCTAATGATAATAAATTCACTTTCTGTGTACCGCTGAAATTAATCCTCCCATTTTTGAAGATTTTCAAAGAATATTTTAAATTTGAAACAGGAACTCGTCTTATTGAGGTCACCGACAGATCTAAATTGTGTTGAGTCTACAAGTGGAACAAGCGTTAGTGTGAAAATTACAAAACTACA
This sequence comes from Nilaparvata lugens, assembly GCF_014356525.2. Lineage (NCBI taxonomy): Eukaryota > Metazoa > Arthropoda > Insecta > Hemiptera > Delphacidae > Nilaparvata > Nilaparvata lugens. Next base: position 1,627,966 of record NC_052519.1, read on the forward strand.
ATGGAGAATGCCCTACATAACTTTAGAAGATCATGTAAGACTGAAATTTTTGAGACTGCTCATGCTGACACTCCACTGAAATTAGGTTTCTGGCATTGGGAATTTGTGAATTACCAAATTTGCAAAATTCACTTAACCATTCTTGGGCAGTTTGTACCACATCAAGTTTTGATAGTCCAAAATACGTTATAATTGCATTTCAAACTGATCGTAAGAATAAAATTAGAAAATCAATATCTAATTTCGATAGCTGTGATATTTACAATGTTAAAGTATATTTGAACAGCGAGTATTATCCATATGAAAATCAGCTAGGTAAGAAGGAGGTATTATACCGCATGTTCCTGGATTTCGCGCCCTCGTATTATAATCATTCAATCAATAGCAAACTCGGAACAGAAATTGACTTTTTAAAACGTTTTCTGAATCAACACCGCTGATTGTTGTAGATTGTTCACACCAACCAAGTCATTTGAAATCATCGACAGATGTTTGTATTGAAATTGAATTTAATAGTGCAGTACCTGCAAATACTTCCGCGTATTGCATTTTAATTAGTGATCATGTGATGGAGTACACACCTCTGACAAGCATGGTGAAAGAAGTTCAGTAATTTTATTGATAGAGCACACCGCCTATATAAGGTGTGCATTCTGCTCAATTTAGTCCATTATCAGTTTCACCTTTGAACAGACAACATGTCCTATTCTTTGTGTTCTGATATTTTGGACAAGCCACAAACTCGCTCTATTGGTATTCAGTGCGATCTTGATTCTGATAGTTTCTATTATGAAGCAAGTACACCGAAACCGCTGCAGGTGGAGGAGGAGAAACGAGAAGAGGAGGGGAGGGAGAAAGACGAAGGATTCAACGAGCCCGCCGCCGAAGATAAAGAGTGGACAAGCAGGCGTCTACGAAAATGCTACGGTTGATCTTCACTGGTTTTAACAAGATTGTAATCAAATTATTGTGAAAGAACTTGCCATAATTGATCAGTTTAATGATTATATTGTGTTCCATTTCAAATCACCATTTGCAAAGACAGAATTGAGTGCAAAATTGTATAACGATGTAACATGGTTAGAACGTCACTATCATAAAATAAAATGGGAAGATGGAGATTTAGAATACAGTGACTCATTAATACGTGATTACCTTGCAGGTTATGAGGAAATTTTCACAAAAGGAACTGAGAAAGCAAAGTTATTAAGAAGATTGCATAGCAACGTTCAATGTATACCAGAGGATTTTCCAAAACCTGATTCCAGCTATTTCACTAGTTCATGGTGTTATGCTGTGTGTAACAATCATAAAAATAGACCACATTCTTGCTGTGCTTTATTCTCTGCGCAACATTATAATTCTTTGTTGTTTAAAAATATGTATCAAACAAATAATTTTTGTGCGAAAACAATCGAATGCAAAGTATGAAAATGGCTCGGAGTACACGAATTCACAGAAAAGAAACTTTGCTCGTTATGGATTCTCTACAACGGAAAGGATCTACAGTGTTTATTGCTTACATGCATTGAGACTGCATAAAGCACGTACATGTTGTCTCTCGTCAATTAATGAAGAAAGACCACTTAATTACTCTAATAGTTCCTGCCTACACTTAGTTTTGTTCATTCGCTCAACAACATGAATCCGAGAAAGTGGTTGGCTGCTGACAACGAATTGGAAGTGAGGTTAAAAAACTGTATTGATTGGTACGATGAGTGTGAAAGTGCAATTAGGAAATCAACTCCTGAAAATTATAGTTTGGCAAAACAATTGAAAGACATTTTTCTAAGCACGGTTAATTAAATGACATAAGAGACTATCTATGTTATTATTGTCCTATAATTTGTGTATAGATAAGCTAATTTAAATTGAAGATGAAATTATGAATAGTTGTGCTGAAATGTGTAAATAAACGTTCTGCCTTCAAATGATTTTTCATTCCAATATCCTATTCACGATTTTTAGTTTAGTTGCTGCTTAGAGCTAGACCTGACAACACGTGTGGGGTGATCTTTTTTTACAGACACAAGCCCCTATAACACGTGCATCTCATCAACTTAGAAAGAGAGATATATCTGTCTCTATCCCCCTCATCTGACACATGTCAAACATCTGGGAAGCTGTTAACATGCAGTGTTATGGTTTTTCAAAATTCAAAAAATTAACTCGTCTCTTGATGTCAATTTCATTTAACGAATTTGATTCAATTGTGAAGAATATTAAATTTTCAACAGGATGTCAAGATGTTGATTAACCATTAACAAAAACAGAAAATGTACACTTTTCGATTTTATCTGAGATTTTGAACTGCTCAATATTCTAGACAGCGGACATCTACATTATGATTGTACAAATGATTGAGCATTATCTGTTGTTAAAAATTCCGATTAACTTTGGAAATGCTTGTACGATATTGCAGATAAAAAATGTAAAAGAACTTAGATCATTGTAGAGATTCACTAGTATAGCATTAGATGTGAGAGAGAGAGAGAGAGAGAGAGAAGAGAGAGAGAGAGAGAGAGAGAGAGAGAGAGAGAGAGAGAATTTCTCAATTCACTTTAATTTGTCAGTATAGCATTAGAAATATGGATTCACTTTAATCTGTCACAAGGGAATTTTCCTCTCAAAGAGATTTTTTTCCCTCATCTAGCATTCACTTTAATCTGTCAGTATAGGATTAGATGTAGAATATGGATTCACTTAATCTGTCAGTATAGATGTAGAAATATGGATTCACTTTAATTGACAGTAGAGAATTTGAGAATGGATTCACTTTAATCTGTCACCAAGGAATTTTTCCCTCTCAAAGAGATTTTATCCCTCATCTAGCATTCACCTCAATTTGTCAGTATAGCATTAGATGTAGAAATATGGATTCACTTTAATCTGTCACCAAGGAATTTTTCCCTCTCAAAGAGATTTTTTTCCCTATCTAGCATTCACTTAATTTGACAGTATAGCATTAGATGTAGAATATGGATTCACTTTAATCTGTCAGTATAGAGAGGGAATTTTTCCTCCTAAAAGGGAAATTTTTTTCCCCTCACCTAGGCAAGGGGAAGGGGAGAGAGAGAGATATCTCTTTTCAACCCCCTCACCACCGCTGGTCAGGGGGAAGGGGAAATCTATTTTTAGAACACCCCCAACTCTGTGGGCGGGGGTAGGGGAGGCGGGATGGACGAGGGGGGAGGGGATTTCGAGCAAAAAAGCTCCCCAGAAGTCTTAGTTTATATCTACTGAGAAAACACACATTTATACGGCTTCATTAAACAATCGTCAGCCGGAAAGTCGGTAAAACCCAATAATACTATTATTACATAAACCAAAGCTATGCAGAATGTTCTTTTAAATAGTGAAACAAAAACAGAAAAAACAACCTTAGAAACAAAATAAATCAATAATGTTGAATTCAATAAAGTGAATATTCCATAAATAAGTTTAATAGTAACCTACATTCTAAACAAATCCATTAGTTTTATAAAAAGAAAGCTATACTTTTTATATTATGATAATAACTGTCAGCAGTTGGGAAATCATAACATAGAATTTATATTCCCTTTCATTTCGTCTTCCTATGATGTCCTCCTGAGAATATTCGAATAACTATATTGTATTATATTATAACACGATACTTCTACCCAACTCAGATTCAATAAATAAGTTTCAATCTATTATACTAATAAGTACCAGTTGAACTCCTGTGTAAGTAATCGCCTATAACGCCAGGCATCTCTACAGTAGGAGGCCAACCCTACCAAATCTCTTCCATTCATAAAAGAAACGAAATCATCCTTGATAGCTCCCCAATTCCAAACCATTTTCTTCTCCATTCTCTAAACAAGGACATCGAGCTATGAAATGATAAATATCCTCAATTCTTTCAGATTACACATGGAGCAAACATAATTCCCATCAGCAACCCATGGCTTGTAGTTTAAATGGATCAGTTCACCCCTTGCTAAAGTATCCACCTCATGACCCACATTTCACAATTATAATTTTTGTCACCAGTTCCAAATTGAGAGTTTTGTACCTTGTGTGGAAACGCCCATCTTGAGCATCCCGCAAAAAATTTCCCTATGCATCTTGTTCAAACCTGTGATTATTCTTTTAAATGAGTCATCCCAATTAACTTCGTACTCATAATTTATACCAATTTGATTACTTAATTTCTTCCACTCTTTGAACCAGAAACATTTCTTTTGAATAACTTGTTGAGCCAGGAATTTAGGGAGCTTTTCATCTTTCATTTTCATAACTCTTAGAATATAATTGTAATGGAATCTAAGGCAATATTCGAATAGAGGGTTAGTTGAGTTTCAATAAACAACATATAATTCGGTGTATTTATTGGAAGTGCAAAAATCTTCTTGATGAAAAGGCGCTGCAACTTTTCTACACTATCATAATTGTCTAAAACCCCACACCTGTGCTCCGTAACACAAGATCGCCCTTGCACAAGCTTTGAACAACTTACATTTGGCTGAAGAATCTACACTACTACCATTTAAATTACCTTTCCATGCCATATTCAATGCTAATTTTGCCTTGTCTAATTTATCACTCACTTGAGCTTCAAAATTCAAGGTTGGAGTTGGAACTACCCCCAGATATTTATACCTGTTGACACACTCTGCTCATTTTTATATGTCCATTTCTCGCTCCTAGCCATTTTTCCCCCGTTCCTAGAAACCATTACTTTTGACTTTTAAATTAACTCTTAAATTCCACCTTTCACAGTAACGCTCTAAATTGTTATCATGTACTGGAGTCCCCTGGCGAGTCCAAAATCAAAGCTATGTCATCGGCGTACAATAAAACCCTAATCCTCTTACCACCTATTTTAATCCTCCCCCTAATCCATCATGTAAGTCATTCATAAATAGGAAAAAAGCAACGGGCTCAAAAAACAACCTTGCCTCAAGCCTGATTTCGTTTCAAAACGTTGGGAGAGACCCCCATTGGCAGTACACCATACACTAGAAGCTGTGCCTTCTCAATGCCCTCAAAATATTCAATGTTCTTGTTGAGGAGAGACCTAAGAGACTAAGCTTATAAAATAGTGCATTCCTATCAATTGAGTCGAACGCGGCAGAGTAATCCACAAAAAAGCAATATAGTTTAACCCTTTTTTCAGTCAGCTGCAGAATAATGATGGATGTTAGGGCGATATATTATCAATGGTCGAGTACCCCTTACGAAAGCCAGCCTGAAATTCGTTCAAGATTTTATCTTCCTCACCCAGAAGTTGAGTCTATAAGAATTAACCCTGCAAATATTTTGAAAATGTTGATAAAAACTAATGCCTCAGAAATTAGCTACTACATCGCACTCACCCTTCTTGAAAAGGGGAAAAATTATTCACGATTAAAGCTATGTGGGACTCTACCTGATGTAAATATAGAATTGTAGACATTCAGCAATTTGTTTAGAAAGTTATCAGGTGCATTTTTATAATACTCGAATGGGATCTGATCTTCACCAGGCGCTTTATTATTTTTTACTAATTTTAAAACTCTACTCAGCTCTTCCCTACTAAAATCTCTATCTAATCTGTTGTCAACTATGTAAGGTTCAGCATAGAAATGAGGTAAAGCTAACATTTCGGGATTCAAGAGGTGTTGGAAATAGTTTACCCAGTCTTGAGGAGTTATGGCGTTATTTACAATATTATTCCTTAATTTAAATTTATTCAGAGCTTGCCAAAAGTCCCTAGAGTTTTGTGCGGCAGAAATTGAATTTATTAGAGTCTTCTCATAGCTTTTACTGAAAAGCTAAAATATCATTGAATAATCATTTTTTAAGAAAAATAAAATGAAAACTTGAAAATCAGTTTAATGTCCAGGTCAGAAGGTTGGATATTATTCAATTCTGATTATGATCCAACATAAAATTGTTGAATTCTTATAACTATGTTAGTTTGAATAGATTGATTTGAATCTCCATGGGTGTGTTAATTGTATGAAGGGAAACGTTTATGATCTTTTGTAGAATTTCCCTACGTCCCTTCTCCGTCCCAAACCAAAAAAACATGGTAGTTCTGATGCTACGTGCAAGAAAATTCAAAAGTCGCGCTATTCTGAGCTTACTCTTTGCTTCGCGGCAAGGAACAGGATTGGATTAAATCGCCCGCGAACAACACTATTGGTCTACTCAGAAGCGCGACTTTTGAATCCTCTCTCATATACCATCAGAACTACCATAATATGTTTTCGGTTTAGGAGTGAGGATGGGAAGTAGGAAAATTCAACAAAAAATCATGAACGATTCCCTTCATACTATTAACACACCCATGAAGTTTCAAATCAATCTTTCAAAACTAACAAGTCATAAGAACTTCTCCAATTGTTGTTAGTTTATAATCAAAATTGAATAATAACCAACTTTCCGACCTGGACATTTAACTAATTTTTGAGTTCTCATTTCATTTATGTTAAAAAAAGATTATTAAATTCTATTTTAGCTTTTCTGAGCTTGTGATCATATTTCATATTTTGACGAGTTTCTTCATACCTATTAACACAATCAGGTATCTGATATGATACATGAAAGATTAATCTTATATGATACAGTTCTTGAGTAATTATCATTCATTTTGTATACTCTTGTATATTTTTGTCATTGAGTATACACCTAACTGGATGAATACTTCTTGTTCAAATCAATTCGTATCCTTATAATTCAATAATATTCTAGTAATTCGAATTAGAATGAAATATTATGTGAGGAACTGTCATAAGGCTGTTGGAGAATGTTTATTATAGAATATTGTAACAGTTTTCTGCGTTTCCTCACCTTTTTCAATAATTGATGGAAATATATTAAAAAAATTCAGTACACAGGTTTAGCTGAGGTTGAAGAATTTTGTTCGCCAAAGATACGCCGATATAGTAACAGGTGTTTTCCGAGATCAATATCGATTGTCTGATTATTCAGAAACAATTATTGTTGTTTTGCATTAGGATTCTAGTAGCCTATATTTAAGAGTTCAGACGGGTTTTTTTGCACAATCCGCGAGAAATAAGGAAAAATTTTTGCGCAAATCCCCCTCCCCCTCCCCCCTCCCCCTCTGCGCCCCCCTCTCCTCCCCCCTCTCCTTCTCCCTCTCCCTCTCCTTCTCCTTCTCCCTCTCCTTCTCCTTCTCCCTCTCCTTCTCCTTCTCCTCCCCCCTCTCCCTCACCCTCACCCCTCTCCCAGTGAGGACGAGGGGGAGGGAAAAAATAATTTCCCTTTTTCCCTTTTCTACTGTCAAATTAAAGTGAATCCATATTTCTACTGTCAAATTAAAGTGAATCCATCTTTCTACTGTCAAATTAAAGTGACTCCATTCAATGTTATACTGACAGTGAGAGTCTGCAGGCGTTGCTCTCAGTCAGATCTTAAGTCAGCATCATGAATCTCTAAGAACCCAATTCAACTTATACTGACAGATTAAATCCCAGTCTAGTATAGATAAGAAACTCTTTTGTAGATGTGCTAAAACCCTATTACCTCTTTTAAGTTTCTCGTTCTAGAGTTAGTTGCAAGGATCTTTAAATGCAAGGATATTACTTTAAATGCAACCCTAAAATCTTTAAATGCAAAGTGAATCCATCTTTATACTGAGTGAATACATCTTTATACTGTAAAATTAAAGTGAATGCTAAATGAGTGAAAAAATAATTTCCCTTTTTCCCTTTTCTACTGACAAATTAAAGTGAATGCTAGATGAGTGAATCCATCTTTATACTGTATGGTTTGCTTTCCACCCGACAGTTAAGAAAAATTTCACAAATTTTCTATGTGCTGTACAAACCGCAGGCGTTGCTTTTTAAGTGTGCTCTCTGAGAATATCTATAGTAAATTTAGATTATAGATAAGAAACTATAAATTTGATTTTTAATTCACTCAGTATAAAGAATTTTAAAGTAATAAAGTAATAATTTTTAAAGAATTTAAAAGTAATATCC
>NC_052519.1:1636017-1669918 GCF_014356525.2 Nilaparvata lugens
AATTATGAAATCACATTGAATAAGGTCTCTAGATAGTCAGGCATAAGACCTCTAAGCCATCTAAGAACTTTTGTTTTAAAAACTAGTCGATTTTGTGTTCTCTTTATTTCAAGAGGAATATTGTTGAAAAACGTAGGGCCAAGAAATACAAACAATTTCTGGAAACAAGTGGTTTATACGATTTAGGAAGTCTTAGTTTTATCAGTATTATAAAATATTTTTAATTATATTTTATAAACTTCGCCTAACATCGTTACCAGCAAAAAGTTGGTGAGGAATCAAGATAAGTGTTTCCTATCTATATGGCTCATTATAGTGAGCTACACGTTTATAAGTCAGTGCAATTGATAGGACTTCAGTGTTGCCGATTGTCTGCGTTACCACCGCCTTTCATAGTAGATATAGTGAGATCCACGTTGTAATGGCAGTGGAAAAGATAGTGTTGCAGATTCTCTGCGTTACCACTGCCTTTCATAGTAGATATAGTGATGTCCACGTTTAAATGGCAGAGGAAAAAGATAGAACAGCGTTACTGATTCCCTACCTTCTATAGAAGATAGAAGATAGAAGATAGTGCTGATACTGGCACATTTATTTGATGTAATATCAACTGTTCATTCTTGTTAAAAATAATCAATTATATTCTTTTCACCAAGAACATATTTTCTTCAGTGATTCAAAAATAAATTTTCATAATTGGGATGGTCCCGGTTGAATTACAGTATGCAGTATTACAGACGTAAGGCCTATTGACGGCTTGAATGATATATTCAGGCAAGATGGGGCTTTCCCACCAACAAAAGTCTAAAGAATTTATTTTATATTGTATTAAATTAATATGTACTACATGCTATAGCTACAGTTGATAATATAATTATTATGTTAAGAATGAATTTGACTTAATAACGATTAATCTTATTAATACGATTATTCATAGTTCTATAGGGGTATTCACAATGTTGTTTTAGCCAGCTAAAGTGCCATTTGATAACTCTGGATTGTAAACGCTCCATCTAAAACCAACTGCTATAAGCTAACTGCAATAGCGTTCCAAACGGATAATTTGTGTAACTCACTTTTGCTACCAAATATGACCAAAACAAATATGGCCGCCGTTTTAACAGAGTTAGCTAGAGTTAGCGGACTCAAAGCTGCGCTATCTGCTATCTCGTCTGCTATTTTTTTTCTATCGTACCACTATAGCATTGAGTTAACACAGACTTAGCAAATAGCAGGAGTTAGCGAATAGCTCGACTTAGCCAGCTAACTCCAACATTCTGAATAGTGAATACCCCTTATAATTCATAATGATATTGTATCTATCAATGTATAAATAAATTATAGCTTGCTGAATCATTTTTCAGATCAAAGCATTAGAATACGCTTCCAAAACAGTCACTCCTCATCTCTCGATTTTCAATTCCAAACACGAAGCTCCGGGTGTAGAACTGGCTGATTTTCTTCAGGTAACTCGTTTTAATTAATTTCAAAAATATAATGAAGGTTATATTTGAATTGGTCTTAATGCTTGTATGATTACAAATCTATATAATAAGAGAGAGTAGGGTTGTGTTTGTTCGTTTGTTTGTGTGTTCGTTTGTTCGCATCAAAACATGTCAACTTGTGGATTGCATACCGGAAAAACGGGAATGATTTAAATCTCCAAATGTTGCACATAGATTCTAAAAATATCAATCTCGTGCACCTGGAAGCTCAAATTTCGATTTTCCTTCTAGATTTTTCAGAATTAATGATCAAATTTCATAAATGGTACATACCATTTCATAACAAAATAAAAAAATCACCAAATCATATGGTAGAAAATGAGTTTTGTGGGTTATCAAAACTCCCTCTGAAAGGGAACTACTCAACTTATCCTATCTTTTAGTAAAATAACAATGATCATCCATCCATCTATCATCTTCTATACTATAATAAAGGAAAGAACTGGCTTAAACACGTATACACGTGTAAAGGATAGAAAAATTATGTTTGAAGCATCATCACGTCTGAACTACTGGACTGATTTACTTGAAATGCTGCATATAAATTCTTAATTAACCGAGGATTCTTATAAGCCTTTTTTCAATTCTTCTAGATTCCATTACGTCAAGTTTTTAGTTTGTCAAGTTTTTAAATAGACCCTTGCGAAGCACGGGTTACCTGCTAGTAAATGAATAAATGAAATTACTTGACGTCACAGATTCTAGGAACATTTACATGAAATTTCATATCGAATTATGATTATTTGATAATCATAATTATGTTGAACTAAAACTATAAATGCTATCAATATGATTTTTGATTTGCAGGATGATTGAATGAATAATGACAATACGTTAATAATAAAGTATCAAGTGAGATTTACATCAAACTGATAGTATTGTTTTATCAGAAAGTATTGGTGTTATTTATAAGGAAAGCTGGCGTTTGAAGTGCTCTTTGGGAGAAAATGTTTTCATATTTTCAAATTTATACAACAAAAATAGACGATGAAAATTCGATTTTACACGATGAAAATTTCAATCGAGTAAGAAAATGTTTTCCTGAAAACCAGTAGAGCAAATCAAACTAGCTGTTCCAATAACTTCGTTTTCTATGATACAGAGTGATTATAAGAGGACTTTACAACTTTGAAAGCACATAAATATTTATTGAAATTAATTTCAGAATTAAGAAAGGTTCATTTTGTTACAAAACACTCAAAGTTTAAAGTGTGGATGTTATTTTGGGTTTATGTGACTGCCGTTGTTAATGCCACTGATATGATAAACTGATATGAGATATGTTTTCGTGTCATTGATTCATTCATAAATATCAAATGTTGTTGATCCGTTACTAGTAGAAAGTCATGTTCAATTTTATTTGATTAAAGCTCTACAAATGAGAGGTTACTTTTTCATTTATCAATAAAATGCCGACAAAGAAAAAGATAAAAACGATTGAAAACCGTAACTACGAAGACGATAAGATGGAATCACATATTGACAATTTCTCAAGCCAAGGAATTATCTATCGACACAGATTCGCCTACGGCAGAGAGAGAGTGGAAACATTGGAATTGTTGAAAAATGAAATTGCTTCCGCGTTACTGCCCTTTGTTGATGAAATGTACCATTCATAATTGAGACAGATGCATCAGATTTTGCAATTGGTGCAACATAACACAAATTCTCGACCACTACCTTTTTCAAAAAAAAGGTAAGGGGTTAATGGAATTATATGGAAGCAATAACACTAGCTCTAAGATCACGAGGACTTGATTCAAATCGATGGGAGGAAGTGTTGCCTGATGCACTTCACTACTATTCTGAACTAAAAAGATTAGCTTATCATGTAACTTCACTAGAGTGTCAGCCGAAGAAAACAAAAACGAGCATATTAGAGATGCTCTTTTTTCAGGGTTATGTTCTATTGAAATTAAAGAGAAACTTTTTCTACAAGGAGATTTGAGTCTACAGAAACCGTTCCCAAGCACGTGTTCTTGAATCCGCAAAAACATATGCCGACTCCTTTAAAAGTACTTGTTATACAAACTCTGTTGAAGAAAATAAAAACATAAGCTTGAGTGAATCTTTCTCAGATGTTATGCTGTAACCCAAAATCGACAGGCAATTGTAGAGAAATCCGTTCAATGCCAACGTTGCGGATATAAAAAACACTCAAATTCTCAGAATGTCCTGCCAATAGGAAAGACTTGTCATAAATGTTCCCGAATTGGACACTTTTCCCATGTGTGTAAAAGTAAAACGCTCAAAGAAAAACTAACTACGTCACTATTACTGCAGCTGGTATATAATCTTTCTAAAAGTTATCTTTAATCTAAAGTTATCAGTAATCTTTCTAAAGCTACAATTATGTTTCGGTGAATGGAATAAATACACCAGCTCTATTGATACCGGAAGTGTTGCCAGTTTTATTGATGAAAAATTTGCAAAAACAAATAAATTTAAAACTGCATTAGATTCTTGTTTTATAAGATTTGCATCTGTTCACATAACACCGCTACAAGCATGTGTTTATAGCAATATTGTGTACAAAGGAAATGAATACACATATTAAACTCTTGTATTAAAAGAATGCTGTTGCAATGTGATACTTGTCACGATTTTTTGATGAATCACTCTACAATAAGTTTAGCATTCAATGGTAATACAGCCTCTTGTAATAGATAATAATTCTACAACCACACCACCCTTGAAAGATTGCCTCTTGGTGGAGGCCATGATAAAACCATGTTCCCTTTTCAATGACTTGACTCCCGATTGCCACCCAATAACTACCCGATCCAGAAGACACCCACAAGATGACTATGAATTCATGAAGAATGAGGTCAATCGCCTCCTTACAGAAGGAATAATTGAGGAAAGCCAGTCCAGTTGGCGTGCCCAGCCTTTCATTGTAACCAATGGACAGAAACGAATGGTCATAGACTATTCACAGACTATTAATAAATTCACAAATTTAGACGCATACCTCTCCCATTGATCGAAGATCTTGTAAACCAATTGCCAAGTACAACATTTTTAGTACTGTAGATTTCAAGTCAGCTTACCATCAAATACCGATTCTTGAGAATGAACGACATTACACTGCCTTTGAAGTAGGCCGAAAACTTTATCAGTTCAAACGAATACCATTCGGAGTAACCAATGGAGTAGCTGCCTTCCAACGTACATAAACGGACTTATAGAAAGAGAGAATTTGAACGACTGCTTTGCCTATTTGGATGATGTTGTCATTTGCGGTTCAGATCAAGAGAACATGACAGAAATCTTAAGAAATTTCAACAAGTAATTGAATTGTATGGCTTGACTAAATGAAGAAAAATGTAAATTTTCAAAAAAATCATTGAAGTTCCTTGAGTAGAAATAAATCCACAGTATATGAAGACAAAAGGAAATCTCATAAAGGCAACAAACCTTTTGAACGAATTAATATGGACTTCAAAGGACCCGTACATCAAAAACAAGAAATAAATACCTACTGGTGATGGTTGATGAGTACTCAAGATTCCCTTTTGTATTTCCTTGTCCAGACATGACTGCAAGAACGTCATAATTGCCTGGTCTCATTATATCAATGTTTGGCCTTCCAAGCTATATTCACACAGACAGAGGAACATCCTTCATGTCAACTGAGTTGAAGAGCTTTCTTGGCTCAAAAGGGATAGCAACTAGTAGATCAACGCCTTACAATCCGAGAGGGAATGGTCAAGTAGAGCGATATAATGGAATTGTTGCCTGATGCACTTCACTCTATTCGATCTCTTTTGTGTACTACAACAAATTGCACCCCTCATGAACGAATGTTCCTACACATGAGATCCTCAACAAATGGACAGTCACTACCATCTTGGCTAATGAGCCCAGGACCAGTTGGCTGAAGAAAATGAACCGAATTCAAAGCAGATTCATCAGTAGAAGAAGTTGAATTGATTGAGGCAAACCCAGAGTATGCTCACATTCGTCGCCCTGATGGACAGAGTCCACTGTGTCGCTCCGTCATCTTGCCCCTAAGATAACACGAAAATCTAACCGGGTAGAATGATATGATAAACCATATGTTTTCGTTGTCATTGATTCATTCATAAATATCAAATGTTGTTGATCCGTTACTAGTAGAAAGTCTGTTCAATTTATTTGATTAAAGCTCTACAAATGAAGAGTAGCCACATACATCCCACCGATGATCGATTTCTTGCCACACGTACCAGCACATCATGCGTAACTTGTGCAACTGCAACGATCCGAATGTGATCCGATTTCGGAGCTCATTAGATTGTCTGGTAGAGGCGGAACATACCTTACATGAAACTCCACAGGGAAAATGCATCGGTGTTAAATCCGGTGAGCGAGGTGGCCATGCAATTGGCCCTGCACGGCCAATCCAGTGAAGTTGAAAGCGAATGTCCAGAAAATCCCAAACTTCTCCGTGGAAATGAGGTGGCGCACCGTCATGCTGAACAAGATGAACAAGTTCCCTTCTACTTTCAGCATGACGGTGCAAGTAGTATAAAAGCGGGTCCTGGGACACAAGTGTCCCAGGACCCGCCTTTATCTCAAGGTCATCCAGGCGCCTCAAGGTCATCCAGGTCAACCACCCCCACCTCAAGGTCATCCAGGTCAACCAACTCAACCTCAAGGTCATCCAGTCAACCACCCCCAACCTCAAGTCATCCAGGTCAACCACCCCCAACCTCAAGGTCATCAGGTCAACCACCCCCAACCTCAGGTCATCCAGGTCAACCACACCCACCTCAAGGTCATCCAGTCAACCACACCCACCTCAAGGTCATCCAGGTCAACCATCTTAACCTCAAGGTCATCCAGGTCAACCACCTTAACCTCAGGTCATCCAGGTCAACCACCTTAACCTCAAGGTCATCCGGTCAACCACCTTAACCTCAAGGTCATCCAGGTCAACCACCTTACCTCAAGGTCAAAAGAAAAATAAAAAAAATAATAAAAAAAATTAAAAAAATCAAATAAAAAATAATAAAAAAATAAAAAATTGAAGAAAAAAAATTAAAAAAAAAAAAAACAGAAAAAAAGGGAAAAAATTCCCTCCAGATCCTGAACTGGGGTATAAAAGAGTTGTCTACAAGGAGTGGGACATTGTGTCTTTGACAGTCGTGCCGTCAGTACATGTGTGTACCACCAGTACGTGTGTGTGTGATTTTAGTATATTGGTTTTGGATCACTTTCACCTTTATCCACATCAAGAGTAAGTACCAGTGCATTTTATAGTTCTATATATATTTATATTATATTCATGATTCAACCATTAAGTCCAAAAGAATAGAATTTTGAAGTAGTTTCAGACTGACAATTAAATTCTAAAATGACTTAAATTCGAAAATGACGAGTTTAATTATGAATTAGGTTCCAATACATAGAGTAAATGACATAGTCAAAAATGACTAGTGTAATAATTATGAATTAAGTTCCAATACATACAAGTTAAGAGTTTAATTGTGAATTATGTTCTTTGAGTTGGTGGTTGTAATTCAACCTAACCTAAAAAACGTATAACAAGTCTTTGCCCTAGAATTAGGCTATACCCACAATATGTTTGACATTGATAGTGTGTATGTCGTTTCAGACATGAGCGGCAATGGTTCTAATGATCAGGAGCACCCATCCCACCTCAGGAAGTAGATCCTAGACCCCATTCACATTCCCCCATACAGCTCCCGACCATCATCCCTAGAACATAAACACCCACGAACCTCCATCCCCGACCCACCCACACACCCGACCCACGATCCTAGATATTGATTCACTGCCTTCATCCCCCACATCCGTTGATAGTGATATATATAGAGTTGAATACTGCATACCATACTAATACAATATTGTTTTGCATTGTTCCAGATGAGCAAAGCTGCACGATGTCAGCAAACAGCAAACTCTGTGGACGAGTTTGTTGTCCTGGAGGAGGCATTCAAATCCCGACTCACGACTCTATACTACAATAATGCATACAAGGATGAGCCTGCCAAAGATTTCCACACCTTTCTGAGCAGTCTGAAGGATAAAATTGTTCACATCATCAGTCAACAACTGCAGACACATGGGGCAATGAAGTTCAATCTAGTATTGGAGGCAACATATTTCCGCAGCACCCTTGATAACCTTCTTCGATCAAGAAGAGTTTCAGAATGTTGCCTTCAAAACTCCAAACTACACCATCTTCAGTATCATCAATCTTCCAGACATCATCAACCAAGCGTGCATGACCCTACTGGATGAGGAGTCGAAATTTGAAGGAAATTCTAGTGGATGGAGTTTGCTTATCATCGATGGATTGCTCATCAGGATTAGCAAACATATTCCCCTGCGTGGATCATCCTACATCAGTCTTCCACCTCTTCTATCAGCACGAAAGGCAATCATCAATCCTATAAACAAGGACCAGCAATGTTTCAAATGGGCCATCCTCGCCAAACATGTACAAGGCAGTCATCCTGAACGAGTCAATGAGCGATACCATCAATTGGAAGAGAGATACAACTTTTCAGGCATTGGATTTCCCACTACCATCAGCCAAATCGATATATTTGAGAAAGATAATCCAGAGGTATCAGTTAATATTTATGGTGTGGATGAGAAGAACGTTATATTTCCAAGAGAGTTGGAAATGCAATGAAGTCAGATCACTTTGATCTTCTCCTCCTCTGTGAGAGTAAGGATGATGATGAAAACAGCACCCTTGAGGATGACAATGAACATAAATCAAATAGCCACTACTGCTACATTAAAAATTTTGAAAAACTTGTGGGATCCCAACTCACAAAACATAAAAGTAAAATTATCATCTGCAGACGATGTTTCACCCATTACACCCAGAACAGAGATGGAGAACGCAGGATGGCTGAGCATGAGGAGTATTGTGCTAGCAATATACAGCAAGAATCATCATGCCACAGGTTGGAAAAGATGGTAAACCTCCAACCTTGAAGTTTGAGAACATGTGCAAAAGTATAGAGTACCTGTTGTAGCATACGCCAATTTTGAGTGCATCCTGGAGAACCTGATGAAGACAATGAACAATGGATTGGTGAAGCTACCAAAGTTATCCAGTATCATCAGGCAATGAGTTACTGCTTATACTTTGTGCGGGACCCATATTTGGAAGATTCCTGGCTGACAATCACTAAGATTTAGATGAGGCAATTGACTGCAGGAATATCAAGTTGCTCCCACTAACCAAAAGAGAGGAAGAACGACATAATGCAGTCATATTGCAACGACATAATGCATAATGATTTCTGTGAGGCCTGCAATGAACGGTTCAATAAAGATAAGGTGTATGACCATTGTCATATAACTGGTATCTACCGGAATGCATTATGCTGTAAATGCAACCTGCAGCAAGAGCGACGATCATTCATACCAGTGTTCCTCCACAACTCTTCAAACTACGATACACACCTCATTATTCCAGAGCTGGGTAGAGATAAGGATCGGCTGTTTGTCATCCCAAACTCGTCGGAAAAGTATATATCATTCACCAAACGAATATCTCCCAAAAATGCACCTCCGATTCATCGATACATTCCGGTTTACGCCTGATAGTTTAGACAATCTGGTCACCAACCTAGTCAAATCAGCATCGAATCCAGAAGACTTGTCCAAAATGCTACCACATACTGCCAAGGTGTTTGGAAACAAATTGGGCCTTGTCTCAAGGAAAGGAGTGTTTCCATACGACTACTGCGATTCATGGCAGAGACTCGAAGAAACATTGCTACCACCCAAAGAGGCATTTTTCAGCAAGCTGGTTGATAGGAGTGTTAGCAGTGATGATTATGAACATGCTCAAACTGTGTGGAACCAATTCAGTTGTAGAACTCTGGGAGAATACAGTGACCTATACTTGAAAACAGATGTTCTCCTGTTGGCTGATGTCTTTGAGAGCTTCCGTGATGTATGCATGAAGACTTATGATTTGGATTGTGCTCACTACTTTACATCTCCAGGCTTTTCCTTTGATGTCATGCTGAAATATACTAAAGTCGAGCTTGAGCTCCTCACTGACTATGACATGTACATGTTCATCGAGCGAGGTATCAGAGGAGGAATAACAAATTGTATACACCGTCATGCTGTAGCCAACAATGCCTACACAGGAGCGCCTATTGACCCCAAGAAGCCTACATCATATCTCTTGTACACAGATGCGAACAACCTGTATGGCTGGGCAATGTGCCAACCACTTCCATGCCGGAAATTCCAGTGGATGGAGAAAGATGAGTTGGAGGGGGTGAGCAGAGGTATTGAGGGTGTTGGAGATGTTCAAAAGATTGGCTACATCTTGGAGGTGGACATTGAGTACCTTCTGAATTGCATGATGAGCACAACGACTTCCCATTCCTGGCAGAGAACAAAAAAACTCTTAAACCTAATCATGTACGACTCATGACAGCTCTAAGCAACCGTGAACGATATGTATGTCATTACCGCACCCTCAAGCAAGCAGTACAGCATGAATTGAGAATCACTAGAGTTCATCGAGGTGTAAGGTTTGAGCAGGAGGACTTCATAGCACCCTATATCATGCTAAACACCAGACTTCGACAGCAGTCGAAGAATAAGTTTGAAAAGAACTTTTTCAAACTTATGAACAACGCAGTTTTTGGCAAGACGATGGAGAATGTGCGAAAAAGGATGAGTATGGAGCTAGTGAATGACGAGAATTGATTGAAGAAACTGATTGCTCGACCAGTGTACAAGGACTGCATCATCTTTGGCGAGAATATCTGTGCTGTTACGATGCATAAGAGAAAGTGGAGCTGACAAACCTATCTACATTGGTTTGACAGTGTTGGACATAAGCAAGACCCTTATGTACCAGTTCCACTACGATGTGATGAACCTACGTACAAAGAGAACTACAACTGCTTTATCAGGATACTGACAGCTTATTCTACATCGTGAAAACTGAGAACCTATACAACGACATCATCAACAACCAACAACTGAAAGATACCTTTGACACCTCAGAGTACCCTGCAGACCACCCATGCTACTCAGATGCAAACAAAATGGTGCTTGGCAAGTTTAAAGATGAATATGCTGGCCGAGCGCCACTTGAGTATGTGGGCCTGCGATCAAAGCTATATGCCTGTAGGTGTTACAATAGTGATCCAAATCAGCTGACAAGTGGATTGATAAAGAAAGCTGAAGGAGTGAGGAGACCAATACTTGGGCGAGAACTCTCAAAAATGCATCCAGATGCTGAACGTTACATAGGCTTCCAAGACTATCTAGATTGTCTATATGGTGATGAGGATATCTATAGAGAACAAGTGATGTTTGGTACTAGGAAACATCAGATCATGACCCAAGTCATGAGAAAGAAGGCATTGAGCAAAGCTGATGAGAAGAGGTATATTCTAGATGATGGAATTACAACTCTTGCACATGGACATTACAAGATCCCCACTCTAGCACACATTGATGAGGAGGCAGAGGAGGAGGAGGATGAGGAGGAGGAGGAGGTTTATGATGTGGAGGAAGAGATGATTGACTCTCAAGAAATTCCCAAGGTTCAGGCAGCTAGCAGTACTACAACAGCTAAACGGCTACATTCCTCATCACATGATGAGCTCATTGATAAAGTCAATGAGTCAGGAAGCAGTACTATCCCTGCTAAACGATCACGTCCCTTATCAAATGATGAGCTTGCTTATATGATCAATGACTATAAAATAGATGGTGATGCATCTCAGTATAGCATACTGAGAAAATTGCTTGAAAAGTGACGTCATACCTCATGCCAGGAAGTGTCTACAAATCCACTATGCATACAATCTGTGCACATGTCTTCACCATACATACGCATCGCAAGACTTTTTGGAAGCGGTCATCATCAGTTGAGGTCTGTACACCATGCTGTAAAGACGCCGCCCATCACCCCACCACCGCCGCCAGTCAGCCCACCATCGTCACCAGTCGCCCCACCATCACCACCAGTCAGCCCACCATTGTCACCAGTCGCCCCACCACCACCGCCAGCCATCCAACCACCGCCGCCAGTCGCTCCACCACCGCCGCCAGTCGCTCCACCACCACCGCCAGTCGCCCCACCACCACCGCCAGTCGCCCCACCATCATCAGTTGAGGTCTGTGCACAGTGCTGTGAAGAACTAGCATCAGCTGCAACTAGAACTCCAGCTACTACTCCAGCTAGTACTCCTGCTGTTACCACTACCACTGCCAACATCAGCCTGCAGTGGAGCGAGCAGATATGTGTGAGTGTGGAGACTGTCTACTAGTAACCAGCAATCAATGGATTGTACAACCATTTCTGAAGTTTGGAGATAAGGACCTACCAGAACCGTTTGGAACAGCTCAAAACTTTCTAGAGACACTAAAATCCATCTTTCATGATGCCGAAGTGTCAAGCTATACCGACCTATGCAAGGGAGCAGCCATCTTGAAATTCTCATTCAGCAGAGGATTCTGCAAAATAAGTGATAGATTGGGTGAATTATATCACTGGATAGTTCTCGATATATTGGACTGAATCTATTGAATTGTAATGTAAATAATCGTATTATTCATATGAATGCTCAGTTTATATATATTATGTTATGTATGAATAAAAGAGAGAGTGTGTTATTTCAAGAGAAATATGTTGTACATCTTATTCCATACACCCTTCAACTTCTAGAGTAAGCACTCTAGACATTTAAGGTATAGTAAATACAATAGGAAGCATCCTTCTATGAAAAAACAGGATTGTGTAGGATATTTCCTTATGGATAAGCCAACTTTATCATTAGGAGACGATATGTATATTTCCAATGAGAAAAGTATATAAATAATAAGTTTGCGAGTAAAGTTGTTTATGGTTTTCTGTTCTAAAAATTGCTCCACTTCTTGACCACATATCCTTTCCATTCAATGATTAGGAAAAACATCCTATTATCTCATTCACACAAAACAATGTCTCCTCTATACCTTCCACTCTAATAAAAATAAAAGCAGGATATATGCGGTGTGAATCATTTCCCGCGAACTCTATTCTTAGTCCAGGTATGAATTTGTTCTATTATGAAGTGTTTATTCCTTTCACTCTTATCAATGATATGCGGTATATGCGGTGCAAATTATCTAGTTCTACACTTCGCTAACAGCAATCTACTGCTACATTACTGTTACAACTCACGCATTGAATGCGAAAAGCTTAATTGAGAGATCCATACATAGTAAAACATTATTGGAAATGCCAATTTTGTATAAAATTAGAGCTCTATATGATTTCATTATAATAACTACCGATTGCATTAATTTGATGCTGGGGTGATAGAATGAGAAAAGTAGAAATTCAAGTTGTAATATAACTTGAAAGATATTGACTAAAGTGGAATTGTCTGTCATATCAGCTCCATTCTTGAATGAAAATCGTCGGCCTTATACTGAAATGAAATTGAATAATCCAATATTAACTTAATATACTCACTGTTCTCTGTACAGCTTCTGAAATTATTAAAATGGAATAGAAGTTACCAAGTACCTTTTTTTTTGTATTCTCCCATTCATCGATTCTGATAGAAATTCCCAGATCATGAACCTGAATTCAGATTCATCCCAGTTCTGATTGAAACAAAACCATTTATTCTAATAAATTTATAAATTTCAATTCATAACATCATATAATATCATAACTCACTAATACTTTACTCTGTTAGCACTATATGACTATCCATAAATGTTTCCAAGAGAAATTTACTATAGGAGTTGATAGTGCAGGATGTGCCTTGTACTCTTAACTATTGTTCCTACAATATACCTGTTTGATTGCAATAATGAGCAATTCTAGCCTTCTTCTAACTCCTATACTATGTATACTCTAACAACCATGTCCAAGCTCATTGCAGCTTGCTGTAAGTGAACAGTGACTGAACAGTGACTGATCAATAACTGATCAGTTACTGATCAGACTGATCAGTGACTGTTCAGTGACTGAACAGTGACTGAACATGACTGAACAATGACTGATCAGTAACTGAACAGTGACTGATCAGTAACTGACAGTGATGATCAGTGACTGAACAGTAATTGTACAGTTGAACAGTGACTGAACAGTGACTGATCAGTAACTGAACAGTGACTGAACAGTAATTGAACAGTGACTGAACAATGACTGATCAGTAACTGATCAGTAACTGAACAGTGACTGATCAGTGACTGATCAGTAACTGAACAGTAATTGACTGACTGACTGACCACTGAGTGGACGACCCAATTATACCATACAGACATGTGACAGGAGGAGTGAGGGTCATTGAAAATATGTCATGTCTGAGCATGGAGTGGGAGTCGTTGAAAATATCTATCTTCAATGCCATGTTGATCTAGAGTCTTCATGGACATCTTGATCTAGTAGGTCTACCATGGACATATTGATCTGGATGGATAGGTCTCCATGACCATGTAGAGTGATAGGTCCTGCATGACCATCTTGAGCTAGAGTCCTTATGCTGGTGGCCATTGTCATGTGACAGAGGGAGTTGGAGTGGGGTCGCCAAAAGTAAAGTAAGGTGATTTTCTACCTATATGATTAATGAAACTCTCAATCAATGGTTAACATATAAAATGAGGTTTATTTCATACATGTTTACATCATTACATGAGAGTAGTTTTAGACAGTGGATCAGCCAATGAGGGTTTTTCTTTATTATCATATTACAATGGTTATACATTCATATTAACTGATTGGTGTGATGAGGGCTACTACAAAATTGAAGCGTGGTGTCTACTACGTGTCCTACTACGTCTTTACAGCATGGTGCACAGACCTCAACTGATGATGACTGCTTCCAAAAAGTCTTGCGATGCAAATGTATGGTGAAGACATGTGCACAGATTGTATGCATAGTGGATTTGTTGACACTTACTGGCATGAGGTATGATGTCACTTTTCAAGCAATTTTCTCAGTATGCTATACTGAGATGCATCACCATCTATTTTATAGTCATTGATCATATCAGCAAGCTCATCATTTGATAAGGTATGTGATCGTTTAGCAGGGATAGTACTGCTTCCTGACTCATTGACTTTATCAATGAGCTCATCATGTGATGAGGAATGTAGCCGTTTAGCTGTTGTAGTACTGCTAGCTGCCTGAACCTTGGGAATTTCTTGAGAGTCAATCATCTCTTCCTCCACATCATAATCCTCCTCCTCCTCCTCATCCTCCTCCTCCTCTGCCTCCTCATCAATGTGTGCTAGAGTGGGGATCTTGTAATGTCCATGTGCAAGAGTTGTAATTCCATCATCTAGAATATACCTCTTCTCATCAGCTTTGCTCAATGCCTTCTCTCATGACTTGGGTCATGATCTGATGTTTCCTAGTACCAAACATCACTTGTTCTCTATAGATATCCTCATCACCATATAGACAATCTAGGTAGTCTTGGAAGCCTATGTAACGTTCAGCATCTGGATGCATTTTTGAGAGTTCTTGCCCAAGTATTGGTCTCCTCACTCCTTTAGCTTTCTTTATCAATCCACTTGTCAGCTGATTTGGATCACTATTGTAACACCTACAGGCATATAGCTTTGATCACAGGCCCACATACTCAAGTGGCGCTCAGCCAGCATATTCATCTTTAAACTTGCCAAGCACCATTTTGTTTGCATCTGAGTAGCATGGGTGGTCTGCAGGGTACTCTGAGGTGTCAAAGGTATCTTTCAGTTGTTGGTTGTTGATGATGTCGTGTATAGGTTCTCAGTTTTCACAATGTAGAATAAGCTGTCAGTATCCTGATAAAGCAGTTGTAGGTTCTCTTTGTACGTAGGTTTCATCACATCGTAGTGGAACTGGTACATAAGGGTCTTGCTTATGTCCAACACTGTCAAACCAATGTAGATAGGTTGTTCAGCTCCACTTTCTCTTTATGCATCGTAACAGCACAGATATTCTCGCCAAAGATGATGCGGTCCTTGTACACTAGTCAGTTTCTTCAATCAATTCTCGTCATTCACTAGCTCCATACTCATCCTTTTTTGCACATTCTCCATCGTCTTGCCAAAAACTGCGTTGTTCATAAGTTTGAAAAAGTTCTTTTCAAACTTATTCTTCGACTGCTGTTGAAGTCTGGTGTTTAGCATGATGTAGGGTGCTAGGAAGTCCTCCTGCTCAAACCTTACACCTCGATGAACTCTAGTGATTCTCAATCCATGCTGTACTGCTTGCTTGAGGGTGCGGTAATGACATACATATTGTTCACGGTTGCTTAGAGCTGTCATGAGTCGTACATGATTAGATTTAAGAGTTTTTTTGTTCTCTGCTAGGAATGGGAAGTCATTGTGCTCATCATGCAATTCAGAAGGGTACTCAATGTCCACCTCCAAGATGTAGCCAATCTTTTGAACATCTCCAACACCTCAATACCTCTGCTCACCCCCTCCAACTCATCTTTCTCCATCCACTGAATTTCCGGCATGGAAGTGGTTGGCACATTGCCCAGCCATACAGGTTGTTCGCATCTGTGTACAAGAGATATGATGTAGGCTTCTTGGGGTCAATAGCGTCCTGTGTAGGCATTGTTGGCTACAGCATGACGGTGTATACAATTTGTTATTCCTCCTCTGATACCTCGCTCGATGAACATGTACATGTCATAGTCAGTGAGGAGCTCAAGCTCGACTTTAGTATATTTCAGCATGACATCAAAGGAAAAGCCTGGAGATGTAAGTAGTGAGCACAATCCAAATCATAAGTCTTCATGCATACATCACGGAAGCTCTCAAAGACATCAGCCAACAGGAGAACATCTGTTTTCAAGTATAGGTCACTGTATTCTCCCAGAGTTCTACAACTGAATTGGTTCCACACAGTTTGAGCATGTTCATAATCATCACTGCTACACTCCTATCAACCAGCTTGCTGAAAAATGCCTCTTTGGGTGGTAGCAATGTTTCTTCGAGTCTCTGCCATGAATCGCAGTAGTCGTATGGAAACACTCCTTTCCTTGAGACAAGGCTCAATTTGTTTCCAAACACCTTGGCAGTATGTGGTAGCATTTTGGACAAGTCTTTGGATTCGATGCTGATTTGACTAGGTTGGTGACAGATTGTCTAAACTATCAGGCGTAAACCGGAATGTATCGATGAATCGAAGGTGCATTTTTGGAGATATTCGTTTGGTGAATGATATATACTTTTCCGACGAGTTTGGGATGACAAACAGCCGATCCTTATCTCTACCAGCTCTGGAATAATGAGGTGTGTATCGTAGTTTGAAGAGTTGTGGAGAAACACTGGTATGAATGATTGTCGCTCTCGCTGCAGGTTGCATTTACGGCATAATGCATTCCGGTAGATACCAGTTATATGACAATGGTCATACACCTTATCTTTATTGAACCGTTCATTGCAGGCCTCACAGAAATCAGCTGCATTATGTCGTTCTTCCTCTCTTTTGGTTAGTGGGAGCAACTTGATATTCCTGCAGTCAATTGCCTCATCTAAATCTTTTGCATACATGGTGAGGGTCTTCATGAAATGTTTGGCAGCATCAGGACCCTGTAGACAATTGGCTCATGAGGGATTAGGTTAGTGATTGTCAGCCAGGAATCTTCCAATATGGGTCCCGCACAAAGTATAAGCAGTAACTCATTGCCTGATGATACTGGATAACTTTGGTAGCTTCACCAATCCATTGTTCATTGTCTTCATCAGGTTTCTCCAGGATGCACTCAAAATTGGCGTATGCTATAACAGGTACTCTATACTTTTGCACATGTTTCTCAAACTTCAAGGTTGGAGGTTTACCATCTTTTCCAACCTGTGCATGATGATTCTTTCTGTATTATTGCTAGCCAATACTCTCATGCTCAGCCATCCTGCGTTCTGGGTGTAATGGGTGAAACATCGTCTGCAGATGATAATTTTACTTTTATGTTTTGTGAGTTGGGATCACAAGTTTTTCAAAATTTTTAATGTAGCAGTAGTGGCTATTTGATTTATTAAGATAAGAAAGGAAAAAGAAAAAAGATGTTGTCGAATTCCACTATAACATTTTTATTCACCCAAACTAGTTTTGGTGATGATAAAAATGTTATAGTGGAATTCGACAACATCTTTTTTCTTTTTCCTTTCTTTATCTTAATATGGAGAAGTTCCACAATATCTCTGATAAAAGTGTTAAATTTATTTGATTTATGTTCATTGTCATCCTCAAGGGTGTGTTTTCATCATCATCCTTACTCTCACAGAGGAGGAGAAGATCAAAGTGATCTGCCTCCATTGCATTTCCAACTCTTCTTGGAAATATAACGTTCTTCTCATCCACACCATAAATATAACTGATACCTCTGGATATCTTTCTCAAATATATCGATTTGACTGATGGTAGTGGGAAATCCAATGCCTGAAAAGTTGTATCTCTCTTCCAATTGATGGTATCGCTCATTGACTCGTTCAGGATGACTGCCTTGTACATGTTTGGCGAGGATGGCCCATTGAAACATTGCTGGTCCTTGTTTATAGGATTGATGATTGCCTTTCGTGCTGATAGAAGAGGTGGAAGACTGATGTAGGATGATCCACGCAGGGGAATATGTTTGCTAATCCTGATGAGCAATCCATCGATGATAAGCAAACTCCATCCACTAGAATTTCCTTCAAATTTCGACTCCTCATCCAGTAGGGTCATGCACGCTTGGTTGATGATGTCTGAAGATTGATGATACTGAAGATGGTGTAGTTGGAGTTTTGAAGGCAACATTCTGAAACTCTTCTTGATCGAAAAAGGTCTTATCAAGGGTGCTGCGGAAATATGTTGCCTCCAATACTAGATTGAACTTCATTGCCCAATGTGTCTGCAGTTGTTAACTGATGATGTGAACAATTTTATCCTTCAGACTGCTCAGAAAGGTGTGGAAATCTTTGGCAGGCTCATCCTTGTATGCATAATTGTAGTATAGAGTCGTGAGTCGGGATTTGAATGCCTCCTCCAGGACAACAAACTCGTCCACAGAGTTTGCTGTTTGCTGACATCGTGCAGCTTTGCTCATCTGGAACAATGCAAAACAATATTGTATTAGTATGGTATGCAGTATCCAACTCTATATATATCACTATCAACGGATGTGGGGGATGAAGGCAGTGAATCAATATCTAGGATCGTGGGTCGGGTGTGTGGGTGGGTCGGGGATGGAGGTTCGTGGGTGTTTATGTTCTAGGGATGATGGTCGGGAGCTGTATGGGGGAATGTGAATGGGGTCTAGGATCTACTTCCTGAGGTGGGATGGGTGCTCCTGATCATTAGAACCATTGCCGCTCATGTCTGAAACGACATACACACTATCAATGTCAAACATATTGTGGGTATAGCCTAATTCTAGGGCAAAGACTTGTTATACGTTTTTTAGGTTAGGTTGAATTACAACCACCAACTCAAAGAACATAATTCACAATTAAACTCTTAACTTGTATGTATTGGAACCTAATTCATAATTACACTAGTCATTTTTGACTATGTCATTTACTCTATGTATTGGAACCTAATTCATAATTAAACTCGTCATTTTCGAATTTAAGTCGTTTTAGAATTTTATTGCCAGTCTCAAACTACTTCAAAATTCTACTCTTTTGGACTTAATTGCTAGATCATGAATATAATATAAATATATATATGTCAAACATATTGTGGGTACAGCCTAATTCTAGGGCAAAGACTTGTTATACGTTTTTTAGGTTAGGTTGAATTACACACACAACTCAAAGAACATAATTCACATTAAACTCTTAACTTGTATGTATTGGAACCTAATTATAATTACACTAGTCATTTTTGACTATGTCATTTACTCTATGTATTGGAACCTAATTATAATTCAACTCGTCATTTTCGAATTTAAGTTGTTTTAGAATTTAATTGTCAGTCTCAAACTACTTCAAAATTCTACTCTTTTGGACTAATTGCTAGATCATGAATTAATATAAATATATATATGTCAAATATGTGGGTACAGCCTAATTCTAGGGCAAAGACTTGTTAACGTTTTTTAGGTTAGGTTTATTACAACCACCAACTCAAAGAACATAATTCACAATTAAACTCTTAACTTGTATGTATTGGAACCAATCTAATTACACTATCATTTTTGACTATGTCATTTACTCTAGTATTGAACCTAATTCATAATTAAACTCGTCATTTTCGATTTAAGTCATTTTAGAATTCAATTGTCAGTCTGAAACTACTTCAAAATTCTATTCTTTTGGACTTAATGTTGAATCATGAATATAATAAATATATATAGAACTATAAAATGCACTGGTACTTACCTTGATGTTGATAGAGTTGAAGTGATCCAAAACAATATACTAAAATCACACACACACATACTGTGGTTACACACATGTACTGACGGCATGACTGACAAAGACACAATGTCCACTCCTTGTAGAACAACTCCTTTTATACCCCAGTTCAGGATCTGAGGAATTTTTTTTCCCTTTATTCCCTGTTTTTCTGTTTTTTTTTTTATTTTTTTTTATTTATTTATTTTTTTTTATTTTTTGAAAAATTTTTTTTTATTTTTTGAAAAAAATTTTTTTAATTTTTATATTTTTTTTATTTTTTTTTTCATTTTTTTTTTTTTTTAATATATAATTTTTTGTTTTTTTAATTCTTTTTCTTCAATTTTTTTTTTATATTTTTATTTTTATTTTTTTTTTTAATTTTTATTTTTATTTTCTTTTATTTTTTTTTGACCTTGAGGTTAAGGTGGTTGACTGGATGACCTTGAGGTTAAGGTGGTTGACCTGGATGACCTTGAGGTGCGTGTGGTTGACCTGGATGACCTTGAGGTTAATGTGGTTAACTGGATGACCTTGAGGTGGGTGTGGTTGACCTGGATGACCTTGAGGTGGGTGTGGTTGACCTGGATGACCTTGAGGTTGGGGGTGGTTGACCTGGATGACCTTGAGGTTGGGGGTGGTTGACCTGGATGACCTTGAGGTTGGGGGTGGTTGACCTGGATGACCTTGAGGTTAAGGTGGTTGACCTGGATGACCTTGAGGTGGGTGTGGTTGACATGGATGACCTTGAGTTGGGTGTGGTTGACCTGGATGACCTTGAGGCGCCGGATGACCTTGAGATAAAGGCGGGTCCGGGGACCTTGTGTCCCAGGACCCGCTTTTTATACTACTGGTGCATCGCTCTTTCCACCGGAAGTGCAGGAATTTGTAGACTTCACTGGATTGGCCGTGCAGGGACAATTGCATGGCCACCTCGCTCATTGGATTTAACACCGATGCATTCTTCATGTGGGGTTTCATTAAGGATAAGGTTTATGTTCCGCCTCTACCAGACAATCTAAATGACCTCCGAAATCTGATCACATTCGGATCGCTGCGGTTGCACAAGGTATGCCTGATATACTGGTACGAGTGTGGCAAGAAATCGATTATCGGTGGGATGTATGTCGCATCACCAATTGCTGGCTGTCACATCGAACCAAAATAACACCCACACCTTGAACTTGAAGTGTTTTGTAACAAAATGACACCTTTCTCAATTCTGTAAGTAATTCCAATTAATGTTTTTGTGCTTTCAAAGTTTTAAAGCCCTTTTATAATCACTCTGCATAATATAGGAAAAAATTGGCTTACACACGTACGGGATAGGGAATTCACGAATGATCCATCATCTACTGGACTGATTAACTTGACATTTTGCAAATAGATTCTCAACTTAACAAGGATGGTCATAGGCCCATTTAAAATTCTTCAAGATTTCAGTACGTCACGTTTCCAGTTTGTCAAGTTTTTCATTAGACCCTTGCGGAGCACGGGTTACCAGTTAGTTTTAAATAAATTGTCAATTTCAGGTTCTGACTACTGCTTCAGCACACGATATTTTCAATCTGGAGCGATTGGAAACTCTGGGCGATTCTTTTCTTAAGTATGCCGTGTCTCTCTTACTATTCATCCGCTTTCCCGAACTGTCTGAAGGCCAGCTGACAATGATTAAGGGCAAAGTCATCGGAAACCGAAATCTGTTCTATTGTGGTGAGCAGAAGGGCTTGGGCTCCATTATCAAGGTAAATTACATTCGATTTTATTTTTCAGTTTTATCTAATTTCCAAATAGAATGCACTCTGAATAATAATTTCATGGCGTTAAGATATTGTCATGTTCTGACTTTATTTATTTGGTATGAGACCCTCGGCATCAAACACATAATAATAATAATAATAATAATAATAATAATAATAATAAGAATTATAGACATCATATTAATAGATAAACTGAATCGAATCACATATTTAATAGACATAGGCATACCAAACACGCACAATTCAAAGCAATACAGTAATGAGAAACTGCTTAAATATTTGCCTGTGGCAGAGGAGATAGAGGATATGTGGAAGCAAGAGAGAGTGATGATAGTACCTTTGATAGTGTCAGCTACAGGTGATAACCAAGGGAACTGCCGGAAAGGTTGCACAGTTTGAGACTACCTGCATGGGTACAAAATTTAATGCGGAAAGCAGTAATACTTTGCACAACATCGCTATTAAGACGTTTTCTCAATATACCAAGATAGAAAAGGTGTCATTTAGCTAAATAAGCCAATGACACCTTATTATGACCCATGAAAATGGAGATAAAAGAGATAATAATAATAACAATACTGAGGGTGATGCCCACATAGGCTTGTGCGTGGGTAATGAGTGACTAATTTTTAGGTAGTCGGGACCGACGACTTATCGTGTCCTTATTGACCGGCGCGTTATCACTTACTCCAACGAGCCACCCTACATGTCCTTGATCTTGCTGTGATTTGTTTTCACAGCGATGCTATCTTACTTCTATATTTACTCTTATGTTATTCACACGTTATTCTGGGATGTATCTCGTCGCGATGTTTTACATGATTAACCTTGGACTCAAGCACAAGAATGATTTGTGACTTATTAGCTAGTATAGAGCAACTTCTATTCACATATAATTGGAAATCAAATATCAAGTAACCCTTTTAACATTTACTCTTTACTTTTCCCAGAATGTTCCAACTTTAAAGTCATTTTTTACATTGAACGTTTTATACATGCTGTGAAAAAATGTTTAAAAGGCTACTTGATTTTCCATTTCTATGTAGCTAAGTAAAGATATGAATTTAAAAAATACAGGCCATCATTCAACAGATAGCTAAGGGTAAGCAATGGGTTCTTATTTGAACAGGTGCTAATTGAATAATCTAGTAGGCCTACTTGTATATTTCCGATTCAGAACGTTGTAATTAAAGAACTAGAGCTAATTCTCTCTGAATTTAATTTTGCGTTGAAATAAATAATTTTCATTCATTTATATATTAACGATACATATGACATTGATGTAATAACATTGGTTGATAAAATAATGAGGTCGTCCTTGTGCTATTTTTCTTCCAAATTTTTAGGTTATGACACAGAATAATCAACTTACTGAGCTACTTGTTTTAAATTTTGTAAAATTGTTTTTGACACGCTATTCTTTGAGTGAGAAATTAGAAATTAAATAATAGTAAAACATAACTATTGTATCATTATTCTGTATAATATTATTATTATTTCAGTAGATATTGTATTAATGTATCAATTTTGATTATGTTTGTGACCTTATGACGAAGTCTCTTGCAATTTGTTTGTTTAATGGCAAATAGAGTATTAAACATTCTGGAAAGCATAACAGAACCAAACATAACCTTGATGAGTGAAGAACGTTAATTTTAGAATTTATATTAATATAATTTAAATGCAAAGAAAAAATTGTTGTTTCAAGTTGAACAAAATATCACATAATCAAATCCATAAGTTTTATAAGGAACTAGCCGTCAGGCTCGCTTCGCTCGCCATATCCGTCTAGCCAGGGGGCTCCGCCCCCTGGACCCCGACTGGATCGTCAAAGAATGAGATCAGCAGGCTCGCTTCGCTCGCCTGCATTTTTCATTTGAGCATTTTTATCATATGTTAGGACGATCCAGTCAGGGATCCAGACTAAACGTCTGGCTAAACGGATATGGCGAGCGAAGCGAGCCTGACTGCTAGTAAAATAATATTCCCAGGATTGAAGTAGCAGTGCCCAATCAATTTTTCCGCGATAAATGCATTTAAATCTTCAACTTGGTGCCAACCTAACAAAGTCAACTCAACTTAATGCCAACCTGACAAAATTATTAATTTAGTTGCCAGTTAACAACTGTTTCGAAGAGGTACTCTATCTAGATTATAGTTCTATAGTAACATATGATATGGAAATTTCAATTATAATTAAGAGATTGGGAGAAGAAGAATATACATGCTAAAAGACGAACTTTAACCCCTTAAAAACAACCCTTAGAGTTAAAATATTGCCAAAAGATTTCTTAGTGCGCCTCTAAAGGGCCAACTGAACATACCTACCAAATTTGAACGTTTTTGGTTCGGTAGATTTTTAGTTATGCGAGTGAGTGAGTGAGTGAGTGAGTCAGTCAGTCAGTCAGTGAGTGAGTGCCATTTCACTTTTATATATATAGATGGAGTAAGTACAACTTTTTATATACCTGATGTGTCCGTTGTAAACTGGTACCTCTTATTCTTATTCTAATTTCACGTGTACAATTTCTATCGAATTTCAGTCCAAAATAAACATGAAATTAGATTGCTTGAATAAACGAATTAATTAGAAATATTCCACTCAATTACCACTTTTGTAAGTAACGATATAATATTGAGTTATTTGAGAAGATTTGTAACCATGGAAGAAACACAAACTTCCAAACACTAAAATTTTATTGGAATATTGTAAAAATCCACTTGACATTCTAATATTTTGCAGGCTGATGAATTCAACACAGAGTCCGATTGGATTGCGCCCGGATTTTGTGTGGATCGTACAGTGCAGAATTTGTTTCGAGAGTTGAACATAAATCCACGCTACTTGTACGAAATTCCGCTGTCAAGAGACGAGATAGAATGTGGCAAACTGTCGCCGAGAACCAAAGACATAATTGAGGAGAAATTGGAGGAATGGGAAGAGGATTTGGATTATTGCAACTACAGCAATGCGCACTTCATTTCTCAGCAAGTCATATCTAATAAGACTGTGTCGGACAGTGTTGAAGCATTGCTCGGATTGTATATCCAGGTGAGAGTTTGTTCAATTCAATTAATCAATATCGGGGCACCGAGCTTCGCTTGTTATTTTTATTATTATTGATTAACAGAACCACAGCCTACTATAGGTAGAAGGCCGGAAAATGTTCAATATGGCAACGTGTGGTTCAGGCCGACTTTGCCTTATTTGATATGCATAGATTCATTACACCATTAGAAAAATTGTATTTTGTAGAATCATTTGTATTATTGTATATTGTGAAATCATTTGCATTTGTTAGTAGGGATAGTAAGTATTTGATTTATGTCAATAATGTGATTATAAACCCACAGAGATATGTAAAGATAGATTAAACTATTGCTATTGGATATCAATTCTTCTGTAATTTTTTGTATACTATTAAGCCTAGATATAATTTAGTTAATGGACAAAGTTGAATGAATTATCATTATTCATTCAATAACCTATTAATTCATTATTAATATGAATTATCACTTCTCTTTATAAGGCTACTTTGAAATTATTAAAACATGATATAAATCTTCAATACCGTACTCTTTGTATTTTTTTCATCCAAAACACGACTAGTTCCAACTCATCTGAAGCCATTTTCCCTAAATAAAAAAAGAGGAGTGGAAACAAGTCTTGTTTTAAAAGAAAAAAGAATAATAAAGGGTAGGGTAATTAATGATGTGTTTTAATATAAATTGATGGATATTATTACGAACAAAAACTAAATGGTAGTAGAATATATTCCCTTTGATAGATATTATTGAACTATCGACTATCATTACGGTTAGTTATAGATTCACAAAAAGCGAATGCATCAAATTCAGAAGTTTTTTAAAAGGAAGACAATATTCGACTTTCATATTTTTATTCTACATTTAGAAGTTACTATTCAATACTTTCATCTATTAATGAAATACATTTGATCGTTAAAATTGCTCGTAGGAAATACAGACACAGAAAGTAAGTACAGTGAAATATATTGCCAAGCTAGACATTATACTTGGAACTCCTAGAGCTAAAACTAAAATTAGTCTATCAGTTAATATTATATATTTTTTTACTATCATTGAATTGAATTTCTCAGTATTGGTATTTGATAAAGGGCGTAAAGCTGGTAGTTAAACGGGAGTCTACCCAAGTGAATTCACTTTTCTCGGCCTGAAGCTGAGCTTGACTGCGACGTTGCCAAGTTGTGCGCTCCAGCCTTTATCTAAAGTAAGCCATGACAGAACACAATAATTCTCTAAAATGATCGTGTTCATACATTTTACAGCTGGCTATACGTCAGCTTATGAATTTCGGGGATGCGATATTTTGATTTTCTGCAGACTCATTCGCTCACTAACTTTTTATTATCCACAGACGACGAAAGTCTCAGCTGTTTCAGCCAAGGATGAATTATCCTTTTAATGTCGTTCAGCGAGTTTTCTCAAGGATGAGACATAGTGCAATCGAATTTTTATATCATAAACCTACTATGTTCCAAATTTAGTGGAAATTGTTTGAGCCTTTTTCGAGATCCGTAAAACATAAATAACCATAAATAAATAAATATAAATAACCAAATATAAAACTACAGAAATTGCTCGCTCAATATAATAGGATTGCGGTTGAATTTCGATGTTGCTAATTGTAAACATGTTGTCGAATTTAAATATTTACTAATAGTTTTTAAATTTTGTTGTAAACCTTCTATTGTTTTTATGCTGTCTGACAATGGCCCACTTAATATTGTAATATTAATGACCAATAAACATATTTATTTATTTAAATGTTGAGTATTTATAATCGTTGCAATATATTGGGTGGCAGCCTTATTATGATAGTGTATGTGATACAAATCGATAAAATTATAGATAAACCGATGAATAACACATAATTAACATTTTATTCTAATTTTCAGGAGAAATCTTTTAATGTAAATGTAATTTTTGACTTGAAAACTTTTTAATCTTTTTAGACACAATTAAGATAATATGAACGATCTTTTTGGGAAATTTGCTGTTTCATCGTTTCTAAAAATTGTGTTCGATTTCATATTTCATTTATTTATTCAATGATAGAGAAACAAAAGCTAAAGTAGATATTCCATGGTATAGGACGTTTATGTCGCAACTTTTACTGTTATCTCAAGCCGGTAGTCCACGTAGTTCCTTCTGACGTGTGACGCTGGTAGTCTCTCATATTGTGCCGTTCATACACTCTCACCTCAACAACACAGTAAAAATCGACAGTTATTGGCTTGAGTTAACAGTAAAAGTTGCGACATAAACGTCCTATACCATGGGATATCTACTTACGCTATTGTTCTCTATGATGATACACATTTCATAAAAATGATTGCGATAGAAACAACAGGCAAAATAATGTTATGTGTATGTTTAATCTGATTGATAGATAACTAATTGATGTGTTTGAATATAATTTGTGATTGCTACGGTAAATGAAAATAAATCTATCAAGTATAGTAATTTTGCGGTAATATTCATTGTTATCAAGGTCTATAAAAACCAGGTCAAGACACCCGTGTTCCTTATGGAGCGGCCATTTTGTGCGTTTTTTATGGCGGTACATTTCAAAATCTAATCTAATTCAATTTTCTCGTAACAAAATAATGCATTATGCATTTTAAAAACAATATTCTGTGTCAGATAATATGTAAATTCAGGTTTTAGATTTTTTTAATAATGAAATTTCAATAATAAATTGACGAATAATTTATTTATTTATTATTAAAAATTTCTCCTATTCTTTGTTACATGTTATGATTCATAAGGTATCGGGACAAGAGGCTAACTTCAAAACCAGTTGAAAGCTCCCAATCAATTAAATCTAAAAATCAACTCAACAATTCAGTTTCTAGTTGTAATCTAAATACTATTAATCTGTCGGAAGAATTTATTTTACTATTCAAAGCAGTGTCACTTGGAAAATATTACACCCAAAGGTAGGCGCTCACAGATCGTCATCGGACGGACGGCACGCATCGGACGGATCGGACGATTATTATATTTATATATTATTATATTTATTTATATTTTTCACAAAGAAGCACTGATTGGGAGAGAAAACTAAAGATACTCCTTGTACTATTTCTCTCCCAAATTTAGATAACATTTAAAAGTCCGAAATAGGGTTATGATTTCACTTCACTAAAATTTAGTCCATTTTCACTCAAAAACAACAATAACTAAGATTTTTGAATTTTGACGGTTGAAAACAGAATAAAAAACAAAAATATCACACACAAATCACCATTAATTGGGAAATGGTTAGATCTGATTCATTGTTTTCAATTGGAGTGCGCATACCTATACGATGCGGATAGATATGCGCACTCCAATTGAAAACAATGCATCAGATCTAACCATTTTCCAATTAATGGTGATTTGTGTGTGATATTTTTGTTTTTTATTCTGTTTTCAACCGTCAAAATTCAAAAATCTTAGTTTTTGTTGTTTTTGAGTGGAAATGGACTAAATTTTAGTGAAGTGAAATCATAACCCTATTTCGGACTTACCTATACGATGCGGATAGATATGCGCACTCCAATTGAAAACAATGCATCAAATCTA
Organism: Nilaparvata lugens; assembly: GCF_014356525.2. Taxonomy (NCBI): domain Eukaryota; kingdom Metazoa; phylum Arthropoda; class Insecta; order Hemiptera; family Delphacidae; genus Nilaparvata; species Nilaparvata lugens. Next base: position 1,664,214 of record NC_052519.1, read on the forward strand.
ATCGTCCGAACGTCCGATGCGTGCCGTCCGTCCGATGACGATCTGTGTGCGCCTACCTTAACACATCATGTTGTTTACTCTATAATGATAACAGCTGATAAATTTGAAAATTGGTGAACTAGAACCCCACAAAATGACGATTTTGCAATGCATCACGGGATCGTGTCCCGTATAGACCTTGATTGTTATTTAGAGAGTATTACAAATTGTTGTTAATTTTGACAGAGCTATGGACTGGAGAAAGGGTTTGATATGCTACGCTGGCTGAAGGTAATCGACCCGAAGCTGATCACACCTGACGTGTACACTAAGAAGAAGGTTGAGCCGACCATTCTGTCCAAGGGCGGGCAAATCGATTTCCACATCCATCATCCCGACTATCTCGAGAAACTTATCAACTACAAGTTTAAAGATCGCGCCTTCCTACTGCAGGCACTCTCGCATCCCACCTACCAGCCCAACAACATCACTCCAACCTATCAGCGGCTCGAGTTTCTCGGCGACGCCATACTTGGTCAGTGCCATTATAGACTTGCTGTCAAGTTCAAATAATAATGTAGTGGTTGACTTCTTGTCAGACACATTTTCCGCTACTCATGCAATCTGTCACATTTACGATCAATCTTTTTTTATTTAATTTTCACATTCTCTGTTAACCAGACTCATCTTAGGGCCGGTTTTCGAACTCGGGATTTAGCTAAGTTCTAGACTTTAAATAGCTGGAGTCAGAAAATTGGCTTTCCAAAACGGGGCGTTATCGCAGTCCACGTTTAAATTTAAATTCGAAAAGCTAGAAAATTGAACACCAAATAAAATAAAGAGAAATAGTGTAAAGTTTCAGCTATTTTGAATTATTTAGGAATGTTTCATTCCATCAAGGAAAAACGTTGCCAATTTTAGAAATGAGAAAATAAAGTTTATCATAAAAACTGCGACTACGCCCCGTTTCAGAAAGCTAATATTCTGACTCTAGTAGTTTCATTTCGTCAAAGAAAACGTTTCCAATTATAGAAATGAGTAAATAAAGATTGTCATAAAAACTGCGACTACGCTTTTCTGACTCCAGCTGTTTAAAGTCTAGAGTTTAGCTAAATCCCGAGCTCGGAAACCTGCCCTAAGAATCCGAATTCTCCAGTTAATATCACATCAAATTGACCGGTATCAGCTACCGTATATTCTATAGAAGGCAGTGGCAAGGCAGAGAATGGGGAAAGTTTCCCCATATTTCTCCCCTGCCATTATAACGTGGGCCTCACAATAGCAAAGTGTATATTATCATAGAGAAAAGATTACATAAGAAGACATGCCATTGTATAGGACGTTTATGTTCCAAATTTCACTGTTAACTCAAGCCAATAGTCCTAGTAGTTTTTTCGTGAAGCTATGTGAATTACATGATTTTGATCTCTGGGCTTGAGAATATACTAATATATTACTAATATACTGTATTACTAATATATATTGGAGTGAAATAGTCACTAGAAAGCCAAGTCTAGTTTCAAACTCTCACAGAATATAAGTGAGATTGGTATTGATGGAGTACGTCCCTTCATGTTGATGGAGTGGATCCATTCTACCACACTTTGGAATCAAGTTTTTTTTAAATCAATAATTGGTTAATCAACCAACTCCACTAAATTTCGGAATCGTGGAAAATGTGAATATATATTTGGTACTCGTTGCTGTGGCTGGTATCAGCTATCCTCTATAGAAGGCAGTGGGAAGGCAGAGAATCGGCAACGCTATTCTCCTATCTTGCTCCACTATTTAATAACTGCCTATCATGGAATGATCAAGTAGCATATATTTCAAAAAGGGTGAATTCCTTAGTGTATCAGTTGAAATCATCTTTTCTCGCACATCTTCTCCGAATTCTTTTGATTGATTTGATTATTGCGTTCCTGTGTATTATGACATCCCTCAAGGCCTTTCACATCGATCACAGGTAGTATTCAATAATTGTATTAAATTTATTTTCGACTTGAAATATGATGACCATGTTACTCCATTCATACAATCAATAAACCTCATGACAATCAATGAAAGAAGAGAATACCTGATATGTTGCCTTCGTACGAAGTATTGAAATTCAACACAACTTATTAAGCAGAATCTTTCACTTTCATGAGAATTGTGAATGGTAGAAGTACAAGAGTGAGAGATTATACCTTGCAAATTCCCTTATATAGTACTACATTGTTTAATAATTCTTTCTCGGTATCTGCCATCAGTGCATGGAATTCTCTCCTGTTAGAAATAAGGGAGAGAAATCGGTAGGATCGTTTAAGACATCCTTGAGATCACGTTATATAATTTAATATGGAAGTGTTTCTATAGTTAATGTCTTTTTGTTGTTTTTATTACTCGAAGTACGATCTGTGAATTATTGTAATTTTTTCCTGAACTGATGTTTTTGGATCGTACATACGTTTTTAGTAGCTCTTTATAATTTCTCTTATTTCTTTGTTTCTTTGAATTGTTATGGCGACTTGATCATATTTATTGAGATTTTTATTACGAAAATGTATTATAGATATAAGTTATTCTTGAAATTATCTCCTCTAGCTATGTAAACTAGCATCTTGTTCTGTGGATGTGAGTGAGATAGAAGCTCTTCAACTTTTATGATTGAATAAATAGAATATGGTAGAATGCTTCAATTGAATACATTGAAATTTGATATGAACTAGAATCGTAAATGAAAACTAACTGGAAAATGGATATTTGTTATAGCATTGCAATTCTGTTGCTAGGGTAACTAGTACAGATGTTTCTGTAGAGATATTACTCATATCTGGAATATAAATCGATTCATTCATTCACTGCCATTATAACGTGTACCTCACTATAGTAAATGAATGGTTGCAGATTTTCTGGTGATGACACACATGTACGAGTATTGCGACAACCTGACACCGGGTGAGCTGACGGACCTGCGCTCTGCACTGGTGAACAACGTTACTTTGGCGTCGATCGCAGTCCGCATCGGTCTGCACAAGTTCCTGCTGCTGCGATCCTGCCAGCTGTCCAAGGTGATCGAGGCATTTGTCGAGCGACAGGAGTCGCGCAACCACGACTTCTCCGACGACACACTCTTCCTCATCGATGAGATTGACTGCAACATTGGCGAGTCCATTGAGGTATAGTAGGCCTAATGCCATCCAATTCATCCAAGTGAGAATACAGTCGAACTTGGGTTTAACGTCATTTAAGGGACCATACATTATTGATTTGATTCAATAATGTTATATCTCGCGCCCTCTATCGATATACGTGGTAGGTCCAGAAAGTAAGTTCCGTTTGGTAATAAAATTTAATTGTGTACAGATACAGAAAAGTTATTTATTGTACAAAATTCTACAACTCTTAAACTACTTTTCCACATAACTACCGAAATTTCGCAGACATTTGTCATAGCGTGGCACAAGTTTTTGTATACCTTCTTCATAGAAATTTGCCGCCTGTGTCTTCAACCAGTTGGAACAGTTTCTTTCAGCTCGTCGTCATTGTTGAAGTGTTGACCACCAAGGAAAGACTTGAGATGTAAGAACAGATGAAAGTCGCTAGGAGCGAGGTCAGGGCTGTAAGGAGGATGGTCAAACACGTCCAAGCCAAATCCCTGTAGGAGGTTTTTCGTCACATTTGCAGTGTGTGGTCGTGAAGAAAAACAACACCTTTTGACAGCAATCCTCGGCGCTTATTCTGTATTGCACGGCGCAATTTCCGAAGTATCTCGCAATAAGCACGTTTCTTCTCATTGATACAGAGCATCTACCGCGATCGCAGCGCTGCAGCGGATATAAATTGAAACGGAACTTACTTTCTGGACGTGCTATCGTAATATTTATATACCATCAATAGAATTTATTATCTGTTGCTGGATCAATTCTTATTATCGTTCTATTATAAACATTCGGTTAGGAATTGATACAATAATAGCAACATTTAGCATAATAACAATAATTCAGAATGAATTAAGATGCTTATTTTATATATGTTTGTATTTTGTATAAGTAGCCTATATTTTATTCCATAGTTGAATTTTTGATTTATATTGTGTAATAGTAATAGTTTTAATTTCATATTGTATTATATTTTTTTAACAATACTTTCCTTAAGCCTGACGTAGAGTGTGAATTTTGGAGTTTGTTTCAACTTCATGTTTTTTTCAAAAGTCTTGTGACTTTTCCCATTACAGAATCACGTATGTTCATTAACAACAAAATAGTCTTGAATTGTCTGATTTTATTATCTTCACTCTATCAAAAATTAGGTTAGTCAATCATTGCTATGACAGCAATTCAATGATTGTTATCAAGCTGTGATAAGATTTTTATATTGAATGGACTATTGACATGGAACTTATATTTATATTGTATTAACTATAAATTACTGTATGACGAAACTCTATGTTTGTAAAAGCTCTTGAGTTAATAAAATATTATTATTATTATTATTATTATTATTATCATAATTGTTTTTAATGTTGAATGACTCGAACGTTGTTTTTATGTTAATGTATTTCAATTCGATGATTCTCAGGTTCCAAAGATTCTTGGTGATGTGTTTGAATCGTTGGTGGGCGCCATTTTCCTTGACAGCAACAAATGCCTAAAAACCACTTGGGATTTCATCTACAGGTTTATGCACAAAGAAATCGGTAAATATTTGAATATTAGATATTTTTTCTATGATTTCAACAGCTTCTCTTCTTGTTCTCAAGTATTACATTCAATACTATACCGCTGCATGCAACATGAGTTACATGCAAGGTGCACTATAGCAAGCTGCATCGACCTCGTTGAGAACCATCTGAATATTGCACGTCAAGAGGCCTGTGGCAGTAACTCCATACATCCTTTGCAGATCCATGAACATCTGGTTTCAGGCTAACGGTCTTTTTTGAATATGAACAAAACTAAATTATTGTATTTTAAGCTGACCAGTAAATTAAGTGGCACAATCTGCCAAAAGATGGATGAGATTGATCAGGATGAAGTTTGCTTTTTGGGAGTCAGAATCAGAAACTGTCTCAGGGTGGAATGATCAAGTGGATCACATTCTGAACAAACTCTCAAGTGTCTGCTTCTCTTTGAAAGTGTTGAAGAATGGAACAAAAACTCTGTTAATGTCTTCCATAGTTATTTAATGTCGATAATTCAATACAGCATAATGTTTTGGGGAGTGGGAAAATAATCTTAATTCTGTCTTTAAAAAGCAAAAAAAGCCTTCAGAATTGTCGACAACTTAAGCCTTATGAATCTTGTAAAAACTCTTTCAGAAGACTTAGAATTTTAACAGTTCCTGCATTGTACTTCCTCGAAATTGCAACTATGGCAAAGAAAAACTAGAAGATATTGAGAGAGAGTCATATCCATCATAGACACAATACTAGAAACCAAATAGTTCATCTTCAGTAACCGCAACACAGAATAGCAAGCTTAGAGAAAGGGCTACATTATAGCGGACTAAGAGCTTATAACTCTCTTCTTATTGAAATAAAATGTATTGAGAGCTCAAAAAGGTTTAAGAATGCAATAAAATCTAAATTGATTGATGCATCTCCGTACAGTTTAAATGAAAAGCTTCAACTGTTGGCGCGTTTAGGCATTTTTTTTGCAAGCATATTTTTAACTCCTTTGTATGTTCTGATTTTCTTCTCTTTTTTCTCTTCTATAATTACTTTTTTTTAGTATTGTACTCAA
>NC_052519.1:1670018-1715484 GCF_014356525.2 Nilaparvata lugens
CTTCCGACAGATTAATAGTATTTAGATTACAACTAGAAACTGAATTGTTGAGTTGATTTTTAGATTTAATTGATTGGGAGCTTTCAACTGGTTTTGAAGTTAGCCTCTTGTCCCGATACCTTATGAATCATAACATGTAACAAAGAATAGGAGAAATTTTTAATAATAAATAAATAAATTATTCGTCAATTTATTATTGAAATTTCATTATTAAAAAATCTAAAACCTGAATTTACATAGTATCTGAAACAGAATATTGTTTTTAAAATGCATAATGCATTATTTTGTTACGAGAAAATTGAATTAGATTAGATTTTGAAATGTACCGCCATAAAAAACGCACAAAATGGCCGCTCCATAAGGAACACGGGTGTCTTGACCTGGTTTTTATAGACCTTGATAACAATGAATATTGCCGCAAAATTACTATACTTGATAGATTTATTTTCATTTACCGTAGCAATCACAAATTATATTCAAACACATCAATTAGTTATCTATCAATCAGATTAAACATACACATAACATTATTTTGCCTGTTGTTTCTATCGCAATCATTTTTATGAAATGTGTATCATCATAGAGAACAATAGCGTAAGTAGATATCCCATGGTATAGGACGTTTATGTCGCAACTTTTACTGTTAACTCAAGCCAATAACTGTCGATTTTTACTGTGTTGTTGAGGTGAGAGTGTATGAACGGCACAATATGAGAGACTACCAGCGTCACACGTCAGAAGGAACTACGTGGACTACCGGCTTGAGATAACAGTAAAGTTGCGACATAAACGTCCTATACCATGGAATATCTACTTTAGCTTTTGTTTCTCTATCATTGAATAAATAAATGAAATATGAAATCGAACACAATTTTTAGAAACGATGAAACAGCAAATTTCCCAAAAAGATCGTTCATATTATCTTAATTGTGTCTAAAAAGATTAAAAAGTTTTCAAGTCAAAAATTACATTTACATTAAAAGATTTCTCCTGAAAATTAGAATAAAATGTTAATTATGTGTTATTCATCGGTTTATCTATAATTTTATCGATTTTTATCACATACACTATCATAATAAGGCTGCCACCCAATATATTGCAACGATTATAAATACTCAACATTTAAATAAATAAATATGTTTATTGGTCATTAATATTACAATATTAAGTGGGCCATTGTCAGACAGCATAAAAACAATAGAAGGTTTACAACAAAATTTAAAAACTATTAGTAAATATTTAAATTTGACAACATGTTTACAATTAGCAACATCGAAATTCAACCGCAATCCTATTATATTGAGCGAGCAATTTCTGTAGTTTTATATTTGGTTATTTATATTTATTTATTTATGGTTATTTATGTTTTACGGATCTCGAAAAAGGCTCAAACAATTTCCACGAAATTTGGAACATAGTAGGTTTATGATATAAAAATTCGATTGCACTAGGTCTCATCCTTGGGAAAACTCGCTGAACGACATTAAAAGGATAATTCATCCTTGGCTGAAACAGCTGAGACTTTCGTCGTCTGTGGATAATAAAAAGTTAGTGAGCGAATGAGTCTGCAGAAAATCAAAATATCGCATCCCCGAAATTCATAAGCTGACGTATAGCCAGCTGTAAAATGTATGAACACGATCATTTTAGAGAATTATTGTGTTCTGTCATGGCTTACTTTAGATAAAGGCTGGAGCGCACAACTTGGCAACGTCGCAGTCAAGCTCAGCTTCAGGCCGAGAAAAGTGAATTCACTTGGGTAGACTCCCGTTTAACTACCAGCTTTACGCCCTTTATCAAATACCAATACTGAGAAATTCAATTCAATGATAGTAAAAAAATATATAATATTAACTGATAGACTAATTTTAGTTTTAGCTCTAGGAGTTCCAAGTATAATGTCTAGCTTGGCAATATATTTCACTGTACTTACTTTCTGTGTCTGTATTTCCTACGAGCAATTTTAACGATCAAATGTATTTCATTAATAGATGAAAGTATTGAATAGTAACTTCTAAATGTAAATAAAAATATGAAAGTCGAATATTGTCTTCCTTTTAAAAAACTTCTGAATTTGATGCATTCGCTTTTTGTGAATCTATAACTAACCGTAATGATAGTCGATAGTTCAATAATATCTATCAAAGGGAATATATTCTACTACCATTTAGTTTTTGTTCGTAATAATATCCATCAATTTATATTAAAACACATCATTAATTACCCTACCCTTTATTATTCTTTTTTCTTTTAAAACAAGACTTGTTTCCACTCCTCTTTTTTTATTTAGGGAAAATGGCTTCAGATGAGTTGGAACTAGTCGTGTTTTGGATGAAAAAAATACAAAGAGTACGGTATTGAAGATTTATATCATGTTTTAATAATTTCAAAGTAGCCTTATAAAGAGAAGTGATAATTCATATTAATAGGTTATTGAATGAATAAATTGCTGGAATAATGATAATTCATTCAACTTTGTCCATTAACTAAATTATATCTAGGCATAATAGTATACAAAAAATTACAGAAGAATTGATATCCAATAGCAATAGTTTAATCTATCTTTACATATCTCTGTGGGTTTATAATCACATTATTGACATAAATCAAATACTTACTATCCCTACTAACAAATGCAAATGATTTCACAATATACAATAATACAAATGATTCTACAAAATACAAATTTTTCTAATGGTGTAATGAATCTATGCATATCAAATAAGGCAAAGTCGGCCTGAACCACACGTTGCCATATTGAACATGTTCCGGCCTTCTATCTATAGTAGGCTGTGGTTCTGTTAATCAATAATAATAAAAATAACGAGCGAAGCTCGGTGCCCCGATATTGATTAATTGAATTGAACAAACTCTCACCTGGATATACAATCCGAGCAATGCTTCAACACTGTCCGACACAGTCTTATTAGATATGACTTGCTGAGAAATGAAGTGCGCATTGCTGTAGTTGCAATAATCCAAATCCTCTTCCCATTCCTCCAATTTCTCCTCAATTATGTCTTTGGTTCTCGGCGACAGTTTGCCACATTCTATCTCGTCTCTTGACAGCGGAATTTCGTACAAGTAGCGTGGATTTATGTTCAACTCTCGAAACAAATTCTGCACTGTACGATCCACACAAAATCCGGGCGCAATCCAATCGGACTCTGTGTTGAATTCATCAGCCTGCAAAATATTAGAATGTCAAGTGGATTTTTACAATATTCCAATAAAATTTTAGTGTTTGGAAGTTTGTGTTTCTTCCATGGTTACAAATCTTCTCAAATAACTCAATATTATATCGTTACTTACAAAAGTGGTAATTGAGTGGAATATTTCTAATTAATTCGTTTATTCAAGCAATCTAATTTCATGTTTATTTTGGACTGAAATTCGATAGAAATTGTACACGTGAAATTAGAATAAGAATAAGAGGTACCAGTTTACAACGGACACATCAGGTATATAAAAAGTTGTACTTACTCCATCTATATATATAAAAGTGAAATGGCACTCACTCACTGACTGACTGACTGACTGACTCACTCACTCACTCACTCACTCACTCGCATAACTAAAAATCTACCGAACCAAAAACGTTCAAATTTGGTAGGTATGTTCAGTTGGCCCTTTAGAGGCGCACTAAGAAATCTTTTGGCAATATTTTAACTCTAAGGGTTGTTTTTAAGGGGTTAAAGTTCGTCTTTTAGCATGTATATTCTTCTTCTCCAATCTCTTAATTATAATTGAAATTTCCATATCATATGTTACTATAGAACTATAATCTAGATAGAGTACCTCTTCGAAACAGTTGTTAACTGGCAACTAAATAATAATTTTGTCAGGTTGGCATTAAGTTGAGTTGACTTTGTTAGGTTGGCACCAAGTTGAAGATTTAAATGCATTTATCGCGGAAAAATTGATTGGGCACTGCTACTTCAATCCTGGGAATATTATTTTACTAGCAGTCAGGCTCGCTTCGCTCGCCATATCCGTTTAGCCAGACGTTTAGTCTGGATCCCTGACTGGATCGTCCTAACATATGATAAAATGCTCAAATGAAAAATGCAGGCGAGCGAAGCGAGCCTGCTGATCTCATTCTTTGACGATCCAGTCGGGGTCCAGGGGGCGGAGCCCCTGGCTAGACGGATATGGCGAGCGAAGCGAGCCTGACGGCTAGTTCCTTATAAAACTTATGGATTTGATTATGTGATATTTTGTTCAACTTGAAACAACAATTTTTTCTTTGCATTTAAATTATATTAATATAAATTCTAAAATTAACGTTCTTCACTCATCAAGGTTATGTTTGGTTCTGTTATGCTTTCCAGAATGTTTAATACTCTATTTGCCATTAAACAAACAAATTGCAAGAGACTTCGTCATAAGGTCACAAACATAATCAAAATTGATACATTAATACAATATCTACTGAAATAATAATAATATTATACAGAATAATGATACAATAGTTATGTTTTACTATTATTTAATTTCTAATTTCTCACTCAAAATAGCGTGTCAAAAACAATTTTACAAAATTTAAAACAAGTAGCTCAGTAAGTTGATTATTCTGTGTCATAACCTAAAAATTTGGAAGAAAAATAGCACAAGGACGACCTCATTATTTTATCAACCAATGTTATTACATCAATGTCATATGTATCGTAATTATATAATGAATGAAAATTATTTATTTCAACGCAAAATTAAATTCAGAGAGAATTAGCTCTAGTTCTTTAATTACAACGTTCTGAATCGGAAATATACAAGTAGGCCTACTAGATTATTCAATTAGCACCTGTTTAAATAAGAACCCATTGCTTACCCTTAGCTATCTGTTGAATGATGGCCTGTATTTTTTAATTCATATCTTTACTTAGCTACATAGAAATGGAAAATCAAGTAGCCTTTTAAACATTTTTTCAAGCATGTAAAACGTTCATGTAACAATGATTTAAAGTTGGAACTTCTGGGGAAGATAAAGCGTAAATATTGTAAGCAATATGTGCCTACACCGAGTATGTAAAGGTGGGGAAATGAAACAAGAAATGATCGTACTGGTTTTGATAATTAAAACAAAACAATAAATTATTTGTACAAAAAATTAGAATTATAATTATAAATTATGAAATAACAATAAAAATATGATTTTCAAGGGCTACTCGCTTGGCTGCTAGTGAAGATTAAATTTGTTGTGGTTATGGAAATTTAAAACAATGACTCAGTAGTCACCTACCTTTATGATAATGGCCCCCAATTTGGCATCCACTGGTTAATCGCGACGTTAATTATTAATGAAAAATAAAAAAAACTGATCTAATGAAGTGGGTTCAGATCCCTTCTTATTCAATAATACAATTCTCTTTAAACTGCCCGAACTGTGACAGGAAAACTGTATTATAAAACAAGAACAAAATCTATCCCCTTCACCAGAACAGCCGGACTTTTACTCTCAGTCCTAACGAACGAGCTCACACACCACTAGTAAAATTTTGGGTATTAATATATAACTCAGTCAATGCCAAACATGAAGCCATTTCAAATACATATTTTTATCAGTCGCACAAGCCGAGCACGTTTGTTATGAAAAACAAAAGAGAAACTACAATAATTTTGATAACAAGTGAAATAAACAATCTTTCTGTCGATGACAAAACTGTTCAAAGGCAGAAACACCGTTCATTAAACTTTTCGTAAAATAAAACTCTAAAATCCTGATCAATATGAGATAAATATATGAATCATATATATGTCCCATATGACCAGGTGACACATCACCCATCCCGCTGAAAGACTCGTCCCTGAGTCTGTAGTCAAGAGGGGAACAAAAAAAAAAATAATGATTAAACAAAATAATATACTCGGAAACAAACGTGTGCCTGATTGACTTGATAATGCTACTATACATTGAAATCAAACTTTTACATAGAAAGGTAGGTTACTCAAACTAAATTACAAACATTCAAATCAAATTCAAAATGAAACTATGCTGCACAATAACATTGATTATATATGAAACTAACTTTCAATATTATACACATTAATATACATGAATATTCAACTTATTATGAAAAGAAAATCTCAATTGACAATAATTTATTTGTGAATCAACATTGAACTACTTCAAAACTGCAATAAAAATCGAAGAAAAAAAAACTTTATAAGTACATTATGACTCATAACTATATAGTCAAGAAAAAAAAAACAATAAAACAGTTAATCCATCAAAAAGTAACTATATAACTCTTAACTATCGATTATATGTATCTTGGGTTGTGCTACCGTTACAGCAGATAATTTACACACATACAACTTGATGCCTAAATATGCACAGAATAAAGTTAAAAACCCTAACCAGCCAAATAATATATAAAAAACAAAACTAGAGGAATTTACAACATCTCCCCAAGAATTTGGAAGATCTACTTTGTGAAATATATCTGACGATATTACGTCTTGAACTGTAAATTCCGGAACCTTTATATCTATATCAGTTTTTAAAATTTCGCTAAAATTAACAAAATTAGGATTGAAATGCGGTTGCAAAACATCAATTTTCAACGAATTAAACTTAACCCAATGCAAAGGTAAGTAATGGAGAACCTGAGGTTGTTTATCAACATTTGCGTCACACGGAAAAGTCTTTCTCACCATTATTCTCCCGCCGACCGAAATCTCGCAATGACAGGGTAAAACCACATACATTGCTCCCGGAATAGGTTGAAGATGATGAAACGAACCTCCCTCGCAAGTGACTGTAGTGTTGGCCTGTATATTCGCGACGATATACTCCGAAGGCGAAAATTCGACGATCTCCAACTCCTGCTTAGCTGGACGACAGCTTAAACTGCAATATTGTTGGATGTCCTTCAGCTCTGTCGCCGCAAACAAGTGATGCATACATCTTGATGACATATGTCCTCCATGCACCAGCCGCGGAAGATAGCATAAGAAATCGTCCTGTGCCCGACAAGAAGAGAGATGATCTCCCGAGATGACCTGAATCTCACCGTCCTCCTGTCTCCGCGCCAAAACGAAATCCTGCTGCTGAAGCTGACAAATCTGGCCGTCGAAATACATAGGTGTCCTCACATACTTGTGCAATTGAAACTGTCCGCCGATGCTGACCAACGGTACTTTTAAGCTAAGCACCATGGAGTTCTCCTTCACCACGCAAGTCGTAAGTGGAAGATCAAAATATCGCTGCAAATCCGATAGAGGTATAGCTAACTGGTGTCCTTTCGACTTATATCCTTTCTCCAATCTGAAGAGATCTGAACGTAATAAATTGGGGTGTACCAGCGAAAAGGGTAAAAGCTTTTTATCACAGCGTTCCTTCGCAGTATTTATGAATTCCTGCCGTGATAAAATATTTACATGTGAGTAGAGGTGAAAAATGTAAATTAATAACTGGTTTGTGAACAGTGTTTTCTCCTCCGATACATTCTGTTGTACGAATAATCTCATACTGTCTGTTAATTTGCTATACGCATCGTGAAATTGCTGAGAAAAATTTCCAGCAAACTGCCTCAAGTTGCGAGAAATCCGAATTAAATCTTTGTGGTCGTCTGCAACCAACCCTTGGAATGCGTTGAGGTGATCAGCTACATGTTTTTCGTTGAATTCCAGCTTATGAAGTTCCCCATCCGTCGCGACTGCGCAACAAAAATGAAGAAAATCGCCGACAACATCGATCGCTCTGGTCTTTCGTGAAGCTTGAGTTCCCAAACGAATTGAAGAGTTGAAAGCAGCATGACTGTTGCGAAGAATTCCGTTTGTAGAATTATACAAAACTTCTACCGCATCCGCTAAACTGCAATCCTCTTGTTGACAGTTAGGCCAGAACACCCTTTCCGCCTGCAAGATGTCGAGCTGAGCTGCCGGGAAATCTACCTCGTATGTTAGTGGAACCGATGATTCATACGCTACAGCGTGACGTAGCTCCTTGTAGAAAACTCCCGCGAAGACCCTGACTGCCTCCAGTTGCGCCGTGAAAGTCGTGAGAATGAGAAATGACGCAAAATGTACCATAATTGACATGTTTATGCGTAACAGAACCTCTTACAAACAAAAAAAACTCTACTTGAAGCAACCGCAAATGAATCGTAATAAAAAAAAAATCAAGAGAAACGTTTACAATAATATTAATAAACTCGACGTGAATATTACAATTAACAACTGGACTGGCTGGTTAGCATATATTATTAATCAGAAACCTAGAAATGATACAATTTATTAGAAGTGCATAGGCCTATATATATATATATACTGGAACAATTCTGAAATCAGAACAATATATGAGTCATATGAAAACAAAATCACAATCATACAATAAATCATCAGAATATAAGAAACTTATACTCTAGTTATATTTTTATTGAGAAAGAAATTCAAGTCAAAATAAAAGTGAATAAAATATTCATCCATCAAAAATATAATTGTCTTATAACAGCTTCATTATGAATTTCTATTAGTGAACGTTTAAAAGTATCAATAACAACGTTTGTCACTCAATGAACGACCTTGCCCTGGATATGAATAACAAGATTGACAACTAAACAAAAATACGTGACAATTGCACTTTCTTAACGTAGGTCACATCAGTACAAACGCAAAAATAAAATAACAAAACAATGAATTACATTACTGTACTTTTTCGTGGCACCAAATATTAAAACGTACCATGATTTATCGAGAAAAAAAAGAAAGTTATATCAGTGATAATGTTATATTACAAAAATGTAACATGTAATCAGAATATGTAATTATGTGAATGAAACATGACCATTTGGTTATCATAAAATGGTAAACTATCCATCAACCATATTTCCTGTTCATTTTCCTGGAATAACCATAATTTGAAATAACTGAGATATAATTATAATGACTATGAAATATAACATGGTTAATCATAACTGTAAAATCAATACAAAATCAATAATGCAACTGGTGAAATTAAATGTAAAACCCAGCCAATACCAATTTTCATAGGTAACTGTACCCTAAAATTATAAATATGTAACCATGGAATAATAAACCCTCTTCTATAATAACTGATTCTATATCGTAAAACATGGTTCTACAATGATTACCAAAAATCACTTCTGAAAATAAAAACTCAACCATATAATAAGCCCTAAACTCAACCTATTGTGCCAAAAGAAAAACTTTTCTACTCAAAACCATTAATATTAGAACCATGACACAATGAAACTCAAATATTATCATGAAATATAATCAAGAATATAGTAATCATTAGTTTATACTGAGAAAAAATTATAAAACGAAATTCAATTCAAAGATATAAACGTATAAAACTGAAACTCTGCTATCCATAGCTAAAAAATTCCCCTATAACCGTTTATTATAACCCATGGACAATAAGTTTGGTCTATATTACCATTGAAAAATATGGACTTCACCTCCAGCAACAATAATCAGTAATAATACTTTAATAAAATTTTACGAGGACTTATAATTATAGGCTTGAATCATAAGACCCCATCGAAAACAGATCAAATAAATAAAATATAATCCTATTATTCAACCACTGGATGATAAATCCATAAATATTATAATCAATTCTGATAAACAATGATGAAATGATAAATAATTACGAATAATATTTACAAAAATTCTCTTAGGGACTTTAATATAGCGCATAACTTCAAAAAAATACGACTTAAAAAAATGACTATCACCATTAAACCTTAATTATCAACACCTTATGACAACAAATTCAAATATTTAATTCATGAATTCTATCAACAAAATATCTACCTTTAATAACCCTTGAAAATATTTCAATAAAACTTATTCATAACCTTAATATAATGAAATATAAAATCCAAAGGGCCAAAATTCTAAAGTGAAATATCTCAGAACCCTTTGCCCTAAACAAAATTATAAGTATCGCAATGCTAAAATCTATGCTAAGAAAATATGAAACTGCAATAAAATTTTTTTCGAAAATCGACTTTTTCCGAATTTGTCTGAAATTTCTAGACTAACAATCAAGATACGCCGCATACCTTGTAATCATCATAAATCGTAAAAAAAAGAACTCATCGGAATAAACGAATACCACTTATAACTGAAAACCAAAATCCAATATATGTAGAATACAACTATCCATCAAATATCATGAAACCAAAATGAAATCCCAACATAAACCATAGAAAAATAGCAGATAACCATTTAGCAAAAACGCGCGAAATTCAAAATCAGTAGATAACCATTCAGCAGAAACGCGCGAAATTCAAAATCCGTGTCTGACTGTAGCCGAAAATTTACTACCTATTGAAATAACTCACGAACCCTCAAATATCTCAAAAATATCTACTTCACATATCCTATCCCATTTTAGAAATGCAAGCGAATGACCTAAAATTCATCTTTAAATTCAAAAAAAAAAATTTTTTGCTACTATACAAGGTCACCAACAAAAACTATAAAATGAAAAACCTCAAAACCCTTTGCTCTAAACAAACTTTTTCACAGAACAAAGTTGAATGTACTCATCCTAAAAAATAAGATTCCCGAAAAAAAAATCGAAAATTCACAAAATTGTTTTCCATGAACTGGAGATTTCTGAATTTTTCGATAATTTCGCCTCTTGGCAGCCAGTAGAGCAAAAATTTAGTAGAAGTCAATCAATATCGAACGCTATCAAAATCGTCGTTTGAAAAACTTCCTTCACAACAGATTCGTTCGGTGAATTACATTGAATTTCCAGAATATGTTTCAAAATACTAAAACAAAACTTTATATGAAGAAAAAAATCACAAAACCCCAAAAAGAAAATTTTTGAAAATTATTGAAAATACCTAACTCGAAAACTACTGCCCTAATCGAAAAATTTTATTGGACATAAACGATTGAAATTATCACTACCTACAAGCTCAGTGAAAAAAAAATCATAAAATCCCAAAATTTAATTCACCTGTCACATGACTATCATCCCAACGAAAAAAAAACTCAATATCTAGATTACAGACGACATTATTATGGTATAATGATTGAAATAAAACTTTTTCCACTTTTCCACACCTTGCTATGACTTTCGTTCATGAAAAAGTTTCATTCTCCTTACATGAATAATTTCTGGAACAATCTTTCCCCGCTTTTCTAATAACACTTCATAGTTTAAATCAGATAACTTCCTTGATACCACAAAAGGCCCATGAAAAGGATTATTGAATTTTTTACAAGTATCAGCCTGATACCTAGGATACGAAACTAGAACTTTATCTCCTTTATTGAAAGCTACTAATCTATGTCTTTTATCAAAACTATCTTTTTGTTTTTCCTGCACTTCTCTTAATATCTCCGGTAATCTCTCACGGACCTTTGCTAACGATTTTAACTCCTCTAACCTATCCCTACAAATAGAAGAAGGAAGGAAAGCAATATCCACAGGACTTCTAGGAACGAATCCAAACACCAAGTAATACGGCGAAAACCCAATTGAATCTTGAACTGCTATATTATAAGAAAAACATACATGCCTAATACAGCTCGCCCAATTAGACTGATCACCAGATACGTAACATCGCAACATAGTTACTAAAGTGTCATTATACCGCTCTGTTACACCCTGAGTGGAAGGCATATAAGCAGAACCGAACTTCTGCTCTACTCCCAATGATACACAAAAATCCTTGAAAATTTCAGCTCGAAAATTTGACCCATTATCCGTGTGAATAACTTTAGGTAATCCATATAAAGACGCAAAATCTAAAATGAACTTAGCAGTATTCTTAGCATCAACAGCGTGCACTGGTTTACAGAATGCGAATCTCGTCGTCCTATCTACCGCTACCAAAATATACTGGCAATTATTACTTTTCGATAATGGACCAACTGCATCTATACAGATTGTATGAAAAGGCTCACCTGAAATTGTTATAGGTTTCAAAAATCCAGCCGGTTTCAACCTCGACACCTTTGCCTTTTGACAAACTTCACATGATTTCACATACTCAACTACATCTTTCCTGACAGTAGGCCAATAATACCTATCCTTGATTTTAGACAACGTTTTATCTATCCCTAAATGTCCCCCGAACTGCAAAGAATCATGATATTGTTTCAATACAGTTGTCACCAAACTCTCAGGAACGACCAACAAAAATAAGGCTGCGCTTTTGACCTGTGCTTCCTTGTAGTACAATATGTCATCTCTTAAAACATAATTTCTAGCTTTTCGTGCAATAGTTCTCTCCGCTGACTCTAAATCCAACAAAGCGTCATATATCTTTTTCAAAAACGGATCCTGTTTTTGCAATAATCCTATATTTATACTAGTAATCATGTTAGCGGATTCTTGCGCATCATCTCTAATAAGTTGATTCTGTAGAGAAGTTATTTCTTCGCTCGTAATGACAAAAGAGAATTCAAAAAAATCGTTCTCAATAACCTTTTCCCCTGGCGCCCTAGACAAAGCGTCAACCAATTGTAATGTCTTGCCTGGTTGATAATGAATATTGAAATCAAACTGAACCAATTTAGTAACCATTTTTGCTAAACGTGAACTTGGTTCCTTGATATTTCTGTAATACTGTAAACTACAGTGATCCGTTACAACAGTAAACTGTTTGTTTAGAAGCCAAGATCTGAAATGCATAACTGAATACGTGACTGCCAATAATTCAAGCTCAGTGGCCGACCAATTTGATTCACTCTTAGTTAATCTTCTTGAAACAAATGAAACTGGATGGATAGTACCGTCCTCTAATTTCTGACTCAAACACCCAGCAATCCCTACAGAACATGCATCTGTGTATAAGAAAGTTTCCCGATTATCACAATAATGAACTAAAACTGGACTCGATATAATACAATTTTTCAACTCCTCAAACACTTGTTGGTGACTTTCTAACCACTCAAACCCTTTATCTTTCTTAGTTAACTGCGTCAACACATATGCTCTTTTAGATAGACATGGGATAAATTTACGATAGTAAGACACTGCTCCCAAAAATCTCCTTAGCTCAGTGACTTTAGTGGGTACCGGAAAATTTTTTATAGATTCTACATTCTCCGCCAATGGCGCTAATCCTTCATTTGAAACAAGATGTCCTAGAATTTTTAAAGACTGAAAACATATTTTCGACTTGTCTGGATTTAGTTTCAAATTACACTCCCGGATTCTTTCAAAAACCTCCTTCAACTCTTTAATGTGCTCTTCCACCGTTGCTGAAAATATATATAGATCATCTATATATAACAACATACTCTTATATAACTTATCACTGAAGATACGCGTGACCTCTCGTTGAAACGTATTGGGACTTATAGCCAAACCCTGAGGTAGCTTCTTGAACTTATATAAACCCAATGGCGTCGTGAAAGCCGTCAAATGTTGAGATTTTTCCTCTATAGGCATAGAATAAAAAGCTGATGTCAAATCTAACGTTGTGAGAAACTGAGCTCCAGCCAAGGATTCTAAAATTGTACCGGGATTCGGCAATGGATATCGATCTTTGATAATTTTTGAATTCAATTTCTTGTAATTGACCACCATCCTAGGAGGCTTGTTCTTATATCTAACGAGAAAAGCTGGAGAAGCATAACCTGATCTACATTCCTCAATCACATTAGCCTTTTTTAATCCATTTAAAATATCTTGTAATTCCTCTCTCTCACTAGCAGCGAATTTGTATGGTGAACAGAAAATTGGAGACTCGTCTATCAATTGAATTTTTACTGGTGGCAGTTTTGACACCGGAATATCATATTTATCTTTCGCAAAAATATCCTTAAAATCTTCAACCAATGCATAAAACTCATTTTGAACTGACTTTTCTAACTTATCATTAATAGAAACTTTTTCTGTGATACTCACATGCTCGATTATATTAACTGGAGCTGATAACATCTTTCTTGAATTATCATACATCAATTTCCCAATACATTCATTATTTTCGAGAATAATCTCATTTGAATCGACATTGCTAGCAATAAAATTGAGACCTTCTCTGCTCTGCGATACGAAACCAATTATTGACTCCTTATCAATAAAATAATTTTTGCGATTTTTAAAACCGCTGACCACATAATTCGACTCCAACGTAGAAAAATGTTTTTCTTCACCTGAACTCAATTTGATATAGTCTTTTAAAAATACATCTTTACTAATCATTGGCCTACTTTCATCCGCTCGCAAAAGCCCAGCGTCATCAGTTGATTGCGAAATCGTAGCATCGCCTATCACTTGCCGATCCAACAACTGAACTACTGACTCAGCCGAATTGTGAATTTTTAATGTGTATCTCTCATTTTCACTGTATTTACCTACAGAAATAATATCCAACTCTGATTTATTTAACTTGAATGATAATTTACTGTCCTCATTAATTTGCTTATCAACATGAACATCAATATTTAATATCTCTTTCGGTTTTATAATAACCTGCTCATCCATTTTAACTTGAATTAAATTCGTCTTCGCAATTTCATCATGTACTGAAAATGGAACAACAATACTGTTATTGTTTAAAAGAATCTTCATCTCTTGTTTTTGAAAATTTAAACGGACTCCGTGTCGAGACAAAAAATCAACACCCAACAATAACTGTATGGACAATGATCTCACTACAAAACATTCCCAAGTGACATTGACTCCATCAACTTGAAAATCAAAACAAACCTTGCCCAACGACTTAACTGGTAACCCATTCGCGGCTGTGAGAATGACGTCTGTTTCAAACAATGACTGACCTTGACAATGATCAATCAATTCAAGATTAACGAGTGAGACACTTGAACCCGTATCTAATAATATCTTTATATTTTCTTCGCAAGATATTCCTTGAATTGATATCGGCGTTTTATGATTCTTACTCAACAATGAATTTGAATAACTAATAAATTTCTGACTATCACCATCCTCAACATGATCCATACTCATATTTGTTTCTACTATGCTATTACCTATAGGTTTTGAATCCTCAACACACAATATCCCATTTTTAAATGACGTTTCTGTCACACCTGATTTAGTATTATTATTATTATCATCATCGATGTCTTTTACATCCGATTCTTGCAATTCATCACGTTTGTTACGTGAAAAGGGGCCCCTATACTCTGTCGCCGAGAACTGAGCCCCCGCTACAAGTTTTTTGAGTCATTCTTTCTCCCATTGTACCTACACGACATAGTGGAATGATTTTTGGCATTGCATATATGACAAAAAAATTCATCTTCCGTTTTTTTGTTTCTCAAATTAAACCTGCATTCAGCTGTCGTATGCGTAGTGGTCTCACATATCGCACACCATCTTCTTTGAAACTTGATATTTTCTTTGTGATGAATATCTCCCTCTCTATCATTCCTATTTCTTCGATCAAACCTATTCCCTTCAAATCTATTTCCTTCGAACCTATTTCCTTCAAACCTATTTCCTTCATACCTATTTCCTTCAACCCTATTCCTTCAAACCTATTTCCTTCATACCTATTTCCTCAACCCTATTCCTTCAAACCTATTTCCTTCATACCTATTTCTATTAAACCTTTGACCCTTCTCAATACCATTGTTGAATTTGTTCCCATAAGACCTATTATTTTCGTTGCCACTCGTATTGCTGTCATTGAATCTTCTCCCCGCTAATTCTTTTTCCGCAATAAGTTTATCCACATTTCTACTTATCTGCATAATGTGATGATCATATGAATCCCGTTGAACTATTGAAGCTTTGCCTAGACCTACTCTATCTTCCACTATGTATTGAGAAAATTCAAAACGCTGTAAATTTCTTTCTAACTCATCGATGGATTCGTTAGGCAGCATTATTACCCTATCCTGAATATGAGGTAACAATCCTTTCAATACATATTTTATTTTCCTACCTTCCGACATATGCGGGTCAACCTTTGAGCACAATCCTAAAACTTGGGCCATATATTCCCTAGCTGCTTCACACGGTTTCATTCTTATGTTTGTCAACTCCATTTCATACCTATCCATGTGAATAGGCTGATAATACTTTTCGAGCTCAGATCGAACATTTTTGTAATCCCATCTATTCGCTTCCGTCAACGAGAGTTGGATCATATCTAAATATTTCAAAGGACTGCCTTCTAAGTAAAATGGTAGATATAGTAATTTATCCTTTTCATCCCACGAATTTGCATTTGAAACTCTTTCAAAATGAATAAAAAAATCTATAACATCCTCCGATTTCTTTCCTCCATATATCCGTGGAGCTAAGAAAGGTCGCTTTTTATCAGCCATATTCAATGTTTCAAATGAACCAACTGTATCCGATTTTATAATAGCGTCTGTCTGAACCGCACTATCTTTATTTTCAATAAAAGTTTTATTAAGAATATTTGAATCCTCGTCTCCAGATATAGGTTGTTCACTTTTACTAACTTCTGATGAATCCAGAGTAAATTTTCTTCTCAACGTCTGCTCTAAAAAGGCAAGATTGGGATGCTGTAACGCTAATTCGTTCGATAACCTGACCCCTTCTATTATATAATTCAGAGCTTTCTCTTGACTAAGTAAATGCTGTTCAGGTTGTAACAACGACAATTTCAAGATCCTAATATGAGATCTCAAAAAATCTAAATCCGCATTTGGGGGAACAAACAATCTATATTGCTGAGCTATAAACAACGCTTCTTTAAGATTCAATTCTTTTGTACGAATATTCCTAAGATCTACCACTGCACTCATTCCATAATACAAATATAAATGAGAAGATAAATCACAACAACAACACAGCAACAAATGAAAACACAAAATTGAATCTTCACTGAGGTAACCGAAAAAGTCCAAATTTTAAAAGCTGGATTAAAAACCCTTGAGCCTCCACCAATTATGTAAACAATATATGGACGGCAGGATAAACCTCCACCAATTATGTAGGGAATATGTGCCTACACCGAGTATGTAAAGGTGGGGAAATGAAAACAAGAAATGATCGTACTGGTTTTGATAATTAAAACAAAACAATAAATTATTTGTACAAAAAAATTAGAATTATAATTATAAATTATGAAATAACAATAAAAATATGAATTTTTCAAGGGCTACTCGTTTGGCTGCTAGTGAAGATTAAATTTGTTGTGAATATGGAAATTTTAAAACAATGACTCAGTAGTCACCTACCTTTATGATAATGGCCCCCAATTTGGCATCCACTGGTTGAACGCGACGTTAATTATTAATGAAAAATAAAAAAAAACTGATCTAATGAAGTGGGTTCAGATCCCTTCTTATTCAATAATACAATTCTCTTTAAACTGCCCGAACTGTGACAGGAAAACTGTATTATAAAACAAGAACAAAATCTATCCCCTTCACCAGAACAGCCGGACTTTTACTCTCAGTCCTAACGAACGAGCTCACACACACCACTAGTAAAAATTTTGGGTATTAATATATAACTCAGTCAATGCCAAACATGAAGCCATTTCAAATACATATTTTTATCAGTCGCACAAGCCGAGCACGTTTGTTATGAAAAACAAAAGAGAAACTACAATAATTTTGATAACAAGTGAAATAAACAATCTTTCTGTCGATGACAAAACTGTTCAAGGACATGTAGGGTGGCTCGTTGGAGTAAGTGATAACGCGCCGGTCTAATAAGGACACGATAAGTCGTCGGTCCCGACTACCTAAAATTAGTCACTCATTACACACGCACAAGCCTATGTGGGCATCACCCTCAGTATTGTTATTATTATTATCTCTTTTATCTCCATTTTCATGGGTCATAATAAGGTGTCATTGGCTTATTTAGCTAAATGACACCTTTTCTATCTTGGTATATTGAGAAAACGTCTTAATAGCGATGTTGTGCTAAGTATTACTGCTTTCCGCATTAAATTTTGCACCCATGCAGGAAGTCTCAAACTGTGCAACCTTTCCGGCAGTTCCCTTGGTTATCACCTGTAGCTGACACTATCAAAGGTACTATCATCACTCTCTCTTGCTTCCACATATCCTCTATCTCCTCTGCCACAGGCAAATATTTAAGCAGTTTCTCATTACTGTATTGCTTTGAATTGTGCGTGTTTGGTATGCCTATGTCTATTAAATATGTGATTCGATTCAGTTTATCTATTAATATGATGTCTATAATTCTTATTATTATTATTATTATTATGTGTTTGATGCCGAGGGTCTCATACCAAATAAATAAAGTCAGAACATGACAATATCTTAACGCCATGAAATTATTATTCAGAGTGCATTCTATTTGGAAATTAGATAAAACTGAAAAATAAAATCGAATGTAATTTACCTTGATAATGGAGCCCAAGCCCTTCTGTTCACCACAATAGTACAGGTTTCGGTTTCCGATGACTTTGCCCTTGATCATTGTCAGCTGGCCTTCAGACAGTTCGGGAAAGCGGATGAATAGTAAGAGAGACACGGCATACTTAAGAAAAGAATCGCCCAGAGTTTCCAATCGCTCCAGATTGAAAATATCGTGTGCTGAAGCAGTAGTCAGAACCTGAAATTGACAATTTTATTTAAAACTAACTGGTAACCCGTGCTCCGCAAGGGTCTAATGAAAAACTTGACAAACTGGAAACGTGACGTACTGAAATCTTGAAGAATTTTAAATGGGCCTATGACCATCCTTGTTAAGTTGAGAATCTATTTGCAAAATGTCAAGTTAATCAGTCCAGTAGATGATGGATCATTCGTGAATTCCCTATCCCGTACGTGTGTAAGGCCAATTTTTTCCTATATTATGCAGAGTGATTATAAAAGGGCTTTACAACTTTGAAAGCACAAAAACATTAATTGGAATTACTTACAGAATTGAGAAAGGTGTCATTTTGTTACAAAACACTTCAAGTTCAAGGTGTGGGTGTTATTTTAGTTCGATGTGACAGCCAGCAATTGGTGATGCGACATACATCCCACCGATAATCGATTTCTTGCCACACTCGTACCAGTATATCAGGCATACCTTGTGCAACCGCAGCGATCTGAATGTGATCCGATTTCGGAGGTCATTTAGATTGTCTGGTAGAGGCGGAACATAAACCTTATCCTTAATGAAACCCCACATGAAGAAATGCATCGGTGTTAAATCCAATGAGCGAGGTGGCCATGCAATTGTCCCTGCACGGCCAATCCAGTGAAGTCTACAAATTCCTGCACTTCCCGGTGGAAATGAGCGTATGCACCGTCATGCTGAAAGTAGAAGGGAACTTGTTCATCTTGTTCAGCATGACGGTGCGCCACCTCATTTCCACGGAGAAGTTTGGGATTTTCTAGACATTCGCTTTCAACTTCGCTGGATTGGCCGTGCAGGGCCAATTGCATGGCCACCTCGCTCACCGGATTTAACACCGATGCATTTCTCCCTGTGGAGTTTCATGTAAGGTTTATGTTCCGCCTCTACCAGACAATCTAAATGACCTCCGAAATCGGATCACATTCGGATCGTTGCAGTTGCACAAGTTACGCATGATATGCTGGTACGAGTGTGGCAAGAAATCGATCATCGGTGGGATGTATGTGGCTACTCTTCATTTGTAGAGCTTTAATCAAATAAAATTGAACATGACTTTCTACTAGTAACGGATCAACAACATTTGATATTCATGAATGAATCAATGACAACGAAAACATATGGTTTATCATATCATTCTACCCGGCTAGATTTTCGTGTTATCTTAGGGGCAAGATGACGGAGCGACACAGTGGACTCTTGTCCATCAGGGCGACGAATGTGAGCATACTCTGGGTTTGCCTCAATCAATTCAACTTCTTCTACTGATGAATCTTGCTTTGAATTTCGGTTCATTTTCTTCAGCCAAACTGGTCCTGGGCTCATTAGCCAAGATGGTAGTGACTGTCCATTTGTTGAGGATCTCATGTGTAGGAACATTCGTTCATGAGGGGTGCAATTTGTTGTAGTACACAAAAGAGATCGAATAGAGTGAAGTGCATCAGGCAACAATTCCATTATATCGCTCTACTTGACCATTCCCTCTCGGATTGTAAGGCGTTGATCTACTAGTTGCTATCCCTTTTGAGCCAAGAAGTTCTTCAACTCAGTTGACATGAAGGATGTTCCTCTGTCTGTGTGAATATAGCTTGGAAGGCCAAACATTGATATTAATGAGACCAGGCAATTTATGACTGTTCTCGCAGTCATGTCTGGACAAGGAAATACAAAAGGGAATCTTGAGTACTCATCAACCATCACCAGTAGGTATTTATTTCTTGTTTTTGATTGTACGGGTCCTTTGAAGTCCATATTAATTCGTTCAAAAGGTTTTGTTGCCTTTATGAGATTTCCTTTTGTCTTCATATACTGTGGTTTTATTTCATACCCAAGGAACTTCAATGATTTTTTTGAAAATTTACATTTTTCTTCATTTATAGTCAAGCCATACAATTCAATTACTTGTTGAAATTTCTTAAGATTTCTGTCATGTTCTTCTTGATCTGAACCGCAAATGACAACATCATCCAAATAGGCAAAGCAGTCGTTCAAATTCTCTCTTTCTATAAGTCCGTTTATTGTACGTTGGAAGGCAGCTACTCCATTGGTTACTCCGAATGGTATTCGTTTGAACTGATAAAGTTTTCGGCCTACTTCAAAGGCAGTGTAATGTCGTTCATTCTCAAGAATCGGTATTTGATGGTAAGCTGTCTTGAAATCTACAGTACTAAAAATGTTGTACTTGGCAATTGTGTTTACAAGATCTTCGATCAATGGGAGAGGGTATGCGTCTAAATTTGTGAATTTATTAATAGTCTGTGAATAGTCTATGACCATTCGTTTCCTCTGTCCATTGGTTACAATGAAAGGCTGGGCACGCCAACTGGACTGGCTTTCCTCAATTATTCCTTCTGTAAGGAGGCGATTGACCTCATTCTTCATGAATTCATAGTCATCTTGTGGGTGTCTTCTGGATCGGGTAGTTATTGGGTGGCAATCGGAAGTCAAGTCATTGAAAAGGGAACATGGTTTTATCATGGCCTCCACCAGGAGGCAATCTTTCAAGGGTGGTGTGGTTGTAGAATTATTATCTATTACAAGAGGCTGTTTATTACCATTGAATGCTAAACTTATTGTAGAGTGATTCATCAAAAAATCGTGACCAAGTATCACATTGCAACAGCATTCTTTTAATACCAAGAGTTTAATATTGTTGTATTCATTTCCTTTGTACACAATATTGCTATAAACACATGCTTTTGTAGCGGTGTTATGTTGAACAGATGCAAATCTTATAAAACAAGAATCTGATGCAGTTTTAAATTTATTTGTTTTTGCAAATTTTTCATCAATAAAACTGGCAACACTTCCGGTATCAATAAGAGCTGGTGTATTTATTCCATTCACCGAAACAATAATTGTAGCTTTAGAAAGATTACTGATAACTTTTAGATTAAAGATAACTTTTAGAAAGATTATATACCAGCTGCAGTAATAGTTGACGTAGTTAGTTTTTCTTTGAGCGTTTTACTTTTACACACAAGGGAAAAGTGTCCAATTCGGGAACATTTATGACAAGTCTTTCCTATTGCAGGACATTCTTGAGAATTTGAGTGTTTTTTATATCCGCAACGTTGGCATTGAACGGATTTCTCTACAATTGCCTGTCGATTTTGGGTTACAGCATTAACATCTGAGAAAGATTCACTCAAGCTTATGTTTTTATTTTCTTCAACAGAGTTTGTATAACAAGTACTTTTAAAGGAGTCGGCATATGTTTTTGCGGATTCAAGAACACGTGCTTGGGAAACGGTTTCTTGTAGACTCAAATCTCCTTGTAGAAAAAGTTTCTCTTTAATTTCAATAGAACATAACCCTGAAACAAGAGCATCTCTAATATGCTCGTTTTTGTTTTCTTCGGCTGACACTCTAGTGAAGTTACATGATAAGCTTAATCTTTTTAGTTCAGAATAGTAGTGAAGTGCATCAGGCAACACTTCCTCCCATCGATTTGAATCAAGTCCTCGTGATCTTAGAGCTAGTGTTATTGCTTTCCATATAATTCCATTAACCCCCTTACCTTTTTATTTGAAAAAGGCTACTGGTCGAGAATTTTGTGTTAATGTTGCACCAATTGCAAAATCTGATGCATCTGTCTCAATTATGAATGGTACATTTTCATCAACAAAGAGCAGTACCGCGGAAGCAATTTCATTTTTCAACAATTCCAATGTTTCCACTCTCTCTCTGCCGTAGGCGAATCTGGGTCGATAGATAATTCCTTTGGCTTGAGAAACTTGTCAATATGTGATTCCATCTTATCTTCTTCGTAATTACGGTTTTCAATCGTTTTTATCTTTTTCTTTGTCGGCATTTTATTTGATTAAATTGAAATAAGTAAACTCTTCATTTGTAGAGCTTTAATCAAATAAAATTGAACATGACTTTCTACTAGTAACGGATCAACAACATTTGATATTTATGAATGAATCAATGACAACGAAAACATATCTCATATCAGTTTATCATATCAGTGGCATTAACAACGGCAGTCACATAAACCCAAAATAACATCCACACTTTAAACTTTGAGTGTTTTGTAACAAAATGAACCTTTCTTAATTCTGAAATTAATTTCAATAAATATTTATGTGCTTTCAAAGTTGTAAAGTCCTCTTATAATCACTCTGTATCATAGAAAACGAAGTTATTGGAACAGCTAGTTTGATTTGCTCTACTGGTTTTCAGGAAAACATTTTCTTACTCGATTGAAATTTTCATCGTGTAAAATCGAATTTTCATCGTCTATTTTTGTTGTATAAATTTGAAAATATGAAAACATTTTCTCCCAAAGAGCACTTCAAACGCCAGCTTTCCTTATAAATAACACCAATACTTTCTGATAAAACAATACTATCAGTTTGATGTAAATCTCACTTGATACTTTATTATTAACGTATTGTCATTATTCATTCAATCATCCTGCAAATCAAAAATCATATTGATAGCATTTATAGTTTTAGTTCAACATAATTATGATTATCAAATAATCATAATTCGATATGAAATTTCATGTAAATGTTCCTAGAATCTGTGACGTCAAGTAATTTCATTTATTCATTTACTAGCAGGTAACCCGTGCTTCGCAAGGGTCTATTTAAAACTTGACAAACTAAAAACTTGACGTAATGGAATCTAGAAGAATTGAAAAAAGGCTTATAAGAATCCTCGGTTAATTAAGAATTTATATGCAGCATTTCAAGTAAATCAGTCCAGTAGTTCAGACGTGATGATGCTTCAAACATAATTTTTCTATCCTTTACACGTGTATACGTGTTTAAGCCAGTTCTTTCCTTTATTATAGTATAGAAGATGATAGATGGATGGATGATCATTGTTATTTTACTAAAAGATAGGATAAGTTGAGTAGTTTCCCTTTCAGAGGGAGTTTTGATAACCCACAAAACTCATTTTCTACCA
Source organism: Nilaparvata lugens (assembly GCF_014356525.2). Classification (NCBI taxonomy): domain Eukaryota; kingdom Metazoa; phylum Arthropoda; class Insecta; order Hemiptera; family Delphacidae; genus Nilaparvata; species Nilaparvata lugens. The sequence goes on from NC_052519.1 coordinate 1,693,429, forward strand.
TATGATTTGGTGATTTTTTTATTTTGTTATGAAATGGTATGTACCATTTATGAAATTTGATCATTAATTCTGAAAAATCTAGAAGGAAAATCGAAATTTGGGCTTCCAGGTGCACGAGATTGATATTTTTAGAATCTATGTGCAACATTTGGAGATTTAAATCATTCCCGTTTTTCCGGTATGCAATCCACAAGTTGACATGTTTTGATGCGAACAAACGAACACACAAACAAACGAACAAACACAACCCTACTCTCTCTTATTATATAGATTTGTAATCATACAAGCATTAAGACAAATTCAAATATAACCTTCATTATATTTTTGAAATTAATTAAAACGAGTTACCTGAAGAAAATCAGCCAGTTCTACACCCGGAGCTTCGTGTTTGGAATTGAAAATCGAGAGATGAGGAGTGACTGTTTTGGAAGCGTATTCTAATGCTTTGATCTGAAAAATGATTCAGCAAGCTATAATTTATTTATACATTGATAGATACAATATCATTATGAATTATAAGGGGTATTCACTATTCAGAATGTTGGAGTTAGCTGGCTAAGTCGAGCTATTCGCTAACTCCTGCTATTTGCTAAGTCTGTGTTAACTCAATGCTATAGTGGTACGATAGAAAAAAAATAGCAGACGAGATAGCAGATAGCGCAGCTTTGAGTCCGCTAACTCTAGCTAACTCTGTTAAAACGGCGGCCATATTTGTTTTGGTCATATTTGGTAGCAAAAGTGAGTTACACAAATTATCCGTTTGGAACGCTATTGCAGTTAGCTTATAGCAGTTGGTTTTAGATGGAGCGTTTACAATCCAGAGTTATCAAATGGCACTTTAGCTGGCTAAAACAACATTGTGAATACCCCTATAGAACTATGAATAATCGTATTAATAAGATTAATCGTTATTAAGTCAAATTCATTCTTAACATAATAATTATATTATCAACTGTAGCTATAGCATGTAGTACATATTAATTTAATACAATATAAAATAAATTCTTTAGACTTTTGTTGGTGGGAAAGCCCCATCTTGCCTGAATATATCATTCAAGCCGTCAATAGGCCTTACGTCTGTAATACTGCATACTGTAATTCAACCGGGACCATCCCAATTATGAAAATTTATTTTTGAATCACTGAAGAAAATATGTTCTTGGTGAAAAGAATATAATTGATTATTTTTAACAAGAATGAACAGTTGATATTACATCAAATAAATGTGCCAGTATCAGCACTATCTTCTATCTTCTATCTTCTATAGAAGGTAGGGAATCAGTAACGCTGTTCTATCTTTTTCCTCTGCCATTTAAACGTGGACATCACTATATCTACTATGAAAGGCAGTGGTAACGCAGAGAATCTGCAACACTATCTTTTCCACTGCCATTACAACGTGGATCTCACTATATCTACTATGAAAGGCGGTGGTAACGCAGACAATCGGCAACACTGAAGTCCTATCAATTGCACTGACTTATAAACGTGTAGCTCACTATAATGAGCCATATAGATAGGAAACACTTATCTTTGATTCCTCACCAACTTTTTGCTGGTAACGATGTTAGGCGAAGTTTATAAAATATAATTAAAAATATTTTATAATACTGATAAAACTAAGACTTCCTAAATCGTATAAACCACTTGTTTCCAGAAATTGTTTGTATTTCTTGGCCCTACGTTTTTCAACAATATTCCTCTTGAAATAAAGAGAACACAAAATCGACTAGTTTTTAAAACAAAAGTTCTTAGATGGCTTAGAGGTCTTATGCCTGACTATCTAGAGACCTTATTCAATGTGATTTCATAATTAAGGCTGTGCAAAGGCTAAAAATAAACTTTCTACTGATGATATTTTTCATAGTTTTTCGATTTGTATATCATCAAACTATCAAAATGAAAAAGTTTTCTTAGGATTTGAGAGGCTTTTGTTCATTCCATGAATGCCAATAAAGCTATTATTATCATTATTAAGAGATAAATCCATAATTATGAATAATTGAATGATTGAGGTATTAATGATTGAATAAAACAAAAATTACCTGAAAATAACAATTTTTGATAAAGTGATTCAATTTACCAAAATAACTTGTTTTGGGTTATTTTTAGTCAGTTTTAGTAAATTGAATACATTTTTCAAAAATTGATATTTTCAAAACATTTTTGTTTTATTAAATCAACAATATCATGAAGAATTTATCCGCTGAATCTCATGGAATTATCTTTTACCGAATTTGAATTGTTCTGTCCCAAAAATTTGAGCTTTTAGGCGCTCATATCTCAAAAAGTAATGATCGGAAAAATAATGATTTCCTGAGAAAACGTTTTTCATTTTGATAGCTTGATGATATACAAATCGAAAAACTATGAAAAATATCACCAGTAGAAAGTTCATTTTTAGCCTTTGCACAGCCTTAAAATACTCTGACAATGGTGGTTATGCATTGGGAAAATGAGCCGGATTTGGAAAGTGAGCATGTTGAGTGTGAATGTGTGAGTGATTGGTTGCTAATTTTTCCTTCTTTCTTCTTTTTCTATTTTTCTACTTCTCTATAAATTCATAAATTAACAAATATTCATTCCTGCTCGCCTACGTAGAGTATTGTACTCTCAGCAAGCAGTATTTTTCCATCAAAATTCACATATTAGTCCTGGTTTAGCATGTTCGAATCTTTGTTTAAAGTTATCGTTCAATAATTCGACTAAGTACTTTATAATATTATTAGCTTATTTCTGTAATCTTGACCTTCCGGCAGTCGTGCTGTTGTCAAAAGTACAACAGAATCAGTTTTTTTGCTGCACAAAACTATTGAATGGAGTGGTGTCAGTGAATGAGTCACCTATGCATTCCAAAACTTTCTCCCCATCACTCCACTGAGTTGCAGTATCAACCGAGCAATCGTTCAGTCTAGGTGCCATTTAGTCGCGACAGTGCATAAGATAGGGAAGACTGTATACGGGGACTGCAAACGAACCAATAACACAGAATTGATGGCTTTGCTTGGTGTACCTTATTGGGCTACGAATTGGTAATCATCCAAATGTGTATAAGCGTAAAATAATCCAATGAGATGGGAATAGTAGTTATACAATTAATTAGTATGTTTTGACAGTAAACAGAGTACATAAAACTTGGAAAATTGTGTGTTGTAAAAATTACAACACGCGACTGCTCATGTGATTGAGTAGGACACGACCAACGTTAGTAGACAGAAGGTTGATCACTCGCAGTTGTAAGATTCGAAGTAGTGGGGAGAACGCCAGCGTGACGTCACGTGTAGTAAAAAAGTGATAGAGTAACCACACTGAGCATACAGTTCATTCACAGTATCTTCAAATACATCGTCGTTTAATCCCCTCAAGATTGACCTAGAACTTGAAAATTCTCCATACTTATAGCGAATGAATCACCGATTCTAATGATGTTAAATATTTCAAGTTCATTCAACTTGTATGAATAAAGTGAAGTTGAAAGTTTTTCAAGAATCTAAAAACGTGACACGAAAAAGTTAATAAGCTGGAAAAGCGTTGGTAGACAACGTTATACTATTATAATTTCAGATTAACCCATACAAAATCTTGATAAACCAATGCATTGCAATAAACCGATCCCGATAAATCCAATGAATTCCATTCATATAAATGCACTGAACACATGCTGGTATCGAGCACATGTTCTACGAGAATCAAAATTATCTCATCTCCGAAATTCAAAAGCAGATGTATAACCAAACTACAAAATATAAATACATAATAATTATTTAACGAAAATCCTAAATAAATGCTGTAAATCACCCCGAAGACTTCTGCTACTGCAGACATTGACAACAGAGTTAACAGCTAGATGGAATTCGATGAGAACTACTATCCAAAAACTAGTTGCCAGCCCGAGAATCGAACCCGGTACCTCCCAATTGCCAGTCAGGAATGCTTACCCTTACACCAAACTGACAATCTCTGGATAGCAGCGCTCATTTTATACGAAGCCATAGCGGCCAACCAGTTTACAGATGGAAATGAATAGAGAATGCATTTATTCTGATGCTAATTAATACATAATTTATTTCAATTTATTTATTTATTTATATACAGCATTTATTTAGGATTTTCGTTAAATAATAATTATGTATTAATTAGCATTTGAATAAATGCATTCTCTATTTATTTCCATCTGTAAAATATAAATACGACCTAGAAAATAAAGAAACCTTAAGGTTTTAAAGGAAAGGTTAGGAGTTGGGGGTTTTTGATTTTATATGTCAAAATGGTTGTATTATTTGAATGTTTTGATAATTATTGTAAAGCAGAAACAGAAAGCTTGCATGTCAGAAAATGTTTGTGTTATATAATTTGACTATACGTCACCGTATGATTTTCAAGGATGCGATATTCTGCCTACTCTGTACTACAGCTTACGTCACGGCTGCAGCTCCCCCACTCCAATTGCATTTCATGTGTGATGAGTGATCAACCTTCTGTCTACTAACTTTGGGCACGATTACCGGAAGGTTAAGCTGTATGATATATTTTTTCTTACAATTTGTATAAAAATTGTGAATTGGATTGATTAAAATTTGAATATGAAAATAAACCTCGTTTGATAAAGTTTCGACAAACCTCGAGCTGTTGGCGATCCTGAGCTAGCGACTGGATCTTTTGTTCGACGATCGGTTTGGAGACAAAGTCGTCGTAGAAGACGATGTCGACCAGTTTGATTTGGTCGATGGCGCGCTCTATGTCGATGGGCTCCTGCTCGGTTCCCCACGGATAGTTGTTGGTGTCCAGGTCGAGTGCACTCCGCGGCTTGATCGTCACCGTCTTCGCAGTTGGCAGCACTGGCTGCTGCTTCTCCTCTTCATCGCGAAGACACAGCTGCTCCACGCTGATAGGACGCCAACTCCTGCCTGAAACCAACCAACCAACCAACCAACCAGCTTCAGTCTACCGCAAACTCAGTCTACAATTCAACAGGCAAATGTATTTTCTGTATGATTGGTTGTGTATAGTGAGGTCCACGTTATAATGGCAGTAGAGAAGGATAGGAGAAAAACGTTAAATGAATAAATATTTTTATTGCATAAAAAGCTCTACAATTACAGAGTTAGATGTAAGTTGAGACACAAAGCGAAAAAGTATCTAAAATATCTCACGAATGTTTTAAATACCACCATATAAAGCTGTTGCATACACTATTATTTTATCTACGATCACTCAAGCAAAATATCACATTGAAGAATTGTTGTAAGGTTAGAAAATCAACCAAAAAACCTATATGATGAAAAGAGTGAAATAAAAATAAGTGAAAAGCGAATCAGAGAGAGTGAACAGCTTACTTTTCACTCATACCTTAGGCTGGCCACTAACGGTTGACGTTATTAACACTATTATTTTATCTACGATCACTCAAGCAAAGTATCACAATGAAGAATTGTTGTAAGGTTAGAAATCAACCAAAAAACCTATATGATGAAAAGAGTGAAATAAAAATAAGTGAAAAGCGAATCAGAGAGAGTGAACAGCTTACTTTTCACTCATACCTTAGACTGGCCACTAACGGTTGACGTGCATGCACATACATTAAAACAGCGAGTGGCTTCTATCTAACATGAAATAAACAACCAATAACAATAAATAAACCACGGGAAAATTACAATTAATAATGATAGAAAATAATTCAACCTCAAAAAAAACAGCGAAGAAAAAACATAGATTGGAAATACAAAAACCTAGCCTCAAAAAAATTTGATCGAAGCGTTTCGCTGTGAACACAGCTGTAATGACAAAACAATGTAAGTCGACTGTGTGTGTGCATGCTCGTTCAACCGTTAGTGAAAACTATATACATGTAAGGCTCAACTCACACTACCTCGACTCAAATCGTACGACTCCAGTCGAGGATACTGCAGTCTAACGACCTTACGACTTTCTTATTCATTGTCACTACTTCAGTTCCATGCTACTCCATTTCTAACCTCACATTATTAAAATATAAGATTCAATTTGTCACTTCTGCGCATGTAACAAATTTTATAATAATTATTATGACTAGTAGTTCTGTGAACAGTAAACCTCACGCAGTATTCTCATCCACAAGTACCTGATTGAAACTATAGACCTTTTGGAAATACAGCAATGGACTGGCTTCTCCACACATCTGTGTAATTAATCACTTGTCAGATTCTATAGTCTGATTTTTACTCTAATATTGGCGTATGAAGGAGGCTCCTTTTTCCTTCTATATTTTCCTTGAAATGCAAAATTTCCAAAAAAAAACTTGTATATACGTAGACGCGCAATTAAAAAAGGAACATGTCTGTCAAATTTTATGAAAATCTATTACCGCGATTCGCCGTAAATACGCAACATATAACATTAAGAGAAATGCCAAACCGTCGACTTGAATCTTATACCTCATTTCGCTCGATCAATGAATATATTGTCTTATCTAATTCTTATTATTGTCTTATCTAAAATGATAAAACATTACTTTCATCAAACAAACCCTCACTTTTATTAAAAATGCACGGTACTACGCAACTCAAGTCGAGGCTCCACCAACATGTCGAGTCGACGCTCGACTCAGTCTCACAGTCGTGAGGTCGCGGAGACTAGAATCGACTGATCTGAGTGTCAACATTTGGAAACACACGCTGCGTCGAGGAGAGACTAGAGTCGCAGTCTCTTCTCGACTTGAGTCGCGTAAGTGTGAGTTGGGCCTTAATACCTGGTGGCAGAGTGACGGTGCTCAGGTTGAGATCGGTGGCGATGGTGACGCGGAGCTCGTCGGCCAATAGGAGCGCAGTGATGCGATGCACACAGCTGGGCAGCAGGGTGGCCTTGAGCCAATAGGCGGCCGGCACCGCGCACCGCACGCACAGCTCCGGCACCAGCGATTCCTCAAACTCCTCCTCTTGCTTCTTCTTCCGCTTATACGTCGCCTGCACACTATGTCTTCAAAGCAAACCAATTCAAACATAACTATAGTGCGGTACACGTTATAATGGCAGTGTTTCTTTAGCAATGCTTGCTTGTTTGTTTGTTTTTAAAGCTTCCCAGAGACTCTAATCAGAGTATAGGAATTCTCAAAAATTTATAATACATACAGTATTACAAAAAAGAAGAAAAAAATACACAAAGGAACCCTCTCTACACACAAACTCTTCTGTGGTGTAGAATACTCCAAGCATCAAAAAACTTTTTAATTCCTTCTCAAAAACATCGAAATCTTCACAATTTTTCAAGTGAGTAGGAAGCTTTCTAATAAATTTAAGGCCCATATATGTAGGTTTCTTCTCAAAAAGAGCTGTTCTGTGATACAGTGAAGCATAGTCTCCTCTTTTTCTGCAATGGTATTGCTATCCTTGTCTATCATTCAACAAAACGGATAGCGCTATCTCGTTCTCGCTTTGCTCTTTTATTATTATTATTAGTCAATCGTCAATTGACCGCTCATGGAGGAGGCATGCGGATTCATCAAAAATCAAGTCCATTATCTAACTAGTCATATTTTAATATTTTTTAACCTAACTTCCCAAACGTTGTTCATAATGAGCAATAAATTCGTCCCTTGAATATGGAGATATATCCAGTAACTCCCTCTTCAATTGAGCTCTAAACTCCCTACCTGTGATTTCCTTCAGACGTAGAGGTAATATATTTTATAATCTTATATCAGAGCTTTTTACACCTCGCTCATATAGAACCGTATGATGGGCATCGTCCCTTAAGTTTAGCCTATATCTTGTCTCATAATTATGGAATAATGCTCCCGTATTGAATGAGCTCTCATATTTTTTTATTGATCATATAGTTTCAAGGATGTATAGGCTAAGCAATGGTAGGACTTTAAATTGCTTAAAAAGTGGCCGACAACGATTTCTTATTGATTCTCCAGCTATTAATCTTATCGCCCATTTCTGAAATCTGAATATCTCGATAATATCACTCGAATTGCCCCAGAAAACAACCCAATCTCTGTTGCCAGATCGTCTTTTAACAATGTATAATTAATAATTAATTAACAAAATATTTCATCTTAATAATAAAAATTCATTATGAAATTATTGAAAAATATAATTTCTGCTTAATAAAATATAAATCTATTATACGAGAATGAACAGTTAATATTAAATCATAAATCGTTATCAGTTACCCTCCATAGAAGGCATTGATTGAAAAGACAGAGGATCGGCAATGTTTTTCTCCTATCTTTCTCCACTGACATTATAACGTGGACCTTACCTTTTAGGCTCAACTCACACTTACGTGACTCAAGTCGAGAAGAGACTGCGACTATAGTCTCTTCTCGACGAGGCATGTGTTTTCAAATGGTGACACTCAGACCAGTCGATTCTAGTCTCCGCGACGACACCATTTGAAAACACATGCTGCGTCGAGAAGAGACTAGAGTCGCAGTCTCTTCTCGACCTGAGTAGCGTAAGTGTGAGTTGAGCCTAAAAGCTTCAAAAATAATCAGCACAAATAGGAAGTATAGAGGTGCGTACAGGCTGATGCGCCACGTGACGAACACGTGCATTTTACTTGTAATCAGCTGATGCGATGCTTATTAAAACCGTATCTCAGGCTAGTTTCACACTCATTCGGTTCGTTTCGTTTTCGGCAAATTCCGATAAGTGTGAAACGGTTAGGCTAGCTTCACACGCATTTGGTTTCATTCGGTTCGGTTCGTTACCGAAAACGAATGAGGCTTTCATACATGTCAGGTTTCAATTCGTACGGTTCTAATTAGGTATTTCCTTCTCAAACACAGCTGTGTTTGGATTTTCACAGTTCATGCTGGTATATTTAAATATAACAGTTGGTGTTAAATTGTAAGATGTTATTTCTTGAACAACAAAATTTTAAATTTAATTAAAGATGTGAATTATTTGAATAGTTTCTTTTTGATTATGTTAATTTTGGATGTTCAGAGAGATTATTTTTTAAATTGAAAATTTGTTCGTTTCGTTTTCGGCAAATTCCGATAAGTGTGAAACAATGATTCGGTTTGAATTCGGAACAGAATAGCAACCGCATAGCAACGAACGCCCCCTCGACACGAATAAATTTCATCATATTCGAATTCGAACTAGGGAAACAGGAAAAAAAACAAAGTCTTTTACACACGCTTGCCTTTTATGTTTTTATTTCAACCTGATATCGTGATTATCTGTTTCAAAATTTTCCAAGTCAAAGGTCCGGTTGCACAACAGCCGGTTAAATTTAACCGTGATTAATTTCACGAAAACCAATCAGAGAAGGCGTTTTTGATAAGACGGCTTCTCTGATTGGTTCTCTTGAAATTAATCACGGTTAAAATTTAACCGGCTCTTGTGCAACCGGCACAAAATCATATGGTCAATTCATTTCTGTTAGTTCACAGGAACATTTTTTTGCTCAATGAATAGTTTGCTAAAAAATATGAACGATAAAAATTAAAACTCATGGAGAGTTTTTTTCCACGAATATTACATGATTTCATCAATGGAGAGAAGAAATGAAGGTTATATACCATGTGTCAAAACAAGGAACACATTTTCAATTTCATTTTCATTTCAACATCAAAAATTAACTATAAAGAAAATAAAAATCTCAGTACCCTTTTTTAAAATATTTTATCACATGTTTCGGTCATTTATTTTTATTTTCTTTATATTACAAGTAGCCCTATACAGGAAGGAGATAAATCAAAAATTAACATAGCCTAATCAAAAAGAAGCTATTCAAATAATAATTCACTAGTTTTAATTATCTTTAAAATTGTGTTGTTCAAGAAATAACATGTGTTATATTTAAATATACAGCTGTATATTTAAATATCACAGCTGTTATATTTAAATATAACCAGCATGAACTGTGAAAATCCAAACACAGCTGTGTTTGAGAAGAAAATACCTAATTAGAACCGTACGAATTAAAACCTGACATGTATGAAAGCCTCATTCGTTTTCGGTAACGAACCGAACCGAATGAAACCGAATGCGTGTGAAGCTAGCCTTACTGTTCTGTACAAATATAAATATAATCAGCTGATAAGAAGCGATTGGGGGAGTCTGGCCTCACAACGTGTCAAATTATTATACAGAGTGAGTCATATATATATATATATATATATATATATATATATATATATATATATATATATATATATATTTATTTATATATATCTACAACAGTCTTCAATTTATTGAAGGATTCCCATACATATAACTCACTCTGTATAAGATAAATGAACTTCAATAACTGAATTTCGCGTATTCGTGACGCATAAAACTGTACGCAGCTTACGCAGCTAAAACTGTACACACGAACCTCTATCCTGATAACTTTTCTTCACCACACTTCACAGTTGTAACGTCACATTCATTTGCCAATCACGGAAGGGGATAGGATGGGAGATGAATGGAATTTAATTATATATTTTGTTTCTAGTTTTAGAAACTTAATTTTATCTTTTAATAAATTAGAAAATATTATTGTCTGTAAAAAGATGTTACGTTCTGGCCGGTTCGACCTATCAGCTGTGGGAGGAGCGCTGTCTGTTATCGGCAATTGGGAGATAATAGACTCAGGCCCGGTTGCACAAAAGCCGATTAAATTTAACCGTGATTAAATTCACGAGAACCAATCAGAGAAAGCCTTTTTGATAAGACGGCTTCTCTGCTTGGTTCTCGTGGAATTAATCACGATAAAATTAGTGATTCACAATTGTGATAGTCAAAAAAATGAATACACAAGGAGGTGTTAACGCAAATATTGCTTCTACATCAAAAACCTCCGACGTTGAGCTTTCAATGAAAATGGAACAAGTGAAAACAGCACGTGCTCAATATCTTATGAGTATGATAGACTCGGTAAACTGTTCAATGGAGAAATAAAAGAACTAGAACTGTTTCTAGAACGGATGAATGCGGTCTATGCTCAGATCGTCGCGAATAGTATTAGTATAGCACCTGAAGCTTTAGGCCTTGCATAAAATTTTCTCAGGTTTATTTAAAACTTTTTGTAGTTAAAATGTTTTGTTAGTATGTTTTAAGTATTCGCTATATATTTTAAGGGTGGGGACTCTCCCCCCCGTGGGGCGGTAACCCCCCCCGTAAGCCATAACCGGAAAATAAAAAAAATAACGGAATCGTATTTTACATATTATTTGAAGAAAAAACTTCCTTACGACTTTTCCTGAAAATGCTTTCCCTTGGAGTTACAGCGGTTTGAAAATTTGAATTTTCACCCCTCAAATCCACGGTTTTCTCTTAATAAATCGAAAAGTACACGTCAGAAAATGAAGTTTAATGGCTTAAAAGAAAGCTAATTGAAACTGGAAAAAAATCAGCTTTTTTTTTGCGGCTATTGGGAAAATAGTTGCAGTTCATGCAGTTCATCAAAGATGGCGCTGTCACTGACAACTCTCATTTTTCACTCTTTACCCCCAATTTTCTCAGAAATGGAAATTTGTACACAAAAAATTGTAAGGACCTTTTTTTTTAATACTCACACAAATTTTGATGTACTTGCTAAGTACACTTTTTGATCCAGACAATTTTATGTAATTCGAAACGTGCATGTTTTCAACGAATGTTACAGTTTTCCAGAGAAAATAAGAGTGGGGAATGTATTCAGTATACAACAAAATTACACATATGTTTGCCGCCATTTCCACGAGTTTTCCGAAACTTTTTTTCCCCGTGTAGGACCCGCGTATCTTATAACATGGCCATTTTTAGCCCTAAATTAAATTTTAATTGCTCCAATTTTGTCCATAAATTTTAAGCTGAGAAGTCTTGTATTGAAAAACAAAAATACTAACGACAAGTAATTTTTTTATAAATAAATTTTCAACATAAAAATTTTGTTTTTACTTCTCTTTCGTTATAAAAAAACAAGTATTTTATCTTCGGCGCCCTGCTATGATGCCGATCATAGAACGTGTTCGCTAGAGAGGAGTCTGGATTTCTATTGTTGTTGGATACTTGCGCAGTAGGGTACAAAAAAATTTCAAACGCGGTAATTTACTCAAGGTTTTGTACCATGGTTCGTTAATACCGTGTTTTGGTTATGTAACTTATAATAAAAAATAGTTGTGTTTCAAGTCGTTCTCTGTTGTGTATGAAATTGTATGTGCTTGCATTAAATAATTATTCTTTTAATAAAAAACAACTAAATATTTCGAAGAATTCTACATTTTTATTATTAGAGCCTTAATAAGGTAAGATTTTCAGCAATTTGTACTTGCTTTTTCAAATTATACACATTTATGTACATTACTGTCCACGTGTTCCTAAAAAATTTTCATTGTACTACAAAAACAATATTTTTCATAAATAAATAAAAATTTGTACATAATTTACGAAATATATTAACTAACTATTGATTTACAAATTTAATTATAAATAAAAAAAAATAAATAAAAAAATATTCAAGGAGGCTCGAACCCACTTGGTTTTCATGTGTATTCTGCTACATGACTTAACTGCCTAAGCCATACTACAATACATAAAATTAAACAGTATATTAACAGTATATTGGGTGTACAAGCTTTTCTTGTGCTTAGAAAATTTAAAATTTGTTTTATAAATGATAATTTTATGCATGTTATAAATTTTACTTGTAAATTGTAATTTTATTTTCTGCAAACTCATTTTTTCTCAGGAAATATGGATGATTCAGGAGGTGAAGGACAAGGCAGAGAAGTATCATGCCTAATATGCCAATATTTTGAATGTAACGAAGATATTCAGAGCCCTGTAGTAAAAATTGGGAAGAAGCAGCTTGCGAATTTTAAAGAAAAATCATTACAAAGAGAAGATAATTTTTACAAAGAATTTGATACGACCACTGCAGGTGTTTACGCTCATGATAAGTGCAGAAGAAAGTATACCCACGAATTTTACACAAATTCCTACATAAAACAGAAAAATGAATGCAGTCCTAATCCTCCTCCTGCTAAGAAGAAAACCAGGACTTCTATGAGTGAGGCTAAATTAATATTTGATTGGGAAAATGCGTGTTTCATTTGTGGCGAGTCAATAACAACAAAGAGGAAAATTGCCACTAAGCATCTCAAGCCATTTCGTATTGTTCAAGATGATGAAATTGTAAACAGAATACTTGACAAAATTGAAAAAGTTGGTAGTCAATATTTTTCTGACATTTACGAAAGATTAAGTAAAGTTGAAAAAGTAACTGAACTAAATGGAAAATATCATAGAGACTGCTTGTCAAATCTGTCATCTCAATGTTCACGTAAAAAAAAAGATGTTCATGACCGAAGCTCAGTTGATGCTGCAATGAATATTATATTTGATTTCATGGACAATAATCCGGACTCTCAATTTACTTTTACGGAGCTAGAAGAGCTTATCGAAGAAAATTATAATATTCCCGATAGAAGTACAATGGCTGCAAAGCTGAAAAAAAAGTATGGGAGTGAAATAGAAATTATCAGCATTCTAGGTCGCAAAAGCACAATACAATTTATAAAAAAAGAGATCAAATTTTGAACGATCACTGGTATGAAGAACAAAAAAAAAAAACTGAAAAAGAAAAAAATGAGGAAATACTAAAAGCTGCAAAAAACATACTTAGAGACCTTAAAGACGATAAAAATAGAGTATATAAAAATGGCCCTACACATTATCAACCAGTAGAATCAGCTTTTGCCAATATAAATGAAGATATTCCCATTGAATTAATTAATTTCCTGGAAGATATTATTTATGACAGTAAAAAGCCTAAGAAGAGCATTAAAGACCAATATTTTACAAAAGTAACTGCTATAGCTCATTCGATTGTAGCTGCTTGTCGACCTAGATCATTTATTCTCCCTTACACTTGGCTGTAGGAATTACTCTGCATCGAACAATAGGTTCCAAGAAAATGATTAACTTATTCCATTCTTTAGGCCATTCTTGCTCTTACAACGAAGTTAGGCGCTACGAAACTTCTGTAAGTATGCAAGCACAACTTAATATTGATGATGGTGCTTTTTTACAGTTCGTATATAACAACGCGGACTTTAATGTCGACACTTTAGATGGAAAGTCTACTTTCCATAACCTAGGAGGTATTTTAATTATAACACCCAAATCAAAAGTTCGTCCTCGAGAAGCCATCGAACGCTTGCGGAAAATACCAACGGCCGAAGAAGTTGCTAAAAAAGTTGAAATTCCCTTAGAAACTAGATCTGTTAATATTAAGGACGGTTACAAACATTTAAAATTAAAAATTCTTAATAAAGAATTGACATTGAAATTTTCTGAAAATACCAACATTAGAAATTTTGGATGTTTCTAAAGTATAACAACAATATGAATTTTGAAGGTTGGAATGGTTTTATGGAAAATCTAACAAGTGAGTACGAATATGAAATTTCACTTGTCGATTATTTGCCATTTATTTACTCACCTCCATCCGATGTTCATACACTTTTTACAAGTATGCGTAAATCTTATGAAATAGCGAAAGCTAACGGTATGCAAACCTGCATTATCACTTTTGACCAGCCTCTGTACTACAAAGCTAGGGCCATTTTAGAAGCTTTGCCACTTGAGTTCCAAGGCGTAAAAGTTATAATAAGATTGGGTGGCTTTCACACAATTTTATCTTTTTTGGGTGTCTTCGATCACAATATGGCTGGTAGCGGGTTAAAAGAAGCGATGATAACATGTTACGCAGAGAATTCAGTTGAGCTTATGTTGAAAGGCAAAGCTTACGCTAGAGCAGTACGTGCACACTATTTAATACAGTTGGCTCTTGCAGACATTATTTTCCATGAAATCGAGCGGGAGAATACTGACTTTGCAGATCTTAACGACGATTATAGAATGACCGATTTTGACACTGAAGAAAACCAATTGCTACACGAATGTGGAGAAAATAACGAAACAAGATTGGATATTGACTTCATTACAAATCACGAGATTTTTAAAAAATTTACAAAAATTATGAAAGAGAAATTCACTCAGCTCGAAAGTCGCGGAAAAACAGCAAAACTATGGATCACGTATTATCACATGGTAAATATTTTATTCGATTTTATTAGCGCTGAGAAACAAGGAAATTGGGATCTTCATTTGAAGACATTGGAACTCATGATTCCATTTTTCCATTCCGCTGGACATTTCCCTTATGCAAAATCTGCACAATTATATCTTCAAGATATGACTGAACTTCCAAACAATATGAATCCACGTGAGTATAATAAATTTATTGCTAACGGGTACTGGACCTACAGAGCTCGACCGACCGTCGGTGCGTATGTACCATCCTGACCGTACGCATCGATGAATCAGTTTTACACATTCAGAGCTCGACCGACCGTCAGTGCGTATGCACCATCCTGACCATACATCAGTTTTTCCGACTCACAAAATGGACGCCTTTACAGATTGTTTAATTGCAGCTTATTATCTTCGTAAACGAAAGATTAAAAGACGTAGATATCAAGTTCACCCGATGGTCGCCCAAAGAGCTATTATTAAAGAGTTATTATTATTATTATTATTTTAAGAGTAGTTAATATTTATTTGTATGAAAAGTTGCAATATATCTAATATAATTTAAGAAAGATATATGAGATATTTTTTATAATTATTAGAAACGTTTAGGAGATATGCACGGTAAAAAGTTATCAATCTTGATAACCTATTCTACTTTTCAATTTGCTAATCTCAATGGTCACCTATGGCCCAACTCACACATACGCGACTCAGGTCGAGAAGAGACTCGACTCTAGTCGAGAGCATGTGTTTCCAAATGGTGACACTCAGACAAGTCGATTCTAGTCTCTGCGACACCACCCATTTGAAAACACATGCTCTCGACTAGAGTCGAGTCTCTTCTCGACCTGAGTCGCGTAAGCGTGAGTTACGCGTAAATGTTTTTTCTTGACCTGAGTCGCGTAAGCGTGAGTTACGCGTAAATGTTTTTTTCGCTGCACAGAAAGCAGCTGTTTTCCAGTTCCTACGTAGATCTGAAAGACCTTGTTTGCAGACGACGTCAGAAAAGGGTTTCTTTTCCGGTCTAGGCCAGAAAGTTGTCTCTTTCCAGCCGCTCATGGAAGTAGTTAATAAGTCATCCGCTAGATCGGGCGAGTGTCCACTTTCATCAACAGCTGAAGTCGCCATGATTTCAGTTCCAGTTTCGAATCAAACTAATTCGCTTCGCAACCAGTCTTATTCAATATTTATTGTTGATTATTGCATTCCGAATTTTCAAAAATGCTTGAAGTTGACTGTGGTATTCCAAGTGAAATTTTAAAAGAATCTGAAATCCTGACTGCAAATCTTCTACCACTAAAATCAAGAGATAGGTACGATAGCTTAACGAGTATTCTTTATTTTGTATTCTTTATTTATTTTGTCAGCAATACCTGTAGTGTGGCGAAAAATATCGTTCGCACCACGGGCAAAAATGTTTTTCCAGCTCTCAATCTTTTCTAGTCCTCGGCCTACGGCCTCGGACTTGAAAACCGATTTCGAGCTGGAAAAATCTCATTTTCTGCTCTAGGTGCAAAATATACTATTCATTTGAAGGCTACTCAGGGAAGCGACTGGAACCGTGGTCGTGATGTTTGTTATCTTATCGCTCAGATAAGTTGAGAGACGTGCGTCTGTTTCTCCCGTTGGACGGGTGACCACTTGAGGAGCCGACTCCGCTAAATATCACTTATGAGCACCCCGTCTTTCTGAACACACCTTCTATAGCTATAGGTCCATCAATATCATCATAGTCATTCTTTCTACTACCTTATACCATAGAGAAACGATAGCATAAGTAGATATCCCATGGTATAGGGCGTTTATGTCGCAACTTTTACTGTTATCCCAAGCCGATAGTTCACGTAGTTCTTTCCCTTGCAGCTGTGTGACACTGTTATTCTCTCAAATTGTACCGTTCATACACTTTCACCCCAACAAAACAGTAAAAATTGACAATAGTCGACAGTAATCGGCTTGAGATAACAGTAAAAGTTGCGACATAAATTCCCTATACCATGGGATATCTACTTACGCTATTGTTCTCTATGCTTATACTTTATGCAGAATTAACCTCTATTTAAATTAGGAAAATAAATGTATTCCCTGCTCTTGTATTCTACTCATTATTCTTGTCAAATAGCTGTTTTCATTCACCTGTCTGGGCAGAAAACCTCTGTACCAAGGTATTACTACAGAGTTCTTATAAATTTCCTCGGTGACAACAATGTCTTTCTGTCTTTCTTCAACCGGTGGTGAGATGATTTCGGGGAATTCCTGATTATCGCGAATCACACTCCAATTGATGACGGATCTTCCATTTTCTAGATTAGACAAGGATAGTAATATATATTATTATTGCGATGTTCAAGTAAAAGATATTATACAAGAAAGAGATTAACATATAAGACTAGCAGGTAACCCGTGCTCTGCAAGGGTCTAATAATTAAAAACTTGACGTATTTTGAAGAATTTTAGAATAGGCTTATAACCAACCTCGGTAAATTAAGAATCTATATGCAAAATTTCAAGTTAATTAGTCCAGTATTCCAAACGTGATGATTCGTCATTCGTCGTCAGATATTATACAAGAAAGAGATTAACATATAAGACTAGCTGGTAACCCGTGCTCTGCAAGGATCTAATAATTAAAAACTTGACGTATTTTGAAGAATTTTAGATAGGCTTATAACCAACCTCGGTAAATTAAGAATCTATATGCAAAATTTCAAGTTAATTAGTCCAGTATTCCAAACGTGATGATTCGTCATTCGTCGTCAGATATTATACAAGAAAGAGATTAACATATAAGACTAGCTGGTAACCCGTGCTCTGCAAGGATCTAATAATTAACTTGAAATTTTGCATATAGATTCTTAATTTACCGAGGTTGGTTATAAGCCTATTCTAAAATTCTTCAAAATACGTCAAGTTTTTAATTTTTTTTTTTTTTTTTTTTTTTTTTGTTACTTACGTGATTCTAAAATTTTGCCATATTTATTTTTATTTATAATAATAAAATAATATTTGATATAATAATATTGAACTGATGCTCACGCCCAGCGGACAGGATTTTCCTTGCTGGGTTGTTGCCTTAATGAATAGATTTTGATTAAATATATT
Organism: Nilaparvata lugens; assembly: GCF_014356525.2. NCBI lineage: Eukaryota > Metazoa > Arthropoda > Insecta > Hemiptera > Delphacidae > Nilaparvata > Nilaparvata lugens. The sequence goes on from NC_052519.1 coordinate 1,711,530, forward strand.
TAATTTATAATTTTTGTTTTGATTGTAAGCTATGTTATTTTTATTTCTATGAATTTCTTGAATAATTTATTGTAAATTGTATTGATGGCAATAAAAAGAATTGAATTGAAAAAAAAAAAAAATTAAAAACTTGACGTATTTTGAAGAATTTTAGAATAGGCTTATAACCAACCTCGGTAAATTAAGAATCTATATGCAAAATTTCAAGTTAATTAGTCCAGTATTCCAAACGTGATGATTCGTCATTCGTCGTCAGATATTATACCAGAAAGAGATTAACATATAAGACTAGCTGGTAACCCGTGCTCTGCAGGGTCGAATAATTAAAAACTTGATGTATTTTGAAGAATTTTAGAATAGGCTTATAACCAAACTCGGTAAATTAAGAATCTATATGCAAAATTTCAAGTTAATTAGTCCAGTATTTCAAACGTGATGATTCGTCATTCGTCGTCAGATATTATACAAGAAAGAAATTAATATAAGACTAGCAGATAACCCGTGCTCTGCAAGGGCTAGTAATTAAAAACCTGACGTATTTTGAAGAATTTAAAAATGAGCTTATAATCAACTCGGTAAATAAAGAATCTATATGCAAAATTTCAAGTTAATAAGTCCAGTATTTCAAACGTGATGATTCGTCATTCATAAATTTCATATCCCGTATGTGTGTAAGCCAATTCTTTCCTTCATTATATTATAGATTCTACTAGAAAAGAGACATTGAAGAACAATATTATGTTTGGAAAAAATGCATTTCAAACCAAAAATGTTATACCATTTTCCAAGACATTTGTTAAAAAGAACGATTGGAGCCTATTGATGAACAATCGAAAGACTATAAGATAGAAGGCAAGATTAATAAGTTCGAACGGTTGGAAACAAAGCTCAAACATGTGAGTCAACTTCATTATTATCAAACTGGTCTATAATTAGTTACGGCTGTTCGGAACACTTTTTTACTATCCAAATTGGATAATCTTTTTCAATATAAGTGTTAAGATCATTATAAGAGTGAAAAAGTGGCAACTGAAATTTTTAAGTGGTCTAATAGGCGAGTTATGGGTTGTTGAAGTGCTAACTTTCCAGATTCCGTTTTCTTTCCAGATCATAAACGGTTTCGACTATATTATTAGAACTTCTCTTAAAAATTCAAAAAAAGTATCTTTCCAAACTAAAACATTTTCTTCTCCTATTGTTCATAAATAGAAAAATAACATTTTCTGTAAATTCGATAACTTGTTTATTTTGGCAGTAATCGCGAAAAAACGCATATTAGAACAATGCCAATGATATACTGAATGTATTAAAAAAAACTCTAATGGAAAATTCGAAACCGATTATGAATTATCTGGAAAGAAACCGGATTTTAGTATTCAACAACCATAACTCAAAACCCTATTTTCATTCTATACAAAGGAACACCAGACAAACTGAAATATTTCACTCCAAACTGAACAAAATACACCCAAACTTGCACTTCACCATAGAACTGGAAAACAATAATACAATCAATTTCTTGGACATCACCATATTTAAACAAAATATACTTTCAAAACATTTAAAATATACAGGAAACTACCAAACTGACACAGTAATTCACAATACCTCCAACCACCAAACCCAACATAAACATGCAGCTTTCCACCATATGATCAACAGACTATTGAATATCCCCATGACACAATTTGATTACAACAAGAGTCAACACGATCAAATTCATTGCCCAACAAAATGGATACTCATCCACTCTAGTTGACAACCTACCCACAAATAAGAACAAAATCATCAACAAAAATAATATGGAAAATGACCAAAAATTCATCACACTCACATACTACAACAAAAAAATCACAGAAAGTAGCATCATCTTTTAAAAAACTCAAATACAGAATTGCCTTTAAAACAACAAATTCACTAAGGAAACATTTTCAAAATTATCAACAAACAAACAGAGATTTGAGCAACAGGCATCTACAAAATAAAATGTAATGATTGTAGTAAACTGTATATCGGACAGACTGGACGTGACTTTCAAACAAGATACAAAGAGCACATCAGAGCCATTAATAAACCACATAGCCACTCAAACTTTGCTGACCATATTATATCCACAAACCACACATACACAGACATCGCCACCAATCTTGAAATCCTCCATATCTCTCAAAAAAGCAGAAAACTCAATGTATTAGAACAATACGAAATCTACAACCACACAAAACAGTTTCCCAACAGTCTCCTAAATGATCAAATAAATTTCTCTTCCCACACACTCTTTGACAAAATAATCCAAAGTTCAAAAATACCGCCACACTAAATATCCACCAACCCACCCCCACCACAACCTATTCCACCACCTTCATCCCTTACCACACATAGCCTTGTCATCTGAGTGAATTCCCACAGTCTGATGATGACCAACAACAGGTCGAAACGATCGTCACTATACAAAAAGTAAGTGCATTTTCACTTCAAAAGTTTTTTAAAATTCAAGTTTAATTTTAATAGTGAAAAAGTATGGATATACAACAGAGTAACCCATAACTCGCTTATTAGACCACTTAAAAAATTCAGTTACCACTTTTTCTCACTCTTATATTGATCTTAACAATTATATGAAAAAGATTATCCAATTTAAATAAAAATAAAAAGGAGAACCGAACAGCCCTAATTGTGAGAAAATTTTTATGAGGAAAAATCATGAACACATTTTCACTAATAAAATTATACGTTCATCTCCAGCGAGTTTCTCACCTAAATTTCAAAAAGTTCAAATTAAGAAAATACTGTTTACAGAATTTCACTTAGTTATGAATGTTTTCCTACCTAATTTTATGGGAGCCAGCAGATAGGAGTGTTCTTTGTTTTCATAATCTCTGAACATGAACATATTTATGCACTGCAAGACATCCGAGAAAATTATGCAATGGAAGTTGAAAATTTCGTCAATTTCTTTCTCTGAAAGCGTCTGACACGCTTGATTGACTATTACCTCCACTTCTATTTCACCCATTGTTATAAACAACGGGAACTTCAAAAGCTGCAAAAATGAAAAGAAAAATGATTAAACAAAAATATCAATGAGAGTGAATAATGAAAAAACTCGTGACGGCGACTATAAGATTATGAAGTCACAAATTTAAACCATCAATCCATTTTTTCACAAAAACGAAGTTTATACCAGTTGATTCAAAAAGAACTTTACAACCTTGAAATTTCATATAAATCTTATTAAACAAGGTACAGAGCTAGTTTTGGTGTTGTTTTAAAGGAAAACACTTCAACTTTTTAACCTTAAACTAAAAATTTCTATATGACTTCCGTTGGTTATCCTGCATACATCCCATTGACACAGGATTTTGCAGTTTCGCAACTTTACCATTGGACCGACGATGTGTTCTTTTTATAAACTGCTCTACCTACCTACCTCATGCACGAGAAGGAGGTTACAAAGTCCATTTCTCTAGGATGGGGTGGACCCCCCATAAGTTTCTCAGGAGGGAGACTCATGCCAGTTGATAGAGCTGATAAATAACTATGCAGGGTATGAATTTGGAAAAAATCGGTCAAGTCATTTTTAAGAAAATCGTGAAAAACATGGTTTTTTAGTAATTATCCGCCATTTTTCTTAAGAATATTACGGAACTCCTGCAATTTTCCCAGAAATGAGACTCATGTCAGTCGATAGGGCTCATGAATCCATGGTATAAATTTGAAGAGAATCGTTTGAGCCGTTTTCGAGAAAACCGTGAAAAATATGGTTTTTTAGTGATTATCCGCCATTTTTCTTAAGCATATTACGGAACTTCTGCAATTTTCCCAGAAATGAGACTCAGGTCAGTTGATAGGGCTTATAAATAGCTATCCATGGTATAAATTTGAAGAAAATCGTTAGAGCCGTTTTCGAGAAAACCGTGAAAAACATGGTTTTTTAGTAATTATCCGCCATTTT
>NC_052519.1:1715584-1767404 GCF_014356525.2 Nilaparvata lugens
CTTCCGACAGATTAATAGTATTTAGATTACAACTAGAAACTGAATTGTTGAGTTGATTTTTAGATTTAATTGATTGGGAGCTTTCAACTGGTTTTGAAGTTAGCCTCTTGTCCCGATACCTTATGAATCATAACATGTTACAAAGAATAGGAGAAATTTTTAATAATAAATAAATAAATTATTCATCAATTTATTATTGAAATTTCATTATTAAAAAAATCTAAAACCTGAATTTACATATTATCTGAAACAGAATATTGTTTTTAAAATGCATAATGCATTATTTTGTTACGAGAAAATTGAATTAGATTAGATTTTGAAATGTACCGCCATAAAAAACGCACAAAATGGCCGCTCCATAAGGAACACGGGTGTCTTGACCTGGTTTTTATAGACCTTGATAACAATGAATATTACCGCAAAATTACTATACTTGATAGATTTATTTTCATTTACCGTAGCAATCACAAATTATATTCAAACACATCAATTAGTTATCTATCAATCAGATTAAACATACACATAACATTATTTTGCCTGTTGTTTCTATCGCAATCATTTTTATGAAATGTGTATCATCATAGAGAACAATAGCGTAAGTAGATATCCCATGGTATAGGACGTTTATGTCGCAACTTTTACTGTTAACTCAAGCCGATAACTGTCGATTTTTACTGTGTTGTTGGGGTGAGAGTGTATGAACGGCACAATATGAGAGACTACCAGCGTCACACGTCAGAAGGAACTACGTGGACTACCGGCTTGAGATAACAGTAAAAGTTGCGACATAAACGTCCTATACCATGGAATATCTACTTTAGCTTTTGTTTCTCTATCATTGAATAAATAAATGAAATATGAAATCGAACACAATTTTTAGAAACGATGAAACAGCAAATTTCCCAAAAAGATCGTTCATATTATCTTAATTGTGTCTAAAAAGATTAAAAAGTTTTCAAGTCAAAAATTACATTTACATTAAAAGATTTCTCCTGAAAATTAGAATAAAATGTTAATTATGTGTTATTCATCGGTTTATCTATAATTTTATCGATTTGTATCACATACACTATCATAATAAGGCTGCCACCCAATATATTGCAACGATTATAAATACTCAACATTTAAATAAATAAATATGTTTATTGGTCATTAATATTACAATAATACGTGGGCCATTGTCAGACAGCATAAAAACAATAGAAGGTTTACAACAAAATTTAAAAACTATTAGTAAATATTTAAATTTGACAACATGTTTACAATTAGCAACATCGAAATTCAACCGCAATCCTATTATATTGAGCGAGCAATTTCTGTAGTTTTATATTTGGTTATTTATATTTATTTATTTATGGTTATTTATGTTTTACGGATCTCGAAAAAGGCTCAAACAATTTCCACTAAATTTGGAACATAGTAGGTTTATGATATAAAAATTCGATTGCACTATGTCTCATCCTTGAGAAAACTCGCTGAACGACATTAAAAGGATAATTCATCCTTGGCTGAAACAGCTGAGACTTTCGTCGTCTGTGGATAATAAAAAGTTAGTGAGCGAATGAGTCTGCAGAAAATCAAAATATCGCATCCCCGAAATTCATAAGCTGACGTATAGCCAGCTGTAAAATGTATGAACACGATCATTTTAGAGAATTATTGTGTTCTGTCATGGCTTACTTTAGATAAAGGCTGGAGCGCACAACTTGGCAACGTCGCAGTCAAGCTCAGCTTCAGGCCGAGAAAAGTGAATTCACTTGGGTAGACTCCCGTTTAACTACCAGCTTTACGCCCTTTATCAAATACCAATACTGAGAAATTCAATTCAATGATAGTAAAAAAATATATAATATTAACTGATAGACTAATTTTAGTTTTAGCTCTAGGAGTTCCAAGTATAATGTCTAGCTTGGCAATATATTTCACTGTACTTACTTTCTGTGTCTGTATTTCCTACGAGCAATTTTAACGATCAAATGTATTTCATTAATAGATGAAAGTATTGAATAGTAACTTCTAAATGTAAAATAAAAATATGAAAGTCGAATATTGTCTTCCTTTTAAAAAACTTCTGAATTTGATGCATTCGCTTTTTGTGAATCTATAACTAACCGTAATGATAGTCGATAGTTCAATAATATCTATCAAAGGGAATATATTCTACTACCATTTAGTTTTTGTTCGTAATAATATCCATCAATTTATATTAAAACACATCATTAATTACCCTACCCTTTATTATTCTTTTTTCTTTTAAAACAAGACTTGTTTCCACTCCTCTTTTTTATTTAGGGAAAATGGCTTCAGATGAGTTGGAACTAGTCGTGTTTTGGATGAAAAAAATACAAAGAGTACGGTATTGAAGATTTATATCATGTTTTAATAATTTCAAAGTAGCCTTATAAAGAGAAGTGATAGTTCATATTAATAATGAATTAATAGGTTATTGAATGAATAATGATAATTCATTCAACTTTGTCCATTAACTAAATTATATCTAGGCTTAATAGTATACAAAAAATTACAGAAGAATTGATATCCAATAGCAATAGTTTAATCTATCTTTACATATCTCTGTGGGTTTATAATCACATTATTGACATAAATCAAATACTTACTATCCCTACTAACAAATGCAAATGATTTCACAATATACAATAATACAAATGATTCTACAAAATACAATTTTTCTAATGGTGTAATGAATCTATGCATATCAAATAAGGCAAAGTCGGCCTGAACCACACGTTGCCATATTGAACATGTTCCGGCCTTCTACCTATAGTAGGCTGTGGTTCTGTTAATCAATAATAATAAAAATAACAAGCGAAGCTCGGTGCCCCGATATTGATTAATTGAATTGAACAAACTCTCACCTGGATATACAATCCGAGCAATGCTTCAACACTGTCCGACACAGTCTTATTAGATATGACTTGCTGAGAAATGAAGTGCGCATTGCTGTAGTTGCAATAATCCAAATCCTCTTCCCATTCCTCCAATTTCTCCTCAATTATGTCTTTGGTTCTCGGCGACAGTTTGCCACATTCTATCTCGTCTCTTGACAGCGGAATTTCGTACAAGTAGCGTGGATTTATGTTCAACTCTCGAAACAAATTCTGCACTGTACGATCCACACAAAATCCGGGCGCAATCCAATCGGACTCTGTGTTGAATTCATCAGCCTGCAAAATATTAGAATGTCAAGTGGATTTTTACAATATTCCAATAAAATTTTAGTGTTTGGAAGTTTGTGTTTCTTCCATGGTTACAAATCTTCTCAAATAACTCAATATTATATCGTTACTTACAAAAGTGGTAATTGAGTGGAATATTTCTAATTAATTTGTTTATTCAAGCAATCTAATTTCATGTTTATTTTGGACTGAAATTCGATAGAAATTGTACACGTGAAATTAGAATAAGAATAAGAGGTACCAGTTTACAACGGACACATCAGGTATATAAAAAGTTGTACTTACTCCATCTATATATATAAAAGTGAAATGGCACTCACTCACTGACTGACTGACTGACTGACTCACTCACTCACTCACTCACTCGCATAACTAAAAATCTACCGAACCAAAAACGTTCAAATTTGGTAGGTATGTTCAGTTGGCCCTTTAGAGGCGCACTAAGAAATCTTTTGGCAATATTTTAACTCTAAGGGTTGTTTTTAAGGGGTTAAAGTTCGTCTTTTAGCATGTATATTCTTCTTCTCCAATCTCTTAATTATAATTGAAATTTCCATATCATATGTTACTATAGAACTATAATCTAGATAGAGTACCTCTTCGAAACAGTTGTTAACTGGCAACTAAATTAATAATTTTGTCAGGTTGGCATTAAGTTGAGTTGACTTTGTTAGGTTGGCACCAAGTTGAAGATTTAAATGCATTTATCGCGGAAAAATTGATTGGGCACTGCTACTTCAATCCTGGGAATATTATTTTACTAGCAGTCAGGCTCGCTTCGCTCGCCATATCCGTTTAGCCAGACGTTTAGTCTGGATCCCTGACTGGATCGTCCTAACATATGATAAAAATGCTCAAATGAAAAATGCAGGCGAGCGAAGCGAGCCTGCTGATCTCATTCTTTGACGATCCAGTCGGGGTCCAGGGGGCGGAGCCCCCTGGCTAGACGGATATGGCGAGCGAAGCGAGCCTGACGGCTAGTTCCTTATAAAACTTATGGATTTGATTATGTGATATTTTGTTCAACTTGAAACAACAATTTTTTCTTTGCATTTAAATTATATTAATATAAATTCTAAAATTAACGTTCTTCACTCATCAAGGTTATGTTTGGTTCTGTTATGCTTTCCAGAATGTTTAATACTCTATTTGCCATTAAACAAACAAATTGCAAGAGACTTCGTCATAAGGTCACAAACATAATCAAAATTGATACATTAATACAATATCTACTGAAATAATAATAATATTATACAGAATAATGATACAATAGTTATGTTTTACTATTATTTAATTTCTAATTTCTCACTCAAAGAATAGCGTGTCAAAAACAATTTTACAAAATTTAAAACAAGTAGCTCAGTAAGTTGATTATTCTGTGTCATAACCTAAAAATTTGGAAGAAAAATAGCACAAGGACGACCTCATTATTTTATCAACCAATGTTATTACATCAATGTCATATGTATCGTTAATATATAAATGAATGAAAATTATTTATTTCAACGCAAAATTAAATTCAGAGAGAATTAGCTCTAGTTCTTTAATTACAACGTTCTGAATCGGAAATATACAAGTAGGCCTACTAGATTATTCAATTAGCACCTGTTCAAATAAGAACCCATTGCTTACCCTTAGCTATCTGTTGAATGATGGCCTGTATTTTTTAAATTCATATCTTTACTTAGCTACATAGAAATGGAAAATCAAGTAGCCTTTTAAACATTTTTTCACAGCATGTATAAAACGTTCAATGTAAAAAATGACTTTAAAGTTGGAACATTCTGGGAAAAGTAAAGAGTAAATGTTAAAAGGGTTACTTTGATATTTGATTTCCAATTATATGTGAATAGAAGTTGCTCTATACTAGCTAATAAGTCACAAATCATTCTTGTGCTTGAGTCCAAGGTTAATCACGTAAAACATCGCGACGAGATACATCCCAGAATAACGTGTGAATAACATAAGAGAAAATATAGAAGTAAGATAGCATCGCTGTGAAAACAAATCACAGCAAGATCAAGGACATGTAGGGTGGCTCGTTGGAGTAAGTGATAACGCGCCGGTCTAATAAGGACACGATAAGTCGTCGGTCCCGACTACCTAAAATTAGTCACTCATTACACACGCACAAGCCTATGTGGGCATCACCCTCAGTATTGTTATTATTATTATCTCTTTTATCTCCATTTTCATGGGTCATAATAAGGTGTCATTGGCTTATTTAGCTAAATGACACCTTTTCTATCTTGGTATATTGAGAAAACGTCTTAATAGCGATGTTGTGCAAAGTATTACTGCTTTCCGCATTAAATTTTGTACCCATGCAGGTAGTCTCAAACTGTGCAACCTTTCCGGCAGTTCCCTTGGTTATCACCTGTAGCTGACACTATCAAAGGTACTATCATCACTCTCTCTTGCTTCCACATATCCTCTATCTCCTCTGCCACAGGCAAATATTTAAGCAGTTTCTCATTACTGTATTGCTTTGAATTGTGCGTGTTTGGTATGCCTATGTCTATTAAATATGTGATTCGATTCAGTTTATCTATTAATATGATGTCTATAATTCTTATTATTATTATTATTATTATGTGTTTGATGCCGAGGGTCTCATACCAAATAAATAAAGTCAGAACATGACAATATCTTAACGCCATGAAATTATTATTCAGAGTGCATTCTATTTGGAAATTAGATAAAACTGAAAAATAAAATCGAATGTAATTTACCTTGATAATGGAGCCCAAGCCCTTCTGTTCACCACAATAGTACAGGTTTCGGTTTCCGATGACTTTGCCCTTGATCATTGTCAGCTGGCCTTCAGACAGTTCGGGAAAGCGGATGAATAGTAAGAGAGACACGGCATACTTAAGAAAAGAATCGCCCAGAGTTTCCAATCGCTCCAGATTGAAAATATCGTGTGCTGAAGCAGTAGTCAGAACCTGAAATTGACAATTTTATTTAAAACTAACTGGTAACCCGTGCTCCGCAAGGGTCTAATGAAAAACTTGACAAACTGGAAACGTGACGTACTGAAATCTTGAAGAATTTTAAATGGGCCTATGACCATCCTTGTTAAGTTGAGAATCTATTTGCAAAATGTCAAGTTAATCAGTCCAGTAGATGATGGATCATTCGTGAATTCCCTATCCCGTACGTGTGTAAGCCAATTTTTTCCTATATTATGCAGAGTGATTATAAAAGGGCTTTACAACTTTGAAAGCACAAAAACATTAATTGGAATTACTTACAGAATTGAGAAAGGTGTCATTTTGTTACAAAACACTTGAAGTTCAAGGTGTGGGTGTTATTTTGGTTCGATGTGACAGCCAGCAATTGGTGATGCGACATACATCCCACCGATAATCGATTTCTTGCCACACTCGTACCAGTATATCAGGCATACCTTGTGCAACCGCAGCGATCTGAATGTGATCCGATTTCGGAGGTCATTTAGATTGTCTGGTAGAGGCGGAACATAAACCTTATCCTTAATGAAACCCCACATGAAGAAATGCATCGGTGTTAAATCCAATGAGCGAGGTGGCCATGCAATTGTCCCTGCACGGCCAATCCAGTGAAGTCTACAAATTCCTGCACTTCCCGGTGGAAATGAGCGTATGCACCGTCATGCTGAAAGTAGAAGGGAACTTGTTCATCTTGTTCAGCATGACGGTGCGCCACCTCATTTCCACGGGAAGTTTGGGATTTTCTAGACATTCGCTTTCAACTTCGCTGGATTGGCCGTGCAGGGCCAATTGCATGGCCACCTCGCTCACCGGATTTAACACCGATGCATTTCTCCCTGTGGAGTTTCATGTAAGGTTTATGTTCCGCCTCTACCAGACAATCTAAATGACCTCCGAAATCGGATCACATTCGGATCGTTGCAGTTGCACAAGTTACGCATGATATGCTGGTACGAGTGTGGCAAGAAATCGATCATCGGTGGGATGTATGTGGCTACTCTTCATTTGTAGAGCTTTAATCAAATAAAATTGAACATGACTTTCTACTAGTAACGGATCAACAACATTTGATATTCATGAATGAATCAATGACAACGAAAACATATGGTTTATCATATCATTCTACCCGGCTAGATTTTCGTGTTATCTTAGGGGCAAGATGACGGAGCGACACAGTGGACTCTTGTCCATCAGGGCGACGAATGTGAGCATACTCTGGGTTTGCCTCAATCAATTCAACTTCTTCTACTGATGAATCTTGCTTTGAATTTCGGTTCATTTTCTTCAGCCAAACTGGTCCTGGGCTCATTAGCCAAGATGGTAGTGACTGTCCATTTGTTGAGGATCTCATGTGTAGGAACATTCGTTCATGAGGGGTGCAATTTGTTGTAGTACACAAAAGAGATCGAATAGAGTGAAGTGCATCAGGCAACAATTCCATTATATCACTCTACTTGACCATTCCCTCTCGGATTGTAAGGCGTTGATCTACTAGTTGCTATCCCTTTTGAGCCAAGAAAGCTCTTCAACTCAGTTGACATGAAGGATGTTCCTCTGTCTGTGTGAATATAGCTTGGAAGGCCAAACATTGATATTAATGAGACCAGGCAATTTATGACTGTTCTCGCAGTCATGTCTGGACAAGGAAATACAAAAGGGAATCTTGAGTACTCATCAACCATCACCAGTAGGTATTTATTTCTTGTTTTTGATTGTACGGGTCCTTTGAAGTCCATATTAATTCGTTCAAAAGGTTTTGTTGCCTTTATGAGATTTCCTTTTGTCTTCATATACTGTGGTTTTATTTCATACCCAAGGAACTTCAATGATTTTTTTGAAAATTTACATTTTTCTTCATTTATAGTCAAGCCATACAATTCAATTACTTGTTGAAATTTCTTAAGATTTCTGTCATGTTCTTCTTGATCTGAACCGCAAATGACAACATCATCCAAATAGGCAAAGCAGTCGTTCAAATTCTCTCTTTCTATAAGTCCGTTTATTGTACGTTGGAAGGCAGCTACTCCATTGGTTACTCCGAATGGTATTCGTTTGAACTGATAAAGTTTTCGGCCTACTTCAAAGGCAGTGTAATGTCGTTCATTCTCAAGAATCGGTATTTGATGGTAAGCTGACTTGAAATCTACAGTACTAAAAATGTTGTACTTGGCAATTGTGTTTACAAGATCTTCGATCAATGGGAGAGGGTATGCGTCTAAATTTGTGAATTTATTAATAGTCTGTGAATAGTCTATGACCATTCGTTTCCTCTGTCCATTGGTTACAATGAAAGGCTGGGCACGCCAACTGGACTGGCTTTCCTCAATTATTCCTTCTGTAAGGAGGCGATTGACCTCATTCTTCATGAATTCATAGTCATCTTGTGGGTGTCTTCTGGATCGGGTAGTTATTGGGTGGCAATCGGGAGTCAAGTCATTGAAAAGGGAACATGGTTTTATCATGGCCTCCACCAAGAGGCAATCTTTCAAGGGTGGTGTGGTTGTAGAATTATTATCTATTACAAGAGGCTGTTTATTACCATTGAATGCTAAACTTATTGTAGAGTGATTCATCAAAAAATCGTGACCAAGTATCACATTGCAACAGCATTCTTTTAATACCAAGAGTTTAATATTGTTGTATTCATTTCCTTTGTACACAATATTGCTATAAACACATGCTTTTGTAGCGGTGTTATGTTGAACAGATGCAAATCTTATAAAACAAGAATCTGATGCAGTTTTAAATTTATTTGTTTTTGCAAATTTTTCATCAATAAAACTGGCAACACTTCCGGTATCAATAAGAGCTGGTGTATTTATTCCATTCACCGAAACAATAATTGTAGTTTTAGAAAGATTACTGATAACTTTTAGATTAAAGATAACTTTTAGAAAGATTATATACCAGCTGCAGTAATAGTTGACGTAGTTGGTTTTTCTTTGAGCGTTTTACTTTTACACACATGGGAAAAGTGTCCAATTCGGGAACATTTATGACAAGTCTTTCCTATTGCAGGACATTCTTGAGAATTTGAGTGTTTTTTATATCCGCAACGTTGGCATTGAACGGATTTCTCTACAATTGCCTGTCGATTTTGGGTTACAGCATTAACATCTGAGAAAGATTCACTCAAGCTTATGTTTTTATTTTCTTCAACAGAGTTTGTATAACAAGTACTTTTAAAGGAGTCGGCATATGTTTTTGCGGATTCAAGAACACGTGCTTGGGAAACGGTTTCTTGTAGACTCAAATCTCCTTGTAGAAAAAGTTTCTCTTTAATTTCAATAGAACATAACCCTGAAACAAGAGCATCTCTAATATGCTCGTTTTTGTTTTCTTCGGCTGACACTCTAGTGAAGTTACATGATAAGCTTAATCTTTTTAGTTCAGAATAGTAGTGAAGTGCATCAGGCAACACTTCCTCCCATCGATTTGAATCAAGTCCTCGTGATCTTAGAGCTAGTGTTATTGCTTTCCATATAATTCCATTAACCCCCTTACCTTTTTATTTGAAAAAGGCTACTGGTCGAGAATTTTGTGTTAATGTTGCACCAATTGCAAAATCTGATGAATCTGTCTCAATTATGAATGGTACATTTTCATCAACAAAGAGCAGTACCGCGGAAGCAATTTCATTTTTCAACAATTCCAATGTTTCCACTCTCTCTCTGCCGTAGGCGAATCTGGGTCGATAGATAATTCCTTTGGCTTGAGAAACTTGTCAATATGTGATTCCATCTTATCTTCTTCGTAGTTACGGTTTTCAATCGTTTTTATCTTTTTCTTTGTCGGCATTTTATTTGATTAAATTGAAATAAGTAAACTCTTCATTTGTAGAGCTTTAATCAAATAAAATTGAACATGACTTTCTACTAGTAACGGATCAACAACATTTGATATTTATGAATGAATCAATGACAACGAAAACATATCTCATATCAGTTTATCATATCAGTGGCATTAACAACGGCAGTCACATAAACCCAAAATAACATCCACACTTTAAACTTTGAGTGTTTTGTAACAAAATGAACCTTTCTTAATTCTGAAATTAATTTCAATAAATATTTATGTGCTTTCAAAGTTGTAAAGTCCTCTTATAATCACTCTGTATCATAGAAAACGAAGTTATTGGAACAGCTAGTTTGATTTGCTCTACTGGTTTTCAGGAAAACATTTTCTTACTCGATTGAAATTTTCATCGTGTAAAATCGAATTTTCATCGTCTATTTTTGTTGTATAAATTTGAAAATATGAAAACATTTTCTCCCAAAGAGCACTTCAAACGCCAGCTTTCCTTATAAATAACACCAATACTTTCTGATAAAACAATACTATCAGTTTGATGTAAATCTCACTTGATACTTTATTATTAACGTATTGTCATTATTCATTCAATCATCCTGCAAATCAAAAATCATATTGATAGCATTTATAGTTTTAGTTCAACATAATTATGATTATCAAATAATCATAATTCGATATGAAATTTCATGTAAATGTTCCTAGAATCTGTGACGTCAAGTAATTTCATTTATTCATTTACTAGCAGGTAACCCGTGCTTCGCAAGGGTCTATTTAAAAACTTGACAAACTAAAAACTTGACGTAATGGAATCTAGAAGAATTGAAAAAAGGCTTATAAGAATCCTCGGTTAATTAAGAATTTATATGCAGCATTTCAAGTAAATCAGTCCAGTAGTTCAGACGTGATGATGCTTCAAACATAATTTTTCTATCCTTTACACGTGTATACGTGTTTAAGCCAGTTCTTTCCTTTATTATAGTATAGAAGATGATAGATGGATGGATGATCATTGTTATTTTACTAAAAGATAGGATAAGTTGAGTAGTTTCCCTTTCAGAGGGAGTTTTGATAACCCACAAAACTCATTTTCTACCATATGATTTGGTGATTTTTTTATTTTGTTATGAAATGGTATGTACCATTTATGAAATTTGATCATTAATTCTGAAAAATCTAGAAGGAAAATCGAAATTTGGGCTTCCAGGTGCACGAGATTGATATTTTTAGAATCTATGTGCAACATTTGGAGATTTAAATCATTCCCGTTTTTCCGGTATGCAATCCACAAGTTGACATGTTTTGATGCGAACAAACGAACACACAAACAAACGAACAAACACAACCCTACTCTCTCTTATTATATAGATTTGTAATCATACAAGCATTAAGACAAATTCAAATATAACCTTCATTATATTTTTGAAATTAATTAAAACGAGTTACCTGAAGAAAATCAGCCAGTTCTACACCCGGAGCTTCGTGTTTGGAATTGAAAATCGAGAGATGAGGAGTGACTGTTTTGGAAGCGTATTCTAATGCTTTGATCTGAAAAATGATTCAGCAAGCTATAATTTATTTATACATTGATAGATACAATATCATTATGAATTATAAGGGGTATTCACTATTCAGAATGTTGGAGTTAGCTGGCTAAGTCGAGCTATTCGCTAACTCCTGCTATTTGCTAAGTCTGTGTTAACTCAATGCTATAGTGGTACGATAGAAAAAAAATAGCAGACGAGATAGCAGATAGCGCAGCTTTGAGTCCGCTAACTCTAGCTAACTCTGTTAAAACGGCGGCCATATTTGTTTTGGTCATATTTGGTAGCAAAAGTGAGTTACACAAATTATCCGTTTGGAACGCTATTGCAGTTAGCTTATAGCAGTTGGTTTTAGATGGAGCGTTTACAATCCAGAGTTATCAAATGGCACTTTAGCTGGCTAAAACAACATTGTGAATACCCCTATAGAACTATGAATAATCGTATTAATAAGATTAATCGTTATTAAGTCAAATTCATTCTTAACATAATAATTATATTATCAACTGTAGCTATAGCATGTAGTACATATTAATTTAATACAATATAAAATAAATTCTTTAGACTTTTGTTGGTGGGAAAGCCCCATCTTGCCTGAATATATCATTCAAGCCGTCAATAGGCCTTACGTCTGTAATACTGCATACTGTAATTCAACCGGGACCATCCCAATTATGAAAATTTATTTTTGAATCACTGAAGAAAATATGTTCTTGGTGAAAAGAATATAATTGATTATTTTTAACAAGAATGAACAGTTGATATTACATCAAATAAATGTGCCAGTATCAGCACTATCTTCTATCTTCTATCTTCTATAGAAGGTAGGGAATCAGTAACGCTGTTCTATCTTTTTCCTCTGCCATTTAAACGTGGACATCACTATATCTACTATGAAAGGCAGTGGTAACGCAGAGAATCTGCAACACTATCTTTTCCACTGCCATTACAACGTGGATCTCACTATATCTACTATGAAAGGCGGTGGTAACGCAGACAATCGGCAACACTGAAGTCCTATCAATTGCACTGACTTATAAACGTGTAGCTCACTATAATGAGCCATATAGATAGGAAACACTTATCTTTGATTCCTCACCAACTTTTTGCTGGTAACGATGTTAGGCGAAGTTTATAAAATATAATTAAAAATATTTTATAATACTGATAAAACTAAGACTTCCTAAATCGTATAAACCACTTGTTTCCAGAAATTGTTTGTATTTCTTGGCCCTACGTTTTTCAACAATATTCCTCTTGAAATAAAGAGAACACAAAATCGACTAGTTTTTAAAACAAAAGTTCTTAGATGGCTTAGAGGTCTTATGCCTGACTATCTAGAGACCTTATTCAATGTGATTTCATAATTAAGGCTGTGCAAAGGCTAAAAATAAACTTTCTACTGATGATATTTTTCATAGTTTTTCGATTTGTATATCATCAAACTATCAAAATGAAAAAGTTTTCTTAGGATTTGAGAGGCTTTTGTTCATTCCATGAATGCCAATAAAGCTATTATTATCATTATTAAGAGATAAATCCATAATTATGAATAATTGAATGATTGAGGTATTAATGATTGAATAAAACAAAAATTACCTGAAAATAACAATTTTTGATAAAGTGATTCAATTTACCAAAAATAACTTGTTTTGGGTTATTTTTAGTCAGTTTTAGTAAATTGAATACATTTTTCAAAAATTGATATTTTCAAAACATTTTTGTTTTATTAAATCAACAATATCATGAAGAATTTATCCGCTGAATCTCATGGAATTATCTTTTACCGAATTTGAATTGTTCTGTCCCAAAAATTTGAACTTTTAGGCGCTCATATCTCAAAAAGTAATGATCGGAAAAATAATGATTTCCTGAGAAAACGTTTTTCATTTTGATAGCTTGATGATATACAAATCGAAAAACTATGAAAAATATCACCAGTAGAAAGTTCATTTTTAGCCTTTGCACAGCCTTAAAATACTCTGACAATGGTGGTTATGCATTGGGAAAATGAGCCGGATTTGGAAAGTGAGCATGTTGAGTGTGAATGTGTGAGTGATTGGTTGCTAATTTTTCCTTCTTTCTTCTTTTTCTATTTTTCTACTTCTCTATAAATTCATAAATTAACAAATATTCATTCCTGCTCGCCTACGTAGAGTATTGTACTCTCAGCAAGCAGTATTTTTCCATCAAAATTCACATATTAGTCTGGTTTAGCATGTTCGAATCTTTGTTTAAAGTTATCGTTCAATAATTCGACTAAGTACTTTATAATATTATTAGCTTATTTCTGTAATCTTGACCTTCCGGCAGTCGTGCTGTTGTCAAAAGTACAACAGAATCAGTTTTTTTGCTGCACAAAACTATTGAATGGAGTGGTGTCAGTGAATGAGTCACCTATGCATTCCAAAACTTTCTCCCCATCACTCCACTGAGTTGCAGTATCAACCGAGCAATCGTTCAGTCTAGGTGCCATTTAGTCGCGACAGTGCATAAGATAGGGAAAGACTGTATACGGGGACTGCAAACGAACCAATAACACAGAATTGATGGCTTTGCTTGGTGTACCTTATGGGCTACGAATTGGTAATCATCCAAATGTGTATAAGCGTAAAATAATCCAATGAGATGGGAATAGTAGTTATACAATTAATTAGTATGTTTTGACAGTAAACAGAGTACATAAAACTTGGAAAATTGTGTGTTGTAAAAATTACAACACGCGACTGCTCATGTGATTGAGTAGGACACGACCAACGTTAGTAGACAGAAGGTTGATCACTCGCAGTTGTAAGATTCGAAGTAGTGGGGAGAACGCCAGCGTGACGTCACGTGTAGTAAAAAAGTGATAGAGTAACCACACTGAGCATACAGTTCATTCACAGTATCTTCAAATACATCGTCGTTTAATCCCCTCAAGATTGACCTAGAACTTGAAAATTCTCCATACTTATAGCGAATGAATCACCGATTCTAATGATGTTAAATATTTCAAGTTCATTCAACTTGTATGAATAAAGTGAAGTTGAAAGTTTTTCAAGAATCTAAAAACGTGACACGAAAAAGTTAATAAGCTGGAAAAGCGTTGGTAGACAACGTTATACTATTATAATTTCAGATTAACCCATACAAAATCTTGATAAACCAATGCATTGCAATAAACCGATCCCGATAAATCCAATGAATTCCATTCATATAAATGCACTGAACACATGCTGGTATCGAGCACATGTTCTACGAGAATCAAAATTATCTCATCTCCGAAATTCAAAAGACTTTCCTTGCCGTTACGAAAATTTATCAACTGACGCTAGTGTTCCCGCGCATCTCAAGTCTACTTTTTTAAGATCTGAGCCAGCTGGTGACAGGACAATAACGCTAGATATACACGAGATCTGCTACCTCTTCATAGTGAATGATTTAATAGAATCAACAGTTTGCAATTGACTAATCTTATTTTCTCGAATTTCGAGCTTATTTTCAATTTTAGGTGAAAATGTTACTGAACATTAATTGTAGAGATTTTATGCTCAAACCTTTCCACTCGAATTTTTTTGTTTAAATTGTATCTGAAGCCTGATAATTGGGAATCTATAACCAAACTTTGCATGGATGGTGCAGTGCTCCTGAAACTTTTACAGATATGAGACTTGTGGCAGTTGATAGAGCTTATCAATGACTTTTCTAGGTATGAATTTGATCAAAATCGTTGAAGCCGTTTTCGAGAAAATCGCGAAAAACCCTGTTTTTGACAACATTTTCGCCATTTTAGCTGCCATCTTGAATTGCATTTGATCGAAAATGTTCGTGTCGGATCCTTATAGTGTAAGGACCTTAAGTTCCAAATTTCAATTCATTCCGTTAATTGGGAGATGAGATATCGTGTACACAGACGCACATACACTCATATATACACACACACACACACACACACACACACACACACACACACACACACACACACACACACACACACACACACACACACACACACACACACACACACACACACACACACACACACACACACACACACACTACTGTACACACACACATACTAACTTCAAAACAACGGTTTACATGAAGTGTAGAAGAACAGTGTAAATAAAGTGTGAGTAGAGAGCTAGTAGAAACTACTATGATCTAGGAAGAATCAATCTACATGTTATGACGTCATTAATTAGTTGTGGGGCCTGAAGTAATAGTAGGTATTGAAAATATACGTTTAGGAGGACAGACGAATCCACTGTACAACTCAGCCTACGAATCATGTACATGCCCTTAGCCAATCTACCAGTCTAAGTGAGCATCCCAAGATAAATTCTCGTCCAAGTAAAGCCCTAACAACTTCATAGGAGGCTCATTCAAATCCCTAGTAAACTTGAAATACGAATCAGCTGTTTTATTGGAATTCAGGGATAGATTATTAAATTTAACACTTTTATTATATCATAGATTATTAGCTGCACACCAGTCATTAACTAGTAGTTCTGTCAACAGTAGACCGTAGACAGTAGTGTGTGTGTGTGTGTGTGTGTGTGTGGTGTGTGTGTGTGTGTGTGTGTGTGTGTGTGTGTGGTGTGTGTGTGTGTGTGTGTGTGTGTGTGTGTGTGTGTGTGTGTGTGTGTGTGTGTGTGTGTGTATATATGAGTGTATGTGCGTCTGTGTACACGATATCTCATCTCCCAATTAACGGAATGAATTGAAATTTGGAACTTAAGGTCCTTACACTATAAGGATCCGACACGAACATTTTCGATCAAATGCAATTCAAGATGGCAGCTAAAATGGCGAAAATGTTGTCAAAAACAGGGTTTTTCGCGATTTTCTCGAAAACGGCTTCAACGATTTTGATCAAATTCATACCTAGAAAAGTCATTGATAAGCTCTATCAACTGCCACAAGTCTCATATCTGTAAAAGTTTCAGGAGCACTGCACCATCCATGCAAAGTTTGGTTATAGATTCCCAATTATCAGGCTTCAGATACAATTTAAACAAAAAAATTCGAGTGGAAAGGTTTGAGCATAAAAATCTCTACAATTAATGTTCAGTAACATTTTCACCTAAAATTGAAAATAAGCTCGAAATTCGAGAAAATAAGATTAGTCAATTGCAAACTGTTGATTCTATTAAATCATTCACTATGAAGAGGTAGCAGATCTCGTGTATATCTAGCGTTATTGTCCTGTCACCAGCTGGCTCAGATCTTAAAAAAGTAGACTTGAGATGCGCGGGAACACTAGCGTCAGTTGATAAATTTTCGTAACGGCAAGGAAAGTTGTGTGAGTGCGCCACACCAGATTTTTACTTTAATATTGGCGTATGAAGGAGGCTCCTTTTTCCTTTTATACTATCCTTGAAATGCAAAATTTCAAAAAACCTAGTATATACGTCGACGCGCAATTAAAAAAGGAACATACCTGTCAAATTTCATGAAAATCTATTACCGCGTTTCGACGTAAATGCGCAACATATAAACATTTAAACATTCAAACATAAAGAGAAAATGCCAAACCGTCGACTTGAATCTTAGACCTCACTTCGCTCGGTCAATAATCAAGACGCTACTACATAGCTCTTTTTGTAGTTCAGATTTGGATGGACAACACATTCTCACACCAAAATCATCTGCAAATAGATTACAGATTAGATACGGAATCTGCAAATAGATATAGATTACAGTCCCGCTTTGCCTATCGGCGGAGGGCCAATAGACTACAATACTACCCGTTCAAAAACATTGAACATTTTTGAAAATGTATCTTTCCATAAGCAACAGATGCCCTTTTGTATCTTCTCAAAAGCAACGTGTTGCATCCGAAAACATACACAAGGAGCTTTTTGGAGTTACGTTCTTTTAGCACAACCACAGAAAAATACTGTGTTAAATAAAAATACCAAGAAATTGTCAAAAACCACAGATTTATTGATACTTTAGAAAGACCGGTTTCGGTTGTTACACCATTGTCAATCTCTGATAACTTCTTTCCTCAATGGCACAACACAGCCTATCAGCTGGCATTCGTTCAACATGTCATTGTTGGTGATACGTTGCAACTCTCTCATTCATGTGAAGAATCTTTGTATGTAGGGAGCTTCCTCCATCTAGGGATCTAGGGTCTCTGAAGCCTAATGTTTTTGCAAATCCGTGAATATTACATCGCGAACCATACTTTGCAATTTACAGAACAAACTATTATGCCTTTTGAAGCTTTTATTGCAAAGAGCAAGAGTAATTGATGGAAGCAAGTCAAATCTATATATATAAAAGCGAAATGGCACTCACTCACTCGCAGAACTAAAAATCTACCGGACCAAAAACGTTAAAATATGGAAGGTACGTTCAGTTGGCCCTTTAGAGGCGCACTAAGAACGGATTTGGAAAAATTTCCAGATACGCCCAAAATCTGCGTTTTTCCAGCGTTTTTTGTGCTTTCTCAGCTTTATCGAGAACAAATGAACAGAAATTGTTCAAATTTAGTACAGAAGCTAAGCTAGGGTGTAATAATGTTGTGTTAGAAGGAATTTGAAATAACGTCAAAGATACGCCCGAAATTAGCGTTTTTTGCTTTTTCTCAGATTTATCGAGAACAAATGAACAGAAATATTGTTCAAATTTAGTACTGAAGCTCAGCTAGGGTGTAATAATGTTGTGTTAGAAGCAATTTGCAATAAGGTCAAAGA
Source organism: Nilaparvata lugens (assembly GCF_014356525.2). Classification (NCBI taxonomy): domain Eukaryota; kingdom Metazoa; phylum Arthropoda; class Insecta; order Hemiptera; family Delphacidae; genus Nilaparvata; species Nilaparvata lugens. Next base: position 1,733,791 of record NC_052519.1, read on the forward strand.
TACACCCAAAATCTGCGTTTTTCCAGTGTTTTTTGTGCTTTGTCAGCTTTATCGAGAACAAATGAACAGAAATTGTTCAAATTTAGTACAGAAGCTAAGCTAGGGTGTAATAATGTTGTGTTAGAAGGAATTTGAAATAACGTCAAAGATACGCCCGAAATTAGCGTTTTTTGCTTTTTCTCAGATTTATCGAGAACAAATGAACAGAAATTGTTCAAATTTAGTACTGAAGCTCAGCTAGGGTGTAATAATGTTGTGTTAGAAGCAATTTGCAATAAGGTCAAAGATACACCCAAAATCTGCGTTTTTCCAGTGTTTTTTGTGCTTTGTCAGCTTTATCGAGAACAAATGAACAGAAATTGTTCAAATTTAGTACAGAAGCTAAGCTAGGGTGTAATAATGTTGTGTTAGAAGGAATTTGAAATAACGTCAAAGATACGCCCGAAATTAGCGTTTTTTGCTTTTTCTCAGATTTATCGAGAACAAATGAACAGAAATTGTTCAAATTTAGTACTGAAGCTCAGCTAGGGTGTAATAATGTTGTGTTAGAATGAATTTGAAATTACGCCAAAGATACGCCCAAAGGCAGCGTTTTTCTCAGCTTTCCTGCGTTTTCTCAGTACTTTGACTTTCTGATGGAATGAAGCATGCTCAAATGAAAAATGCAGGCGAGCGAAGCGAGCCCGCTGATCTCATTTTGGGACGATCCAGTCGGGGGTCCAGGCGTCCCCTGGCTAGACGGATATGGCGAGCAAAGCGAGCCTGACGGCTAGTTGCTGATATTTAGAAGACAATTAAAATTGTATTCGTTTTGTAAATTCCATTAACATTGTATGTTTTCTACACATCACTAATTTTTATTCTTACCTTTTCAATACCTTCTTATTGACTTTCTTCTCGAGCAATCCTTCTCGGGTGTCATTGAAAGGATTCGTATTGTAGCCAACAATGAAGTCGCTCTTCACATTGGGAAGCTTCAGATCCTGCAACATTTCAATTATATCAAGACTAAGGCTCAACTCACACTTACGCGACTCAAGTCGAGAAGAGACTGCGACTCTAGTCTCTTCACGGCGCAGCATGTGTTTTCAAATGGTGACACTCAGACCAGTCGACTCTAGTCTCCGCGGCCTCACGACTGTGAGACTGAGTCGAGCGTCGACTCGACATCTTGGTCGAGCCTCGACTTGAGTTGCGTAGTACCGTGCATTTTTAATTAAAGTGAGGTTATGTTTTATGAAAGTGATGTTTTATCATTTTAGATAAGACATCAATAAGAATTAGATAAGAGAATATATTTATAATAATTATTATGAAATTTGTTACATGCTAAGTAGTGAGAAATTAGATCTATAAAGTAAGGTTGGAAAATGGACATTTATTCATCTATACAATAAGTACATTATCAAAATGATAGGGAGGGGAAAAATACGGTAACCTTGTGCTATTCCTCTACCATATTCAGATAACACATAGTCCGAAATAGATTAAGTCTTGTATTTCTTTAATTCACAAAATTTTCAGTCCACAAGTATTTTCACAAAGTAGATTTTCAAATTTAGATGCTTCAAAACTAAACATAGATGAAATATTTCACATTATTATAACTAAAATAGGGAATATTTACATATTAAAAATATAATTTTGAAGAAATACCGAAAAACAAACTTAATTCTAAAAGCACAACTGATCTTATGAAACTGAAAAAGCATGGAGCCAAAGTAGTGACAATGAGAAAGTCGTAAGGTCAAGAAACTGGGGTATCCTCGACTGGAGTCGTACAATTTGAGTCGAGGTAGTGTGAGTTGAACCTTTAGTTTCAACATTTCAAAAGTTAAAGCTCTCCCAAATTTCATTCAAGACAAGAAGAACAAGCATTCTAGCTTGTTGAGGCTGAAAAGTCATATAAATTCATAATTTTATTAATTCTAAAATTAAAAATCGATCTTTAGAACATGATAGATACGGAGAACATTTCAAGATTTATTATTACTGTAGAACACATAATATGTAGATGATTTATTGAGAACTATGCTAATCAATTTTATTGAATAAAAATACTAAGAAATTGTCAAAAACCAAAGATTTATTGATACTTAGAAAGACCGGTTTCGGATGTTACACCATTGTCAATCTCTGATAAACTAAAACTAAATACAAGAGCAGTAGAATTTATACTAGTAGGCGAGTACTGCTATTGGTCAAGGGCATGAACGCCTGTCATTGGCCCAGCTAGACAGTCTCCTCCCACTTAACGGTGTCATAAAATGACGGCTTAAGCAACAGACTCGCCATGATAACAAAATTTACTGTCAGTACAAAATAAGACCAAGAAAACAAGTAAAAGAAAATAAAACAATTATGTGAATAGAAAAACTATTGACTAATGTACTGTATGCTTACAAAGCTATGATAAAACTAAATTTGTAGTGTTGTATTGGTTGAAATTAATCTGGCCATTTAAACTATATTGGGAATTGTCCTCAATTACTCTTGTTTTCTAAAGCCTCTAAAATAGTTGTATTTAGTTTTAGTTTATCAGGGATTGACAATGGTGTAACAACCGAAGCCGGTCTTTCTAAGTATCAATAAATCTGTGGTTTTTGACAATTTTCTTAGTATTTTTATTTGATATGAATAATGACCACAATATCAACTTCTCAACTACACAAAAAGTAATCAATTCAACTCTTGATACAACAATTTATTACAAAAAATATCAATAATAATTTTTCAAAAGCGTTACCTCCAGGATATATTGTAGACATTTGCATGAGAAGCGCCGGGTAACAAATATCAAAGCTTTATCAGTTTCCTTAAATCCTTTAAATAGTTCTAAAAGCTTCAAGACTTTATTGGAAACGAATCGTATTATTCTTTCTTCGCCTTCATACTTGCTTAGAACATCAAACGATATTTTTCTGAAATAGGAACAATTTTCAGGTAATTTATTTTTTCCCTGGAATTGTCAATACTCGTAGTGGCTTATTGACAGCGCTGGCACTTTGCATAGGCATTTACACACTGAGTTCAATAAGAAATCAATTATATTTTATTAAGCAAGAAATTATATTTTTCAATAATTTAATAATGAAATTTCATAATTAAGATGAATATTTCGTTAATTAATTATGAATTTCTACATTGTTAAAAGACGTTCTGGCAACAGAGCAAAGCGAGAAAGAGATAGCGCTATCCGCTTTGTTGAATGATAGACAAAGGTAGCAATATCATTACTAATCAAACACTGCCATTATAACGTGGGCCTGACTATAGTCATTGGTTTAGTATTGGGATATGGTAGTAGGTACTATTTTAATAAATACAACAGGAGTTGTCTTTAGCACTGAGTTCCTTACATTAATATTCAGTTTGCAATAAGTACCGTATTTAATATTCATATACTTATTAATGAGTATGAACATAGTTATTATACTTGTATCATTATTGAAATTATGTTTACAGTTAAATTTCAATCTGGGAACGAAAATTTATGAAACATATATGGATTTAATTGGAACAAAGGTAAGGCGTTTATAATGACCCTATCCAAGAATATGAATAAGAATTGAAAAGAATAATCAACTATAAAAATTAAAATTATTGATTTTATTCAAACAACTTTTTAAATCCGAATTCGAGACAATACGGTTGTACCACCACATATCAATGGTCGAAGCCTCATTCATTCTCTATCACTAAAAAAAAAACAAAAATAACTTTTTGTTGAGTTATTTTTGGTAAATTGGATAACTATCTTGAAAATGGATATTTTCAGGAAATTTTTGTTTCACTAGATCAACAATACCATGAAGAATCTATCCTTTGAATCTCATGGATTTATCTCTTACCGAATTTGAAATGTTCTGTCCCAAAAATTTAAACTTTAGGCGCTCATATCTCAAAAAGTAATGATCGGAAAAAAATGTTTTCCTGATAAAACTTTTTCATTTTGATAGCTTAATGTTATACAAATCGAAAAACTTTGAAAAATATCACAAGTAGAAAGTTTATTTTCAGCCTTTGCACACCTTTCATTAATAGTATGATCACTTTTTCCATCTTCTTGGATTATTTTACGCCAATGAACATTTGGATGATTACCATTTCATAGCCCAATAAGGTACATCAAGCAAAACCAATAATTCTGTGATATTGGTTCGTTTACAGTCCCCCCCCCCCCGTATACAGTTTTTCCCTATCTTATGCACAGTGCGACTTATGCACTGTCGCGACTAAATGGTACCCAAAGACTGAACCATTGCTCGGTTGATACTGCAACTCAGTGGAGTGATGGGAAGAAAGTTTTGGTATGCATAGGTGACTCATTCACTGACACCACCCCATTCAATAAAACACATTTGATCCAATTCACAGCAACCCGTAGTTTAGAAGCTGTAAATAGAACTCAAATTCCAACAATAGAAGACCGTTAGCATCATCCTCATCAATTAAATTCTTAGGTCTAATTATAGAGCAAAGTTTCTCTTGAAAAGAAAATATTCAATACTTAACAAAAAATCTGGTGTGGTAAACTCACACAACTTTCCTTGCTCATATTTGAAACTACGATCATACTTTTGTATATGTGTATTGTAATGAAAAACCTCTGCATTCTAGGCTTTATTGATCAGTAATGAATTCATAACAGATTCAAAATTAGAATAAATAGTTCAACATCTGATAACAGAAACATAAGAAGAAAAACACTAGTCATATGATGATTCAATATCATCACATTCTTCCCGTCTTTAGGAATTCAATGAATAGTCTTTCAAATAAGAAGGCATTTTGCGCTCTCTATAAGATCTTCGCAGGGTGCCATCAGGAGGCTCTTCTTCATCACTGAGGGGGAATCCTGTATTTGTTTCATCTTGATTTTCATGATAATTTTCTTGATTGTTCTCAGGCTCTGCGTGATCACTAAGGCTTGATCCTGCATTTGTATCATCTTGATTTTCATCGTTATCTTCTTGAATGCTCTCTTCTCCTCGAGGGGCAAGGTTTTTCAATGATACAGTTGTCTCTCTTCCATCACTAAGCCGTACCTTGGCATATTGTGGGTTGATTTGAAGAATATCCACCTCCTCGACCAATGGATCGAATTTACTTCTTCGTATAGGTACTTTCATTAGGACTTTGTTTGAAGGGGCAAGCCAGGTTGGAAGTGCTATACCATTAGATGATTGTCTATAGTGTCGGAACATCCTATCATGTGGCGTCTCATTAGTAGCCGTGCACAATAGGGATCGAATAGAATGTAGAGAATCTGGGAGCACAGATTCCCAATCAGATACATCCAAATTTCTATGCTTCAATGTAAGAGAGACACTGTGCGCCAAATTGTACCATTTTCTCGTTCGATTTGGCCATTTCCTGGTGCGTTATAAGGTGATGACATGGAAGTGGCTACTCCTCGATTATGAAGGAATTCCTGCAGCTCTCTGGATTTGAAAGAGGTTCCATTGTCAGTATGTACATAAGAAGGTAAACCAAAGGTGGTAAACAAGTTCACAAGGCACTGAATTACAGTTGATGAATTCATATTCGGACAAGGGTATGCAAACGGAAACCTAGAGTACTCATCAATTATTGTCAACAAATATTTGTTTTTAGTTTTTGATGGAAGAGGACCCTTGAAGTCCATGCTTAATCTTTCAAATGGATGTGTCGCCTTTATGAGAGTAGATTTCAATTTATTGAAAAATTGAGGTTTTATGGCATTACATGTTTGACATGAAGAAGTCATTTTTCTGACATCCTCAACTGAATAGGGTAAATTATGAGTTCTTACCCAATGAATCATTCTGGTCACTCCAGGGTGACACAAGTCACAGTGTAGGGAGTGTAATTTATCGGTTTGAGTTGCATTACACACTCTGGAAAGTGCATCTGCTACTTGGTTGTCCTTTCCTGGTCTGTAAATTATTTCGTAATTGTAGCATGACATCTCCAATCGCCATCGTTGTATTTTTTCATTTTTTATTTTATTTTGATGAGTCATATCAAACATGAATGATACAGAGCGCTGGTCAGTGATAATTTTGAAGCATCTTCCAAGTAAGAAATGTCTCCACTTTTTAAGAGCACACACAATAGCAAAAGCCTCTTTTTCAATGGATGAATGTTTACGCTCACTATCATTCAGCTTCTGAGAAAAGAATGCTACTGGACGTCCACACTGTGATAGGACAGCTGAAATTGAAAAATCAGATGCATCTGTTTCAACCACAAAAGGTTCAAAGTCGTCAATTGTACTAACTACTGCCTTAGAAATCTCAGTTTTGAGTTGATTGAAGTCAGCTATAGCTTCAGAAGTCAAAGGAAAGGTCTTTGCTGTAAGAAGCCGTTTAGCTTTATCTGAATAATTAGATATCCATTTGGAATAGTGTGCAAACATTCCAATTGTTCGCTCAAGAGCCTTTCTATTATCTGGGGGTGGAAGATTGAGCAATGGTTTCAGACGTTCAGGGTCAGGAGAAATTGTCCCATTTTCAATTTTATAGCCAAGCAAGCTTATTGAAGTAAGTGAATATTTACTTTTTTCTGTATTGATTGTAAAATTATATTTTTGTACTGCATCTAAGAATTTTTTGAGATTCAAATCATGTTCCTTCTGATTCTTACCACATATTGTCACATCATCCAGGTATGCATACGTTTTTTCAAGTTTTTCATTATTAATAACATTATCAATGACTCGCTGAAAAGTGGGTACACCATCTGTCAGACCAAAAGCAAGCCTTCGAAATTGATACAAACGGCCACATGCCTCAAATGCAGTGAAAGGTCGATCTTTTTCTCGTAGGGGTACCTGGTGGTAAGCGCTTTTCAAGTCAATAGTGGTGAATACAGAGTTTTTTTGAGACCTTAGAAACAATATCTTCAAGACTAGGGAGGGGATATGCGTCAAGATGTGTGTATTGGTTAATAGTTTGAGAATAGTCTATTACCATTCGCTTTTTGTGATTTTCGTTCTTCATTACAAATGCTTGAGCTCTCCAGGGAGACCTGCTTTCTTCAAGCTAGCTTCAACCTACACAAGCTAGCAGTTTCTCAATTTCTTTCTCCATGAAACTAGTGTCTTCAAGAGAATGCTTTCGGGATTTAGTAATTATAGGTTTAATGTCTTTAGTTAAAAACTCAAAAAGTGGTGGAGGTTCTATCTTTGCTGGAGCCAGATAATTGATAGTCAATGGGGGTTTAGTTCCTCCAAATGAAACTCTAAGTTCAGAGTGTTGATTAAGTAAGTCATGTCCTATAATAACATTAGCACACAAATCAGGCAATACACTGAATTTTGTTTTGGGGTAATGTTGACCTGAAAATTCTAAATGAGCTACACAATAAAAGGAAATGTTCTTTCTTAGTGATGTTGAAGCCATGGACACTGCACCAGTTGTAGGGTACATTTCAAGTCCACATTTTTTAGCAAAACAGTGTGAAATAAATGTCTCAGAGCTTCCTGTATCTATCAAAGCAGAAGTAGGAATGTTGTTTACCTGAGCTTGTACTGTAGCATTTTCAAGAACAGTAGAGGCTGCAATAAGCGCCGAAGATGAAGAAGTTTTAGTAGATTTGCAGACATTTTTCCAAAGACCTATTTTCTGGCATTTTTCGCATGAGTCATTTAGTGCAGGGCACTGCTGACGTGTTTTATGTCGCTGATGACCACAAAAATAACATTTTTGAAAACTTGAGCTTCCAGTTTTTACAGCTGACAAATTTGTTTCTTTACATGAATTTTCTGAAGAATTATTTGAAGTGGCATTAAGAGTTATTTCAGAAGAGTAAGAAGCTGATTGATTTCTGGCAGATTTCAAGGCACGTGCTTTTTCAATAGCTTCATCAAGAGTTAGCTTGTCAAACTCCAAAAGTCTCAGTCTTATCTGATGAGAGCTGAGGCCCCGGATAAATGAATCACGAATGTATGTTTTCCTATGAGTTTCAGAATCAACATCTGCAAACCCACAATTCTTACTCAGTTGTTGTAAAGCTTGGTTATATTGGTCAATTGTCTCATCTGAAGACTGTTTTCTAGTTGCCAATTTATGTCTAGCGAATATTTCATTTATTGGTTTTACATCCATATGCAGATTTTAGTGCGTCAATAGCCGAAGTATATGAATTTTTGTCGGCAATTGTTTGATAAACAGAATGAGATAGAAAGTTGGTAAGCAACCGCAACTTACTTTCATCATCGATGTCTTCTTCGTCAAAAGATGCGATGAAATTCTCAAAAGTCTTTAGCCAGAAGTTCCATTCTTGTAGAGCTGTTGGAGAATTCGGATCACCATCAAACTTGTCTGGTTTCAAAAATTTGTCCATCGTAACGCGAATTTTCAGTTTTCGTTTCCAGAAAAGATTTGAAGATTATACATTTGTTGTTGAATAGAAATTGTGAAATAGAGAATAGAAATTGATTGACTCGTATTTGATAAGATGAATTGATTTGATGATTTTAGATTACTGATCAATAAATTGTAATGAAAAACCTCTGCATTCTAGGCTTTATTGATCAGTAATGAATTCATAACAGATTCAAAATTAGAATAAATAGTTCAACATCTGATAACAGAAACATAAGAAGAAAAACACTAGTCATATGATGATTCAATATCATCACATGTATATATAATTGTTTTCAGAGTACTTTTTCCTTTGTGTAAATTGTGAAAACATGTTTTTTTAGTAATTATCCGCCATTTTGTCCGCCATTTTGAATTCAATTTTATTGAATTTCTTACTGTCAGATCCTCATGGTATAAGGACCTTAAGTTTAAATTTCAAGTCAATCCGTTGATTAGGAATGGAGTTATCGTGTTCACAGACATACACACATACACACACACACACACACACACACACACACACACACACACACACACACACACACACACACACACACAGACCAACACCCAAAAATCATGTTTTTGGACTCAGGGGACCTTGAAACGTATAGAAAACTTGAAATTAGGGTACCTTAATTTTTTTTTTGGAAAGCAATACTTTCCTTACCTATGGTAGTAGGGCAAGGAAAGTAAAAATTGAACTGTGCCTATTTTGTTATACTAACACTATCTCACTCTCTTGACAGAAACACCCTTTTGGCAGTTTATTATGCTTATGCCTATTCCCACTTGAGCTATGGGACGATTTTTTGGGTGAATTCAGTTAATAGCCACAAAATCTTCATAATCCAGAAGAAGATATCAAGAGTGATTTGTGGATTACGAGCAAGAGACTCTTGTAAAATGTATTTTAAAGACCTTGACATTCTTACACTGCCTTCTATATACTTATATCAATTGCTATTTTTTGTTAAACTAAACATTCATCAATATCACTTGTGCACAAATAACCATGAGTACAATACGCGTCATAGAAACCTGATTGCCTACCCAATTCATAGGCGCACATTCATGGAAAAAACTCCCTTTTACGCCGGAATGAGATTCTACAATTAACTACTAGCAGCCATTAGAGACATAAATTCGGTAAATTTTTTCAAAAAAGCAGTCAGAAAATTTCTAATTGAAAAAACCGTGTACTCCATTTCACAATTTCAATTTAGTAGACATATATAACCAATTATTTTGTATACATTAAGGCATTATATGTATAATCATGCATTTTTTATTATTATTTTACTTGACAATACTGTATAGTAATTATATAATAATTTAGATTTAGTAATATTGACATGTCACCAGTCATATGAGTGAAACTCAAAGACTTGATGTAATGTGACTATGAATGAATAAATAAATGAATAGTTTTGTGCAGCAAAAAAAACAGACACTGTTGTACTTTTTACAACAGCGTGACTGCCGGAAGGTTAAGAAACATATTAATTAAGATAGTGAGCCTTGGGAGGTGATTCAAGTGTATTTTAAGGTGTTATATCCTATTTAAATAAGTGGTTCGACTAAGTTACATACCTTACAAGAGTCAACATAGTGCAAAGGTACTGGAAAGCAGCCGCATGTTTTCGAAGTTGCGCCGATCTTTTTTTTCGTTCTAGCAGAATCATCATTGCTAGAGCAGCCTTGTAAGCTCCATGTGCTCCCAGATTCTCCATTTGATACTGGAATCATCATTCATCAATATACATCAAATATCAAACATATACATTTCATTTCACATTAGCATCCATTGACCTCTTATGCGGATTTTTCGGTTGTTATAAAGTAATAACTTATACACAATAATAAATAGTAGTTCTGTGAACAGTAGAACTCGCGCAGTTATAAACCACTGCCTCCTCTTATACTGTCCATCAGAATAAATCCTGTCTGTACGTCGATTCAGCAAGATATCGGTGTGAAAACGGCTAATGGCTGTTGGGGTTGGTGTATCAAAAATCTAATCAAAAGCTAATCTCCTTCAAGACATACTGGCAACAGGTCAGCCCAAGTTCAAAGCAGAGAAAGGTCGAGAGACAATACTATGTCATTTTAGTAAATTGCATGCGTTATTGCATGCAATCAATAGCCTAGTTCTTTTATTAATGCATAAAAATTGCATTCAATGAGGCACGCAATTAATAGTCCACACAGCAGCTGATTTTTCACCAAGTTACATTGAAATATTAATTGCATGCGCTATTGCTTGCAATTAATAATTCACTCGACAGCTGATTTATGATGGATAATTCTATAGTCTAGTTTTTACGGTAATATTGGCGTTAGAAGGAGACTCTTTTTTTCATTTTGTATTATCCTTAGAATACAAAATTTTAAAAAACCCTATGGGCCGGTTTCCGAGCTCGGGATCTATAAGTTCTGGACTTACAGAGTCCATGACTGAAATAAGCTTTCAAGTCTAAATTGACTTTCTGAGTCACGATTTTATCTTTTAAACTCCGCCGGAGTCTATCAAGTTCTCGACTTATTTGAGTCCAGGACTTTAACGCATTAAACGTGAGGGAAATTCACAATATTTTGCTGTTGTATTGTTGGCATTATAGCAAAACGGAAACAGCTGATTACAGCGGGACAATTCAAATGAGCATGCTCTCCAAACTATATTGTAAAAATACGTTTCGATTTCTTTGTAGGCTTATTCAAAGCAAAATTTTTAAAAGGTGAATGAATAAACATTTCATTTTACGCCATGCTATTATTGATCATTGATCCTAACCAGTGATTTTGGAATAAAAATTTCATTAGGCTATTGAGTTTGAAAACGTATTTGTTTTGAAAAAAACTGGAGTAATAATTTATTATCGTTATTATTATTAATATGTTGAATATGACATTGAATAATAACATTCAGATTGAAATATGAATTCCAAGGCAATCCTTGTATTATTTTGCTTGAACATTTTTAGGTTATGTTACAGTCGTAAAATGAAGTTAGTTTCTTACACATATTTCTGAAACAATTTTATTCCAAAATGAACTTGCAAACTATAAATTATGAATTCAGATGGACTAATCCAAATAATTTAGGTATTCCATGATATCTATTTGGCTTTTTATCTACTCCAAAACAATAACTGAATTGTGTTTGCTCAGTTAAGTCTAGAACTTGAATTTAAACCCTACCCCAGTCGAGGGTTTAAAATCACGCTGTTTTAAGTCCTGGACTTGACGATTTTTGATAAATCCTTGACTCAGAAAGAGGCGAGAATCTAATTCAAGTCCTGGACTTCACTCAGAAAGCGAAATTATAAACTCCAGGGTCTAACATGATCTAAACTCCAGAGTCTATTTAAGTCCTCAACTACGTTAACGCTCTGACTCGGAAAGCCAATTTTCTGACTCCAGAGTTTAAAGCCAGTTAAAGTCTAGAACTTAGCTAAATCCCGAGTTCGGAAACCGGCCCTATATATACGTCGACGCGAATATAAAAAAGGAACATAAATGTCAAATTTCATGAAAATCTATTGCCGCGTTTCGCCGTAAATGCGGGTAATAAATATAAACATAAAGAGAAATACAAAACCGTCGACTTGAATCTTAGACCTCACTTCGCTCGGTCAATAATAAGGGTCACCGTCAACCTGTCTCCCCGACAAATAGTCTCCTCGTTATTTTTATCACAGGCGTCAGTAAATGCCCTGGCAAAATATACCATTGCCGTCAACTAGTCTCCCCGACAGTAAATCCCCTACTAGAACGAAGGAGCCTAGTTGTCGGCGACAACTAAGCTCCTCACACGCTCACAACAACTAAGCTCCTCGACAGTAAATCCCCTGCTGGATAGGCCTATGAGGGGTCTGGTTGTCGTGATCGTACCCGACAACTAGTCTCCCGGACAGCTAATACCCTATTGAACATTAGAACCAGCTTGAAGCAGGCGGGGAAGTAGTATAATCACAGATACTGTTGTACACATTCTATGAATTCGATTATTACAAGGAAAGCTTTTTGAAGTAGTCACTTCTATCACTGCAAACATAAAATTAAAAAATAAACTATTTCTCTTTCTGAATTCAACTGACTTGGAAATATTCCTTATTGAATTGGCAAGCAGTTTCAGAATGAGTTTGTACGTCTCGCAAGTGATTCCTGCATGTATGCATAGAATATAACATATACAGTATATCATTGCTTACCTTAACTAATTTTTTTATTACCATTTTATATCACATATTTTTAACTCATATATGAGTTTTAATTTCATATATATTCTCAACATGTCTCACTCAATTTCCATTTTTTATGATTTGATACAGGCCATATAAAAATAAATTGCACCTTTTTCATACAGCTGAAATTTGTGGATGTGTTGTATAATATATATAAATCCCACAAACTCCAAAGCTCTGTACCACCTACTTCCCTGGAATTGAAAACCTCAAACCTGTCCTTAAAGATCTGTTCCATGTCGTCTCCTCCAATCCCTCTACCAAACACCTTTTCCAGCAACCACCCACCCTCATTTATAAGCAACCTCAAGAAAATGATTTGAGAAAATCCATAGAGTACCTAAGTCCATGAAATATATATGTCAGTTTACTCGGGAAAACTCCGGCACTCAGAGCGAGCGAGGAGCTTGGTTGTCGGGCTCCGGTGACAACAACCAAGCTCATTGCACGCTAGCGTCAACTAGTCTCCCCGACAGTAAATCCCCTACTGGTTTAGAGGGGACTAGTCGGGACCGTAGACGATAACCAAGCTTCCCGTCAGTAAAGCTCCTCTCTCAGGAGCTCAGTTGACGCCGTCAGTAAATCCCCTCGAATGTGGTTTTAAAAGGAGCTCAAGGGCCGGTTTCCGAACTCGGGATTTAGCTAAGTTCTAGACTTTAAACAGCTGGAGTCAGAAAATTGGTTTTCCAAAACGGGGCGTAGTCGCAGTCATTGTCATAGTCACGTTTGAGTTAAATTTCGAATAACTAGAAAATTGAACACAAAATAAAATAAACAGAAAATAGTGTAAAGTTTCAGCTATTTTGAATTATTTAGGAATGTCTAATTTCGTCAAGGAAAAACGTTTCCAATTTATAGAGATGAGAAAATAAAAACTACAACTACTGTTATAAAAGCTGCGACTACGCCCCGTTTTGGAAAGCCAATTTTCTGACTCCAGCTGTTTAGGAGTCTAGGACTTGGCTAAATCCCGAGCTCGGAAACCGGCCCTTGAGCTCCTTTTAAAACCACATGCGAGGGGATTTACTGACGGCGTCAACTGAGCTCCTGAGAGAGGAGACTAGCAGTCGGGGAGACTAGTTGGCACGTTCCCACAAGGATATTACCCCGCGAACCACACCTTGCCTGTATGGCGTTTCAAGGTCACAGAGGCAAAGCTACGAGACCACAACTGTATGTAACAACAAAATGTAACAAACCTTGATATCGACGATCATGTTGGCTAGTTTCTTGTTCAATTTATTATTCTCCTCCATTGCAATCGCATGTATGGACGGCTTCAGAGGTACAAAGTCCTCTTCCATTTTCAAATTGAATAGAGTAACATTCCTTATAGCTGAATCCAACACAATATTGATGCTTGTGCATAATTCACTTCTCATATGGGTTCCAGGAGAAAATGCAACCATCTCTTGTTGTGGATCAGCGGAATACCTATGGGTAAATTATCAATTCAATTTATTTATATAAAAAGCATACACTGAGTACAGCTAGGACTACCTGAAAGCAGTGACGTGTCGAGGAGGGAGGAGGGATATGGGGATGTATCCCCCCACCCCACCAAAATGAGAACTAATTTGTTTTGCCAGATCGACCACTAATTGAGATTGAGTCACAAGAATTGGCTTCCGATGTGATTTTTTCAAACATTGTTTAAGCCAAAAAATAGATAATACCGGATGATTCAAAATAGTTATTTTTGCAACTAATCAGTCATATCTCGAATACGTATTCTCTGAGTGTTAATCTTTGGTGAAAACAGAAATTTTAAACTTAACCTCACTTTGGACTATTTATGTGCCAAAATCAAGGAATTGAAGAAGTTTTGGGCAATTGCCTGTTTCTCTTTCCAAATATCATGTTTGTGACTGTTCTAATAAATAGATAAATAGATAAATAAATAAATAAACTAGTGCGCAAAGTGACAGTTTGCTGCTTCGAAAGAAACGTTTACGCACAAGCCGTAGGTGAGGGCGGAATGATTTCTTGAGTGCAGCAGAGAAACTTTGCGCACGTATTTCACATTAAAATTTTCCTACAGTTATAGAATATGAGAAGTGGTTGATTATGGGTAAAATGATGGCTGAAATCCATCGAATGTTTATCTGTATAATTTTGTAATTAATAACAACTTTAATTTATTTTAAACTTGATAATCCAATTGAAAATTAATAATCGATAATTTATTCATATAAAAAATTAAATTAATCCAATTAATTTGAATATTTGAATAATTTTGAGTAAATCTTAATTTCTGAATAATTTTTCAACCAATCAATTGAAGAATGAAAAAAATTTTATTTGAAATAATGAATAATTGATAATATTCGAAATGTATAATTTAATGAGTTCTCATTTTTATTTATTTGAAAATCATAAAAAATATACATAGAACAAATTTGCATTCAAAATACACGCCAACAATGTCAACAGCTGATTGGGATGGCTGCAAGATAATACGCAAAGTATTAAGAGTTGTATTGTTTGTCATACGGTAATATCTAAAAATTGTTTCATTGTTTCAAAAATACATTTTAAATCAATTATACGACTTGTGTACCAAGTATTTTGATAGAATGAAGAAAAAATGGCGGCTGAGAATTGTTAGTCTACTTTTGTACAGTCACTGTTAAAAGTAATAAAATAAAATAAAAATATTCTGGCAAACTGACAACATTGCAAAGCTAGAGAGGGATAGCGCTATCTGTTTTGTTGTATGATAGAAAAGGACAGCAACAGTATTGTCAATTGTACACTGCCATTATAACGTGGACCTCACTATAGTTTCCACCTGGGGAAGGAAGACACATCCCCGAAATTTCTGGGAAAAATGGTTTCCTTCCCCCCCCCTCATTATTCAATTTTGTGCAATTGAAAAAAAGTCATAGGTTTCAAGACTATAACATTTGTTTCTAATAATAATACTGTATTAATTTGTTTCAAAGTTGTTTTGAAGCCGAGTTCAACTATTTTCATCAGCATACAGTACTGGCTTTGCAGTTTTTCAGTTTATTCTAGTCCTAACCCCTGACCAGACACCAAAAATTTTTATTATGTGCTTCCTACTGCTTGGATCAATAAGTATGTGATAACAAGGGAAAGCTACGAATCGATGAAAAACGTGATCCCAAAGAGAGAATCAGTTTAATACAAATAACCTCGCGATGATAGAATAGAATAGAATAGAATAGAATAGAATATTCATTTTATTCAACAATAATACAGAAAAATTCCATACAGTTGAATAACGAGAAGAGATAAGGCATGTTGGGCTTCTCCCAATCATATTATATTGTTATAATGTTTTATGATTGTCAATGGAATAAATAAATATATAATTTTAATTATAATATATAATATATAATTATATATTTTAATATATAATATATTATTTTTTGAATCATTTGAAAATTATAATTTGATTTGCTCTGAACTGGACTTCTTATTTACAGGCATCAAATCCATTCATGATTTATCAAGATGTTAGTATAACTGGAACCGATGACTTTCCTTAGAACGGCTTCCAATAAATAACATTTTCAATGTCTAATGTATTGTAAACGGAGGGATTGTTTCTATACTCTTTTATAATATTTTCTAAAAACTTCATGATCTGAGCAAAAATAACAAACAGCATGAACAACTCACCATGCAGCATGTTTATGGCTGTGCAAAAACTAAAAATAAACTTCCTACTGGTGATATTTTTCAAATTTTTTCAATTTGTATATCATCAAGCTATCAAAATGAAAAAGTTTTCTCAGGAAAACATTTTTTTCTGATCATTAATTTTTGAGATATGAGCGGCTAAAGTTTAAATTTCCAGGACAGAGCATTTCAAATTCTGTAATAGATAAATCCATGAGATTTGAAGTATAAATTCTTCATGGTATTGTTGATCTAGTAAAACAAAAAATTTCTTAAAATATCAATTTTTGAAAAAGTTATTCAAATTACCAAAAATAACTCAACTAGAAGTTATTTTTGGTAATGTAATAATGTGAATATTGAGTGGGTATTATTGTAGTTGTTTTTGTGTATCTTATTTTATTATTCAGGTTTTTGAACTGGAATGAACTTTGATTTTTACTGTATGTTGAGCCCTGCGTTTTAGTCTGAGAATTGACTCTGTCTTGTTTGAATTTGCTAACTTGTTGCTTAGTTGTCGAAATTAAAGCAATTTTCGTGCATTTTTCAAATGCAGTTTCAATTTCTTGTCGAAAAAGCTACTGTATTTGGGAATTGTACGACGATTGACCTTTTTGCAGCTTTGGCTTTTCCACTGGAAGTTATGCTCAACGCTCGTGGAGGGGGAATAATTTTCAGTGAAAAGGCCTCAGTTCGAATTGAGACGTAACTGGGAAAACATGTAACGGTTGCGAGCCTCGGTCCTCTGATTGGGCCCATTTCCCATTCAGAGGGACAAATTGTTAAGTTTCCAGCTATCAGTAATTTTTATCTAGATGAATAGGGAACCAACTTTTATATAGTTAGGAGTAGAATCAGAAAATTATTTGTGCGTGTGAGTTCAAGTATAGTGAGTTTTATTAAAGCGTATGTGAGTGTTTCTGAAGAGTCCGTTTAAATATTGTTAAAATGGTGAGTGCCGAACTTTTGTTGTTTTTCTTATTAAGCTCAAAATTTAATTTCATAGAATGACCGAGGCCCAAATTTAAATGCAGCAAGTTAGCAGGTTCCCAAAATGTGTAGATTGGAATTGAATATATTTTTTGTGAATCAATTGCTGAATCACTTTGTTCTGTTTGAAAATTTGAGTATTTTTCATTGAAGTTCCTGGCTCGTAGTTGGTAGTTGCTAAAATAGGTGACAATTAGATAATGATGATAATCTGTTCATTTGAATGAACGAATCCACTGAAAGCTCCCAACCAATCAAGAATTCAAATACCGGTAGATGATTTGATAGCAGTAAACTTTAGCAAATATTATGTAGAATATTTATATAGAAATATTATGTAGAAGAGAAGAAACAACCCCCCCCTCCGTCTACATTGGTGCGCAGCGGTGGTTATAGCCTGCAAGAATGTCTATCTAACCACATGTATTCTTATATATTTCATATTTTGGAAGGTTAACTCAATAGAGACAAATATGTCACCGGTTACAGTAAATTGAATAGCTTTCTCAAAAATTGATATTTTAAGGAAGTTTCTGTTTTACTAGATCAACAAAATATCAATTTTTGAGAAAGTTATTCAAATTACCAAAAATAACTCAACTAGAAGTTATTTTTGGTAAATTGAATAACTTTCTCAAGAATTGATATTTTAAGAAAATTTCTGTTTTACTAGATCAACAAAATATCAATTTTTGAGGAAGTTATTCAAATTACCAAAAATAACTCAACTAAAAGTTATTTTTGGTAAATTGAATAGCTTTCTCAAAAATTGATATTTTAAGAATTTTTTTGTTTTACTAGATCAACAATACCATGAAGAATATATCCTCTGAATCTCATGGATTTATCTCTAACCGAATTTAAAATGTCTGTCCCAAAAATTAAAACTTTAGGCGATCATATTCAAAAAGTAATGATCGGGAAAAAATGTTTACTTGTAAAAACATTTTTATTTTGATAGCTTGATGATATACAAATCGAAAAACTTTGAAAGAATATCACCAGTAGAAAGTTTATTTTTAGCCTATGCACAGCCTAATACAGCTAAAATCTGTTTTATCGACAGCTCCAAAAAAGATGCCAAGCGTTAAAACGTTACAACAGCATATAGCATAATTATGCTACATGATGCACAAAATGATAATAAATATGTAGCCTATATTATTAGATATACTATAAATCACAGCTTGACCTTACCATATGCCACACCTTGAACGTAGAAAGAACTCACTGGCCAATACGGAAACGTGATTTAAGAGAAAGAGTATCCTCTTCCTATCAGATTTCTCAGGCTGAAACTTGTGAAATGGCTGTCTGCTGGGGATACTTTCTTCTTCATTACTGAGTTTCCAACGTTAAATTGTAAAATAAAACAAAAAAAAAATCATTTCAAAGATTATAAATGTTACAGTTCTTAATAATTAAAATATAAAAGATATTTGTTGTGGTTATCCATCTTGTTTCCAACATTATTATTACTATTTAATTGTCACCTATTCTAGCAACTACAGTACGGTAACTACGAGCCAGGAACTTCATTGAAAATACTTTTAAAATTTAACGTCAGGTTTATTGAATTCTAAATCGAACGAATTAATAAAAGTCATGTAACATTCAGATTTTTAAACAAAACAAAGTTACTCAGAAATCGATTCAGGTCAAGAAGACATATTCAATTTTTAATCTAAACATTTTGGGAACCTGCTAACTTGCTGCAACTAAATTCGGGCCTTGGTCATTCTATGTAAATAAATTTTGAGCTATAATACGAAAACAACAGTTCGGCACTCACCATTTTCACTATTTGAACTTCGACTCTTCAGAAACACACAAATACGATTTAAGAAAACTCACTAGACTTGAACTCACATTCACCCACACAATTAATCTCCTAATTCTACTAATTTTATGGGTTTCTTCTTCAAACTAGATCAAAATTAATGATAAAATAACGAGAACTTGTCAATTTGTCCCTCTGAATGGAAAACAGATCCACACCGTTACAAGTTTTTCCGGTTACGTCTCGATTCGAACTGTGGCCTTTTCACTGAAAATTATTCTACCTCCACGAGCGTTGAGCCTAACTTCCAGTGGAAAAGCCAAAGCGGCAAAAAGGTCAATGGTCGTACAATTCCCAAATACAGTAGCTTTTTCGACAAGAAATTGAAACTGCATTTGAGAAATGCACGAAAATTGCTTTGATTTCGACAACTGAGCAACAAGTTAGCAAATCCTAGCAATATATTATATAGTCAATTCCCACACTGAAAATGCAGGGTTTCAACATACAGTGAAAATCAAAGTTCATTCCAGTTCAAAAACCTGAAAAATAATATAAGATACACAAAAACAACTACAATAATACCCACTTATTGGTTTATTATACTGTCATGGATAGTGACAAGCACCACATCGACAATAGTCATACAATAAAAGAGAAAACACAATAATTTTGTACATAATAGAACAATTTTGTACATCATAACACAAATAACTTAAAACTATGACCATATACAACATTTATAACTAATGCAACGTATTCAATGGTCGAAGATACTTCGCCACTCATAAAAACATTTCTCTAATAGCCAACATTTTAGATTAGTCTTGAAGGAGTTTAGGGTTAGGGCAGCTTCAATATTCTGGGGTAAACAGTTAAACACTTTTTTGCCAATGTAACTTGGGTTGTGCTCATAAAACCCTGTCCTGTGCTGTTCAACTCTGACTAAGCCCCTGTATCTTGTATTGTGTTGATGAACATCAACACCTGTCAGCCAATCATCTTTCATTTTATAAGCAAAGATTGCCAGATGGTACAAATAGAGGCAGGAACCGTCAAAATTCTATTATCTTTGAATAGCGATCTACACGAGAAACGGGGTGGCTTTTTAAATAGTATTCTTAGGACTCTCTTTTGGGCACGGAAGATAGAGGCAGAGAATCTTGATCCTCCCCACAGCAATATCCCATAAGACAGTAATGACCCATAATATCCATAGTAGGCAGAGATCACTGCCTCATGAACTAATACCCTCCTGAGCCTGGACATTGCATACGCAGCTGAGTTTAATCTCCTAGAAAGAGATTGAACATGAGAGGACCATGTTAATCCCTGATCCACAGAAACCCCCAAAAAATCAGTTGCATCAGAGGGTAGTAGCCCTTTTGCCTCAATCTCAAACTCCAACTGATTAACAGGAAGTCTGTGGATTGAGAATTCAATGGAGGTTGTCTTGCCTATATTGACTTCAAGCCTATTTGCAGAGCACCACCTTGTAATTTCAGCAAGAGCAGCATCACCAATAGCTTGAAATTCAACGACATTATTCGCCGAAACTAAGAAATTTGCATCATCAGCAAATAAGACAGACCTTCCTGACGGCACATTACAAGGGAAATCGTTCATGAAAACAAGGAACAACAAAGGGCCCAAGATCGATCCCTGCGGTACTCCCTTAGAGAGGGTACGTGGATGTGATTTAAAAATCTGGTCACTTAATTTCACACTATTACAGTATCATTAAACATGTTTTTATGACATAAAATTCATTGATTGAGCATTGTTCACTAACCTCGCAATGGCAAGAGCCATGTTTTCATTGACGGAAGTGATGATCCTGCTCAGGAAAGTTGCTTCCAATTCACGAATATACTCGTTCACTTTTCCTTCTTCGATGGTGGAATTGAGCAGAGACCCGGTCAGGCCCACCACATGGGGCTGCTGTGACGCAGGCACATTTTCGAAAAACTTCATGATCTGAGCAAAAATAACAAACAGCATGAACAACTCACCATGCAGCATGTTTATGGCTGTGCAAAAACTAAAAATAAACTTCCTACTGGTGATATTTTTCAAAGTTTTTCGATTTGTACATCATCAAGCTATCAAAATGAAAAAGTTTTCTCAGGAAAACTTTTTTTTCTGATCATTAATTTTTGAGATATGAGCGGCTAAAGTTTAAATTTTCAGGACAGAGCATTTCAAATTCTGTAATAGATAAATCCATGAGATTTGAAGTATAAATTCTTCATGGTATTGTTGATCTAGTAAAACAAAAAATTTCTTAAAATATCAATTTTGAAAAAGTTATTCAAATACCAAAAATAACTCAACTAGAAGTATTTTGGTTTATTTGTTGAGTTAGTATGTAATGTGTGAATATTGAGTGGGTATTATTGTAGTTGTTTTTGTGTATCTGTGTGTGTGTGTGTGTGTGTGTGTGTGTGTGTGTGTGTGTGTGTGTGTGTGTGTGTGTGTGTGTGGTGTGTGTGTGTGTGTGTGTGTGTGTGTGTGTGTGTGTTGTGTGTGTGTGTGTGTGTGTGTGTGTATATATGTGTGTGTGTGTGTGTGTGAGAGAGCTTTTTTTCATGCTTTCATACTTTTCATAGTTTCGATAAATTCATTTATTCAGTCTCAAAATTAATTCTTTAGATTAATTATAAGAGAATCAAGTTCAACTTTAGAAGTAAACTCTAAAGACAGATATAAAAAATACTGTTTTTCTCCCTCAAAATTAATTAATTTCATGCTAGAAGTATTTATTAATTTCCTTATTTTCTCATCTTGCTTTGTAAGGTTTGTAGCCATATTGCTCTTTTTTGCTTCTTCGATCTTATCATTCCGTCATAAATGTTGTATTCATTTCCCAACAGATCTTTGTTATTTTACATTTTAAGAATGCTCTACTTTCAAGTTTATTCAACTATTCCACATATTATTATTATTTTTTTTTTTTACTTTTTTCATTTGAAATATAGTTTTGTTTTATTTTATTTCACTGAGTATTGCTTGTTGAATTATAATTTAGTTTTGTATTGGAGGGTTAAGTGTAAGAGCTATTGTTTATTTACAAACATTATTAGCTCAATGTTGGTACTATATGTAATAGATACTTGAAAATAAGAACCAACCGATTTATTATCCAGTTCACTTTTCCAAATTTGTTCGGACCAGAGATCACAGCCTGTCTGGCCGGTGTATTCACCAACAGTGAATGTTGTTTGGCGTTTAATTAATTGGGCCTGTTGCTCCACCAACTGTACTGTATTCACCAGGAAAAAAGCTCGCTTTCCACCCTCCGATAATTTCCTTGAAAGCAAAATATAACAAAGACATGATAAATCAAATAATAGTAAGTTGATAAAATATACCAAGTATTGATTAACTCAATAGCCTACTCTGTTTATGCTATTGATTTAATTCTAGTTTGTGTGAAAATTGCGTTGAATTTTATATTATTTTCCTACAGATACCCTGAAAAGTGACCATTTCTGCACTGATTGCAGGCTGCAAAGAATCACTTTTCCGCACTAGTGCGCAAAGTGAGTACTTTGCGTACTCCAGATTTGCAGCATGACAACGCAAAATAGTTAGTAGGTTATATGGAGCACCAGTGCAGCAAAATCAAAATTAAGTTGGTAACACTCATAGTGAGGCCCACGTTATAATGGCAGTGAAGAACAACGTTCTATTTATTATGTGCCTTGATTATAGTCATTTCAATGCTTACATAACATAAACCCCCTTCAAGCAGTCAGATGAATTTTCAATTGAATTACTAATCATTATAATTCAATTTTAAATAAATTGAGGTTTTTATAATAATAACGTACACAGAAAAACATTTGATGGATTTCAGGGACTTTACCATAAATACCCAATTTTCATATTCAATGGTAATGTAGGAAAATTTAATGTGAAATACGTGCGAAAAGTTCGTTTGCTGCACTCAAGAAACCATCCGCCCTCGCGCTCGTGCGTAAACGTTCTTTCGATGCAGCAAATGTCACTTTGCGCACAGTTGCACAAATAACTATTCCAAAGTGTTAAAAAGAGATCTTTATTGACTATAAGAGTGAATAGGTCTAAGTTATTTATTTTTACAAAGCAAATGACACTAATGTAATAACATTGAAAGAAAAATAATAAGGTAGTCCTGTGCTATTTTTCTTCCAAATTTATAGGGACAAAGTCACAAGATAAGGTTAAAATTACAAATATACAATTTTTATAAAATTTTAGTCCAAAATAAACAAAAAACTATACATTTGGATTTAGATATCTTGAATTAATAATTGATCAGAAAATTCCACTCAATTACCAATTGTAACGATAATATAGAGTTATAAAGAAAATTTGGAAGCATTGAAGAAACACAAACTGGTAAACACTAAAGCTCAGCTTCAAATAAATTATAATAGAAAATAATAGTTATCTTCATTAGCGAAAAGCCGACAAAAATTGCAGATTAGCTGGTAAGGCGTACGCGGGGCTAAGAAAAACTTTATACTGGTATATTAATCAAAGTTCTTCATTTGAAACTACTAAGGATATCAAAAAAGAATTTTCTCAGGCATATTTTTATCCGATCATTAGTTTTTGAGATAAGATCTGAAAGATAATTTCAAATTCGGTAAGAGATAATAGATTTATGAAATTTTGAAGATACATTCTTCGGTATTGTTGATGGAATAAATGTATTTTCAGAGAATATAATTTTTTGAAAATATGTAGCCTTATCTCAAAACTTCATGAATTTATCTCAAACTAAATTTGAAATAATATGTTTGAAAAATCTAAACTTAGGCTCTTGTATCTCCAAGGGCAAAAGGGTTCAAATTGAACACAAAATAGAATAAAGAGAAATATTAGTGTAAAGTTTCAGCTGTTTTGAATTATTTAGGAATCTTTCATTTCGTCAAGAGAGAAAACGTGTCCAATAATTATATAGAAATGAGAGAAAATAAGAGACTAAATAAAGACTAAACTGAAGAAAATAAAGTTTTTATAAAATAAAAACTACGACTACAACCATAGCCACCCTAATACAAGACCCCGGCCTACGATATTGCAACGTCGCAGCTAGGCCTAGAATCTAATACATGATTGGTGAAAAAGATCAGCTGGTATTTTAAAATCTTTTTCACTAATCATGTATTAGATTCTAGGCCTACACTGCGACGTTGCAATATCGTAGGCGGGCCTTGTATTAGAGGTGGCTTGCTACAACCCGTTTTCGGAAAGACAATTTTTCTGACTCTAGCTGTTGAAATCTAGAACCTTAGCTAAATCCGAGCTCGAAAAGTAATGATTAAAAAAAATCCGGAAAATTTTTTATAGCTTGATACTGTAGTATACAAATCGAAAAACTTAGAAAATAGCATTAGTAAAACGTTTCGCACAGCTTTAAGCTGATTATCTTCATGATTATTGTTACATGACAATAAGATTAACATTATACCGATGTCTCCACATGAATCTTGTGTCATTAAATGCTTGTCAAAAAAGGAAATTTGGTAATTCAGTGGGGGTTTTACAATAATGTATTTATTAATAATTCACCAAAACAACAAAACACATTTTAGTTTTGTTTAGATTGATGTAGTGGTATTCCTTCGTAACGGAAGTTGCCGATCACCATAAATCAGTGGTTGATATTGTAAATAGCGTGGGCAGCCCAGACTTGTTTATTCACACAAAGCCTGTGTTCTGGGATTATTCTAAATGTGATTGCACAACGTCAAACAAGCAATGTCATCATCTAACTATTCAATCCATTCTGATCGGAATAAACTATGATGAATAAACGAATATTCAATATATGTTTCATCTACTTAGTCGCAATATAATTTTACAAAATAAATTATTGAGAACTGAAAAGATCGTACAATTAAATAAAGAGTAAAAAGCTCTCTTTGGCAGCCGGTATATGAAAAGTGGACTCAAATCAATTCAAGTGGATAGCATAACCTATAATTTTTATTCATTTGTAACTCTAACTTCATTGTATTATCATTTATCTCATCATCACCTAGGCTTAAAATACTTCTAGAAAGTCGCCTTTGTAAAATAATAAATAAATAAATATTACATTACTGATATTTTTTTAATATAAATGAGAATAAGTCTTGAACATTCCAAAACAATTAAATTCTCATAGCTTATAGCTTGATGACATTTTTTAAGTTGAATACTTTACTTCTCAATATCAGCACAAGTGTTTAATAATCATGGTTGCAAGAAATGTCTTTCCAGAACCGGTCGGAAGATAAATAATACAATTGTTTTGGACAGCCAGAGGTTAGAAGTCATCCTGATAGTCCCTTGCTACGAATTCGTCATTGATTACCTAAAAAATAATTCATATATCAAAATGTAATCAGTCTTAATAACATCTAGTCGTCAATATTACTATTAGTGCAATTGGGATTCAGTGGCAACACATAATAACAAAACCTCAAAAATATTAATGCATCACAATCTACGAGTAGCCTATTATGGAGCCTGCCTAATAGCCTAGCATGCTTAATAGCCTTAAAATGCCTAATAACGCACCATCAGGAGTGTTACAATTTTATGTGTTTTTAGATGAAAATTACTGAGATTTTGCAATTATAATCATTCCTTTCCTTTCTCCTCGTCCGGTACCCCCAGAAGAAGGGAGTTTATTATAGAAAATATAACAAACAAAAATGAAAAATACAATTATAAAAAGAAATCTTACAAACAAAACAAATGAAGAATAATAAAAAAAGCAAGAATGACAAAAGATGAGAAGATCCCCTTTCAGTGGAAAATTACAAATATTATAAACCAGACAAAATATAAATCTCCAAACCTTCTAAAGAAGGTTTGACTGGAGGAGTCAAGTTTTACATTATATTAAAAAAAACATAGAAATAGTACATTGATATAATCAATCAGTGATCCCAAAATAAATAATTTTCAATTCAAATCAGATCAAAAGAAAAATAGTTGTCAATTCTTGAGTAGAAAAAAATTAATTGATAATAATTCATTTAATTGTATTTAATAATAATAATAATAATAATAATAATTATTATTATATTATTATTATTATTATTATTATTATTATTATTATAACCCTGAGACTATTCAGCAAATCATGTCTGCATGTCAATCACTGGCAGCTACTGACTATTTAAAGCGCCACAATGCAGTAGCTGGGATCTTGCATCAGGACCCTGCTCTGAAGTACCAAGTCATCAATCAGAAGCTGCCCTACTACTCGTACAAGCCATCCCCAGTCTTGGAGAATGATACACATAAGTTATATTGGGATCGGTCGGTGCTGACAGACAGAACAGTTACTCATAATAGGCCAGATATCATCCTCATGGATAAGGTAGCCAAGGAAACAACACTAATAGATGTTGGCATACCATGCTGCCACAACTTGGACCAGTATTATAATGAAAAGGTCTCCAAGAACCTTCGCTTGGTTGCTGAGATCAAGGATGTCTGGATGCAAGAAAAGGTCACAATTGTTCCTGTCATTATCTCCACGGTTGGAGTTGTAACTAGAAAAGTGTCAGCAAATCTTTGTCAGATGGGAATATCGAAAAGTGCAAAATATGCCATGGAAAAAGCAGTTGTTCTCAGCACAGCATCCATTGTGAGATCATTTTTGAACATTTCAGTTTAGTAATGCACCAAAGTCTTGCCAAAGGCCGACTTTGACTGCAATAAACACTCACTTGTCATGTGATGAATGAAATGAAAATGAAAATAATAATAAATCATTCCAGCCTGTGAGAGAGCTGCTACTGCACTCGCAGGTCAAATGCAGAAGGCTGTCATCCTTGGTTCATTACGTCTACTCAGGGCAAACGATTAATGGTAACGGACCCAGTATAATTGTTTACCACATGGACATGTGGAGCAGTCACTCTGGTAAAATCGCTTGTCACTCTCCTTTGGGGGTCGGAGCCCAGGGGAAGAGTGGTCAAGCAAAACCTCAAACAGGATGATAAGAATATTATTATTATGTGTTTTTTATCTATGGGTAACTGAAAACCTTGATAGTTCAGATTGAACTTTCCATATAAATGTAAATAGATAGAAAAATTACAAATTACAAGCCACCAAGTATTCATTTGACAGAATATGAAACGTATTTACCGTACCTTTCATATGGTTTTCAAGTAGTAAGTTAATGATGCTAGAGTGTGTGTAAACGTTAGATTGCAGCATTGCTCTTGGAAGAAGAGATAGTGCTGCCAGAATTCACAGAATCCAGAGAGCATATAAACTAATTGTGTAAGAGAACGAAAAAGAGAGTGAAAACCTTTTTTGACCGAGCGAAGTGAGGTCTAAGATTCAAGTCGACGTTTTGGCATTTCTCTTATGTTTAAATGTTTAAATGTTGCGCATTTACGGCGAAACGCGATAATAGATTTTCATGAAATTTGACAGGTATGTTTCTTTTAAAATGCGCGTCGACGTATATACAAGGTTTTTGGAAATTTTGCATTTCAAGGATAATATTAAAGAAAAAGGAGCCTCCTTCATACGCCAATATTAGAGTAAAAATCAGACTATAGAATTATTCATCATAAATCAGCCGTCGAGTGGACTATAAATCGCATGCAATGCAATATCTCAATGTAACTTCATAAAAAATCAGCAGCTGTGTAGACTATAAATTTCTTGCCTCATTGAATCCAATTTTTATGCACTATTAAATAGGATGCAAAGAACTTATAACAGCTTGTTTGGCGCCTAGATGTCTTCTGGTTTTCTCGCGCTAAGTTCCGGAAAGCGTTATATGATAATTTAATCTTGTGTAAGCATGATCTGACCAAATAATAGGTGTTGTATCAGTGTGGAAGTGCATATAGTTTGGGACGTCGTTCAGTTATAATGTTTTTTATTCTATTGATAAATTTTTGTTCATTATTTGTTATTATATTCTTAATTTTTATAAGTTTTGGAATTTTGAATTCTCAATTTGTTTTATTTTTACTTTTTCCATAAGTATTTAAAATCTTTGTATTTTTCATTTTTAAATTAAGTGTTATTTTTGTTGTTTGTATTATTTATCATTGCATAAGTTCGTATTATGTTTATCATTATTTTTCTTTTTTCATTTGTATCTGTACAATTTGTATTGTTAAGGAGACATATTTGGGAAAACCCGATGTCTCCATTGTGAATAAATAACTATATAAATAAAATAATGACTATTTATTGCCTGCAATAACACGCATGCAATTAATAACTAAAATAACAGTATTGTCTCTCGAACTTTCTCTGCTTTGAACTTGGGCTGTCCTGTTGCCAGTATGTCTTGAAGGAGATTAGCATTTGATGTAAGCATTTTTGATACACCAACCCCAACAGCCATTAGCCGTTTTCACACCGATATCTTGCCGAGACGACATTCAGACAGGATTTACTCTGATGGACAGTATAAGAGAAGGCTGTGGTTTATAACTGCACGAGGTCTACTGTTCACAGAACTACTAGTTATAGAAAATCATAAAACGGAAAAAGTAGGCTGAAAATGTATATAGTGCTATGCCACTATGGTCAACTATTAGTGTCACCCAAAAGTAGGTAAGTTACTCATACTCCGATATGGACTCCACTAAAGGCTTCTTGCAACAAGTCCAAAAAGCGCATTTCTTGAGATATAATGGTCTAGCGTCTAGCCGCGCGGCTCAAGTCGTTGCTAAGGAATTGCACCTTAAGAAATAATAGTTGGAACATAGAAGCCTACCTCCTCTTTTTCCTTCGTATCACCAGGTAAGCCGGCCAAATCCTCATCTAAATCATCCATTATTTATCCTATTTCTTGTCAACCAGCTGGTAAATCTGTTGAAAGTAGAATAGAATCATTATTTTCACTTGTATTTACAATAACACATGGTCATCGTAATATGAGTATAGTATTACCATAGAGAAACAATAGCGTAAGTAGATATCCCATGGTATAGGACGTTTATGTTGCAACTTTTACTGTTATCTCAAGCCAATAGTCCACGTAGTTCTTTCCCGTGAAGCGTGTGACGCTCGTAGTCTCTCATACTATGCCGTTCATACACTCTTACCCGGTCAAAACAGTAAAAATCGACAATAATCGGCTTGAATAACACTAGAAGTTGCAACATAAACGCCCTATACCATCTACTTACGCTATTGTTCTCTATGGTATTACACTTAGAGTACAGTATTATCACAGTATAACATCAAATAATATTCAACACAGAAGCAATCGGAGAAACAAATATCAATGCAAAGAGTGATAATCTCTGCTAAGATAGGCCTACTTAAAATACTTATTACGACATTACCGAATTAATGTACATTTTTTCTTGGAATTATTTAAAGTTCGAAATTAAATTTAGAAAAACACTGAGGCTATGGGAAAACCTCCAAATCACGGAAATTTTAACCCCTTGAAACCTACAGCCCCCCAAACTGAAACCACTCACTTCTAATCTATTTTCCTTTTAACTGCTATTAATTGTACATCAAATTCAAAAGGAATTTCAAACCTAGTAGGATACTCAACCCAAAGCCAGTATTACAGACCATGTTTCACGTATACAAATCCAGCCACATGAGTTTTGAGGCCTTTTCAATTAAGTTTTTATAACCATTTCCCCAAATGTTCGAGGTTTGATGCTCAGGGAATTTAAACTAAGAATTAAGAATTGTTTATAAAAAATTGTTTTTATAGTGTGGATGAGATTTCAATGTTAACATCTAGATTTTTAGGTGATTGTTATTGTTGTATGATCTCTAACATAGTTTGTAATATTGACGTGGCCGATACAAATTGTAAAGTGTTTGTCTGTGGCAATAAATTGATTTGATTTGATATATTGAAATTTAAATAATAATTAACCGTACTAATATTAATATAAAAATATAACTTAATATCAAAATTATATCCTGAAGCTGTTCAATGATGTAAATTATTAATAGATGGGTTGGTAATTATTTTTCCATTATCTTCATGACTAGTTTACCGCTTCATTGAAAACGACCTGGTGTAACCCGCGCTTCGCAATAGTCTGTGGAATGCACAATGAATTGAATTATAGTTCTATCGGTCTGAAATTTGAACGCACAATACCGCATCCACAAATTGGTCCAACAAAGGCAAACATTACACTGTGTGGATGGATGGTTTGCCAGCGCTGGCCTTCGTTGTAGATCGCTCAGATTGTTTCTGAGACCAGCCCAGCTTAGGCCAGCGCTTTCAGACCACACATCCACACTAGTCAACCAAAGCGTGCTGTTTCCTGTTTTGTTGTCTGATCTGCTGGTTTTCTGTGT
The DNA here is from genome assembly GCF_014356525.2 of Nilaparvata lugens. NCBI lineage: Eukaryota > Metazoa > Arthropoda > Insecta > Hemiptera > Delphacidae > Nilaparvata > Nilaparvata lugens. Next base: position 1,764,111 of record NC_052519.1, read on the forward strand.
ACTGTTACTGAGTTGGTTGTGATCAGGGGCGTAACGAGGGGGGTTTTGGGGGTTCTAACCCCCAATTGATAGGTGAAAATGGTATTTTGCTTATTAAAATCTGCACAGTATTCACGTAAACGTATTTCAACATGAGACAGTGCGTTTTTGCTAGAATTCATCTATAGCGGAGATCGGTTATGAACTTAACTATGATATTGTCTTTATATTTGCCTGGTTCAGTGTTTCAATCAATCATTTATTTTTAAAACATAAATGAAAAGGTACATGATTACGTCAAACTAAACTAACTCAAAGCTGAAGATAAAAGTGACAATTTAAATTCATTTTTTTACAGTAAACTGGCTTATACTGTAGCATGCTAACTCTATCAAAAATCTTCAATTATGTTTTAATGGGGCAGGTTGGGATTATACTTTTTATACTTTTAAATGGCAATATTTTAGAAATGGTTAATTCTTCAATATAAAGACAAATAATGAAAGTTATTCGATCAGCTGTTTTAGCACACTTCAGATTTGACAATATGAATGTCAACAATGCTTGTCATCGTCGACTGCGGAAATTTACGCATAAAGGAAAACGTACTTTACTGGGCCAAATGTGGACTAGGCATTGTCCTATAAAATCCACTTGCAAAAATACAAAAATAATTGAATAAAAAATTATGATTATCCATTTTGAGAAATTTACGTAAAATTATTATGAAGTTTCTTAGCATAAAAATATTGTAGGCCTAGTTGGAGTCGAACCCACAACCTTTCATTCAATTATTAGCTAACTCATTGATCTATAAAAATGAAAATAAGCCTATAACCATCCTTGGTAAATCAAGAAAGTTTATGCAAAATTTCAAGTTTGATAATTCCGGAGTGATGATGAGTCAATCGTGTATTTTTTATTTTATACACGTATAAGCCTATTCCTTCTGTATAATATTATATATAGAAGATAAATAGTCTACTGCAGATAGATTTAACCTTAAACTTGCTAATAACACCACATCATGCAATGGTATGGTTATGGTAGAGTACAGTTCCATGCAATGGTTTATTGTTGAATTTATTATTATTGAAGCCAACAAATTATTTATTATATTAGAGGGTCTATAATAAAACTTTTGCTACAAAAAATTAATCTCTCTCTAAAACTTAGTCTTACATATAAGCCGGTACTTGTTAAAACTTTTAGGCTAATTCTTTCTACTAGATAACCATGTTCTATTATGCTACTATTGCAATATTCTATTAAAAATATTCTCAATAATATAGCTACAATAAATTTAGAATTACTTACAGTATTAAATAAAATTCAAAAATAAAAAAATGTAATTATTTTTACATAAAGATAAAAGGCACTGAGTTGAGAGAGGCCTGAACTGTGCACTTGAAAGGAACAGAAACGAGCCGAACGAGGAAGAAGTAAGATGAAGAAAGCAAAGCAGAAAGCACGGCAAGTTGGCAACCACGAACCACCAACTACGTTCCACAACGAAACAGCCAAGACTAAAGCTGAATACGGACATTCGTTTGCCTCGGGCGAGGCACGCGACTATCGCAGTCCGTTTGCTGTCAATAAGCTGTACCGAAACATGTAGGTATGTTCTCGTTTGTGCGTAAAATTCCGACGTCGACCGCGTTGGGCTCAATGAATGAATAATGCATTTTCAATCAATCAATGGTTTATTTTTCCTTTAAAACCACTACTGGGATCACCACCCCTATAGTGAGGTCCATGTTATAATGACAGTATTTGATCAACTTTGGTTTTGCTATCCTTGTCTATCATTCGACAAAGCTGGTGGTACTATCCTTTTCTAGGTTCACAACAATGCCAATTATGGTTTTTACAGTGTAGAAATATAATTAACTAGCCGTCAGGCTCGCTTCGCTCGCCATATCCGTCTAGCCAGGGGGCTCCGCCCCCTGGACCCCCGACTGGATCGTCCAAGAATGAGATCAGCAGGCTCGCTTCGCTCGCCTGCATTTTTCATTTGGGCATTTTTATCTTATGTTAGGACAATCCAGTCGGGGGTCCAGACTAAACGGCCGGCTAAACGGATATGGCGAGCGAAGCGAGCCTGACTGCTAGTAATATAATATTCCCAGGATTGAAGTTGCAGTGCCCAATCAATTTTTCCGCGATAAATGCATTTAAATCTTCAACTTGGTGCCAACCTAACAAAGTCAACTCAACTTAATGCCAACCTGACAAAATTATTAATTAGTTGGCACTTAACAACTGTTTCGAAGAGGTACTCTATCTAGATTATAGTTCTATAGTACATATGATATGGAAATTCAATTATAATAAGAGATTGTTGGGAGAAGAAGAATATACATGCTAAAAGACGAACTTTAAACCTTAAACACAACCTTAGAGTTAAAATATTGCCAAAAGATTTCTTAGTGCGCCTCTAAAGGGCCAACTGAACATACCTACCAAATTTGAACGTTTTTGGTCCGGTAGATTTTCAGTGCGAGTGAGTGAGAGAGGAAGTGAGTGAGTGATGTGAGTGAGTGAGTGAGTCAGTCCGTCAGTGAGTGGTGCATTTCGCTTTATATATATAGATTGATGCAGGAATGGCATCAATGAACCGACAAGCGCGCGACCTAGCGGGAAGAATCGTAACTAACTTCGTTCTTTCATCCAGCTAAAAACAGTATTCAGATATTCAGAATTATGATTAACTAGAATTACTGAAAAATACTGTAAGTAAAACTAAAAATATATTTATAATAAACATAGAAAACAGAAAATATTTTATTGTAGTATATTCTAATGTTATTTATTAATTTTATTGACATGGATTTGAACGGTAATTATTTAACCTGAAAATTCGAACTTCAAATGTGTGTTTGTTACATTTCTCATTGCTTGAGTTGAAATAATTATTACTGTCAATAGAAAATAAACATTATTTATTATTAAATTCATTATTTAATATGATTTAGATAAACATTATTCTTGTTTGGATTTCTAGATTGGGATTTTATCATAATGTAGGGTAACATAGCCATTGAATGATTCTCATCTAAATCTAACCACAGTCATTGTTACCAAATCATTTTTGTTTCGTGCACTAATCCTCCATATAAACCACAACTATTTTGTGTTGCCATGTTGCAAATCTGGAGTGCAGAAAAATTTTTCCCCGCACTAGAGCGGAAACGTGACTTTGCGTTCTGTAATCAGTGCAGGAATGCCACTTTTCAAGGTAACTGTGGGAAAAATAGTTAAACTGTCTTAACAAAGGAATAGAAAAACTGCATTGTGTGATTCGCAGGTGATGAT